>NC_140495.1:80152340-80707340 GCF_964271855.1 Acomys minous
AGCACACCCCAGCACTGGTGTCAGCTCTCAAGGCTGCGAGCCTGGAGCACACTGCTCAGACTGCAGGCAGCTCAGTGGGTTAGGGAGTATCCTTTCCAGGTTCCTCCGTTTGTCTAAATCTCTTTGAGATGCTCATCTGTTTTCTGCATCTTCCAGGTAGCTGGTCTCAGTCGTCTTTGCAGATCAGCTTTCTTTCATCTGAGAGAGACTCTCAGCTTTTATTGCCTACTCTGGCAGGGAGGGGCCTAGTGAACCTGGTCAGTTTCAGGGACTTCCTGAAACTATCTTGTTTACCTTTCTGTTTACAAAGCTTCCCTCTAGGATGCAATGCTTCAATCTAGAAAGAAACTGTTACATAACATTAGTATAATACTTATCCTGATCCTCACAGGTAAGTGTAGCTCTCACCTTTCATCAAAGAAGGTCTGTCTGTGTAGCCTTATTTTTCCTGGACTCACTTTGTAGAGCAGGCTGGCCTTGAACTCACAGAGATTGATCTGTCTCTGGCTCCCAGAGTGAAGAGATTATAAGCGTGCACCACTGGGTCTTGATATGAAGCTGCTTTTTACAGCAGTCTTTTATAGACTTCCACAGCTGGTCAGAATGCGGAGAACTACTGACGACAGTAGGGTGCCCAACCCCAGTTGATGGACTTCTACAACACGACCCCCTCATACCTACAGCTTTGGAGACAGAATGGGGAGAAAGATTGTAAGAGCCAGAGGAGCTGGTTGTCTGTTGTGAGATAGTGTCTTCTGTATGTGTTGGGGACGCTGCACCCATGGAAAGAAATCTTAACAATATAGTCTCCTGAATAATGACACCAGTTAACACACCATAGCAAATGGAGAAATATCATAAGCAGCCCCCCTTCCCAGATGAAGAGCCTTAGTGTCTCTCTGTGGTGGGCTGTCACTTAGCAATATAAGATGAAGTAAACCCCTTACCCCACAAAATGCTTCTGGTCAGGGCTGTACCACAGCCACAGAGAAGCAAACTAAAATGCATGGTTCCAGTGACAGAATCACTGGGAAGTGGCACTAAAATAAGATTCATGAAGCTGATTTACTGTCACTATCATGTAGTGGGAACTTATTGAAGAGATTCCTATTTTATAGGCTAGTTTCAAATTTGGTAAAAGGTATGTTATAACTAAAAGTAACTTAAATTCTTTAGCTTTTACATGGTTTTTACTGTAAAATTTTATGGTCCTATTTTCCAAAAAAATTTAAAAATTCTGTAAGAGCTAATATTTGAAATTGCTGGGGGGACCTGTTTAAAAGGTTTGTGTTAAATGACAGCACGACGATACTGTATATGATCCCTCTAAAACCATGACTAGTGTTTGTCAGTGCTGTCAATGTTTCAACTGCTACAGTTCCACCTTGTGGTGGGAGAGAAAACTTCCTTTCTTTAGTTGATACTACATTTGAATGTTTGAAAAAGAAACCCCTTTCCCTCAAGGAATTGAGTCCAGTTATGATGTAACTGTGATGTAACTATGCCACTGTGATGTAACTATGTCATTATGATGTAACTGTGCCACTGTGATGTAACTGTGCTGTAACTATGTCACTATGATGTAACTGAGTCACTGTGATGTAACTATACTGTATGTCACTATGATGTAACTGTGCCACTGTGATGTAACTGAGTCACTGTGATGTAGCTATACTGTATGTCACTATGATGTAACTGTGCCACTGTGATGTAACTATGCTGTTCCCATTGTCTCATTGCTAGATTGATTTGCATAACATCAAATGGGGGTATTTCTTTATAATGCTTAAACATACTAACTTAAAATTCATAATAACAAGGGAAATCAGGGGCTTAACACTATTCTTTCATAATTCTTGAAGAAATAATACTGTAATTTGTAATTCACAAAATGACTCAGATCACTTCCTGAGACTATTTTAAGCCTTTCTGTGTATTTATAAGGATCAGTTCTCTTATTGGTGATCCAGATAGCAATATTAGGACTTCATTTTTTTTTTTTTTTGTGAAAAGGCTTCAAAGGAGCTGCCCTAGGAGAACTTGATGGCCCATTTTTCATGTATTATTTGAGCTTTTTTTAAAAAAGGAATCAAAGCATTTTAATTGATAGTTTTCAGTAAAGCAGACTAGCCCTTCCTTTTCACTGGTTAGTACAAGGCAGCGAAAAGCTCTCAGGACAAGCCCTCTTTTATCATTTATGCCTTTTAAAAGATCGCCAATTGTGCTCCAGAGTCCTGTGTCCTTTAGGAGAAGACTGTGAGTCCTTTATCTGGCGGACCACTGCTTCTGGGATGTGCGCTTTATCCCAGCTTACTGACTGAATGTCTTTCTAGTTTGCGTTTTCCTGAGGGCCCTTTTCTCTGCAGACAGATTAGGCCTTTGCCTATTGTGAGTTGATTTCACTGAAGATCACAGTTTACAGGAAGCTAGCAAGAAATGGTGTTCAGAAGAGTAACTCTATGCATGAGAGAGAGACAGAGACAGACACACAGAGAGAGTCAAACAGAAGCACACACTGGAAAATCCTGGGGAGCATGTGTGAACCACAGAAAACAATGTTTCACTCGCCGTCTATAACTCAGGTTGTGTAACGTAACCCCGCAGTGTACCTCTGAATTCAAAAAACAGCTTACAACAATGCATTCTCTCCTGCCATCATTTTGATAATAACAATGAAATTTGTTCTTCTTAGACTGGAGAACATGGGAATCAGGCTGCCTCTGTTCTGTGTGGAAGGCTGTAGCCCAGGATTCACATGTACAGGCTCTGCACTGGCCTCCATGCTGCCATCTTAGAGCCAAGGAGCATGGTTTATACTGCATTTCTTTGGACCATCAGATACACATCACAGGAAGCTGTGATTGTGTGTGTGTGTGTGTGTGTGTGTGTGTGTGTGTGTGTGTGTGTGTGTGTGTGTAGCAGCTGTCTGTCTGCAGGGTTACAGAAGTTACTCTGATTTTTTTTCTCTCCTAAATTTTTTTTTTAAGAAAATTATGTCCCCAGGCTTAAAAGTAACTTTCTGTTTTATACATTTTCCTTTAAGTTAGCAACTCATTAATTAAAAAAAAAAAAAAAAGGTAATTCTGTCTTGAGGCCATAGGGTTTTGGTTCTCTGGTTTGAACTCAAGGCTTCTCTTTCCCCACCTTCTTAATGCCAGTGAAAAAATTAAGGCCTGGATAGCTTTGGCAGTGGGTTCAAGGTCATGGGGTCAGAATGAGAAGCAAAATTAAAATGCACGTTCCAAAGTCTTGTTTTCCTTTATAATTCATTTCTCCTTTTCCTAATTTGGTTTTACGTGATACAGTATTTCCTTTTGAAGCACCCTCTTTTTTTATTTTTTTTTAAATGTAGCATAAATATAATGGTGAGAAATGAAATTTAATTTGAGAAGTTTCCTGGTGAGGAGGCATGGTGCAATCTACTAGCAAGGCAAAGTGTGAAATGCCCTTTCTATGAGATAAGTGCTCAAAATCACACCCCGGCTAAAACGGTCCTGGAGGGAGGACAGGAAGTGGAATGTAGGAGGAGCGTCTGGCGGGATTCAGCAGGACCCTAGGCACTGTTAGGCACTGTTCTTGCCCCCCATCCCCTTCCTGAGCACATCTTGTTTACCACTGTCATGTGGGTGAAGATGTCAGATCTGCACAGTAAATTTTGAGAGATGAAGCAACTGGCTGAGCATGATGTTACTGTGTAATTGGCTGGGCATGATGTTACTATATAATTTGCTGAGCATGATGTTACTGGGTAATTGGCTGGGCATGATGTTACTGGGTAACTGGGCTCTCTGCGTGGTCCTGGTCAGGCTCCTGTACAGTCAGCCTGCTTCCTGGCTGCACTGGCGATGTGGATTGGGCACACAGGCTTAGATGCACAGTGGCCTACCAAGCACCAAGTGGGCTTTACAGATAGATTCAAGTCTGTGCCTCAGAAGGAGATCAAGAATCTTGACAGGGCTCTAGTGTGCATGCACATAGGAAATTACAGTACTGCTTTCATTTCACTAGGGGTTATGCCTGTGCATGTCATGTATGTTCTCGGAGAAGTCCTTGAAGTAAGAGTGAGTGTGTGTGTGTATGTGTGTGAGATATAGTGATGTATGTACATCATATATATCTGTATATAGCATGTATGTCCTGGAAAGGTCCTTGAAAAATGGTTCATCTCTGAGTTATAGTTATAATTAAGACTCTGAGGGGATTGTCAATTAAAGATATCTTGAGGTAAATACTCTAACAGAACAGTAACACATTTATAACTGAATATTGCCTAAAATTATCTTCAAACCACATGTTTCTGCCAGAAAGAAAATAATTTAAAACTTTCTTTTACTGTGATCTAATCCATGACACCAGTGCTATTCTGTGGGAATTGGAAGACCATACTAAAACTCCAGTTTGTAAAGATGGAGAATTGGTTAAAAATATTTCGCTTCTGCCATGTCCAGAAAGTTCTTAGAGTGGAACCCTTGAGCCTATGTCTTGTCTGTATCTGCCAGATGTATATGTGAGTGCTCAGATACTGTGACTGGCAAAAAGGACCAAGCACTATGCACACAAACAAGTAAATTTACTGGGATACCTCTAAGGGAATTTTTCATTAATTGCACATATTTTCTAACACTGATAAAATACATATCAGTGGGATAGGAGTGTGGCTTGGTGAGAGATTTCTTGCCATGTGTATAAGGCACTGGGTTTGATTCCTATACAACAATCAAAATATGGATGTTACAGAACACACGCACACATGCATATTACTGTGTGTGCATGTGGCTACTCAACTAAGATATTTATTTAACCTCCACGTTTTGGAGTAAGGACTTATCAAGTTCAAGGTTTGCTTCGATTTGTCATTAGACTTTCATTTTTCCGTGCTCTTGTGCCATTTTGTTATCTTGTACTGTTTGTTTGCCTGACATTTAGAAGTACAATGGCATGTGACTCACACTAAGACCTTGGAGAATTTACTGCAGGGAGGGCAGGTGCAGGGAGGGATCATGCCGTGGGTAAAGGAAGTGTCATTCTGGTATTAGAACCTTCTAGAGCTTTGGGGTTCTCAACCTTCCTTATGCCATGACTGTTTAATCCAGTTCCTTGTGTTGGTGAGGTGACCCCCTAGACATGAAACTGTAATTTTGTTACTGTTATGAATTGTAATGTAAATATGGTATGTGATCCTTCTGAAAGGGTCGTTTAACCCTCAGAGGGGTCACCACCAACAGGTTGGGAACCACTGCTCTAGTTCTTTCTTTGGTTCCTTTCCTGTGAACAGACCAAAGTAATAAAGTCCAGAATTGCACTAAGGTGAAAAATCTGAGTATGTGTCTGCTTCTGTGAACCGGGCATCTTTGCGGCCTGCTTTGGCATTTGTTTGTGTAGCACAGATCTTGTAGTGGGTAGTGGGTAGTGGGTAAATTATTCTTGAAATGTCTGTGGAACAGACTAGCCAGGGTCTTCAGAGAGTCTTGGCTACTTTTATTTCTAAAATCACAGGCCTGGTCAGGTGAGGGAAAAGTAGATGCCCTTAGCCAGGCAGGACAGCCAAGACTACAAAGAGAAACCTTGTCTCTCGAAAAACAAACAAACAAACAAAAAAGAAAAAGAAGCCGTTACAGGTGGAATGCCAATTTCACGCTAGTGTTGTTACTTAGATTCTCTGCCACAGAATTTAAGTTGTGAAGGAGATTTGGATAGAGGCCTCCTAACGTATACTTTACTTTAAAATTTTATTTAAAATAGAGGTTCACAGGAAACTGTACAAGTAGTACATAGAATTCTGTGTTCTGTTCCTGTAGCTCTCACTTAACAGTGTTTGGTAAAGTGCCTCTTGATCCATGTGTTAGGTACTGTGAAAAACAGCTGGAGGCAAAGCTACAACTCACTGTTAAGGTGACACTGGTTGTTTCAGGAATCATGGATATAGTCAGGATATTACTTAAATTTAAAACCGGTAACCCTATCACATATCAGTCCAAGGTAGTGTTTAGTTTGAGATATTAAAAAGTTAGTAATTCTCATGGGCTGGAGAGATGGCTTGGAGGTTAACAGCACTGTCTGTTCTTCCAAAGGTCCTGAGTTCAATTCCCAGCAACTACATGATGGGTCACAGCCATTTACAGTGAGATCTGGTGGGCAGGCACACATGAGGGCAGAGTATGTATAAATAATAAATAAATAAATCTTTTAAAAAGTTAGTTATTCTTGTTGTCTTTATGAACTGTTACCTTGAAAATCTGCGGGGTTTTTTTTTTAAGTGTTAAATTTAAATTATTTTCAAGTAATGAGAGAATAAAAATGAAAAACAGGCACACAAGTGAACACCAAGTGAACCGTGTTTCTGTCAGTAGCCTGCCTTGGTTAACGCTGAGCCTCGCTGCTGCTCTCTCCGTAGGTTCGGAAGCATGTGAACGACCTCTATGAAGACTTGAGGGACGGGCACAATTTGATCTCCCTCCTGGAGGTTCTTTCTGGAGACACCTTGGTAAGTCTGAGGTTTCCTAATGCGTGTAGCTGAGCATATAAGTCTGTAGACACGTGACCAGAGTGTTTGCAGCATAGATTTTAGGCTTTTCAGCAATTACTCTTCAAACTATGAGTTCAGCCAGAAGAAAAGAGTGAGCTCTGGTCAGTTGCTCCCGCATCCCATTGTCACGTGATGTGAGCGTGGTCCTAAGATGTCTCTGCTTCCGTGATAGATTCTGTAATTAACAGACTATTTATTTTCTTTTGTGCTTTTTCTTTTTTCTTGTTTTAACCTTTGGGTTGTTTTGTTTTCGCTTAAAATAAAAGTCAGATGCTCAATGTCCCCGTACATGGAAAGCCTCTTACGTAGCCAGGACATAGACTTTCCGAGAGCTGGGCTAACCCAGTGCCGTCTCCCTCCGTGTGATCATTACTCCCTCCTCCGTTGCCGGTTCTCCCCCATTACGTCCCGCTCATGCTCTTCTTTTCATTCCCGGTCTGTCTGTCCTTGCTGTCCTGTCTTCTGTCTGTTATATTCATTAGCCAAGGGAGCGAGACTTTTTGAAGACCTTACGGTTGGTGAGTGCAACAGCAGCATGCGAGTGTGAGCAGCATGAGGATGTGCAGGATGAGGACAAGGGGGTAGGTGTCCCCCGTAACTCACTAACCCAGCAGGTGGTGTGTGCAGTGCTAACCCGACAGGCCAGTAACTCACAGGCTCTAGAGAAAAGGCAGGGACCCAGCCCCAGAGCAGGGTGGACAAAGGAACCATTTCCTCTTTAAAGTTATCTTCAGAGCTGAAATGACTGACGTATTTATACATTACCGTGCTCTGCTTTTTAGAGGTTTTTTTAAACATTAAATATATAAAATATATCACTTAGAATCCTGATAACTAGTAATTTTTATGCATCCATCCCCTACTGGGATTGCTATTTCCGACGTAACAATTCATTGCTCCTTTTGGGGGCCAGGAGGAGGCATAGGGAGATTTTTATCTCATGCTGACAGTTTCCTTTAAATCATACCCATTGGCACAGGTGGCTATTATTTATCTGTGGGGTGCAGAAGGGTCTTGTATCCCATGGAATCCACAGGGAGGTCCAGCTGAGCTGACACCTAGCAGACCCCATTTAGCCACCTCTGCAGAGACTGGTGAGCCTCATTGGTCATCTGGATCCCACCTCCTGGGTTTCCTTGGAAATCATGCTTTTCTAGATCCAACTAGTGAAATTTCAGCACCGTTTCCACCTCGGTACCCAATTATTTCCCTTTAATGGTCTGCTGTCTTCTAGCGTGGTACCTTGATGCCAACAGCTGCTGTCTGAGAAGGAAGGAGTCAATTGCTTCTGCCTTTTCTGCTTGTAGCGGGGTTTATTTTTCCCCCAGCTCTGTTCCCTTTCTTCTTTTGCTAATGTGTACTAAGGAAATGGTAGTAGAGAAAAATGACAATGACACTTGTCATTGGGAAAGTAGTCACATCCATCCGTCACCTCACACACAACAGTACACAGTCCTTTCTGCCTGTACCACATCCAGCTTTGTGCAAAGGCTGGAATAAAATACAGAGGAAAGGTACTGCACACTGGAAGTTGCTTTTTCCTCTCCTCCATCACAGCTAAATAAACCTCTGTCTTTCTCCTTAGTGGTTTTGTTTTTCAGTATACTAATTGCATGTTATTTCACCTCATTTTCACAAATCCATAAATATAACTAGAGAAACTGCCTTGCTGATAGTCATACTAAGAAGGGAAAATGGAGAATTACGATTATCTTTGTGGATTCATAGCCAAGCAAACAGCAATTGGCCAAGATTGTTCTGTTAGTGAACACAGAAGGACCGCATGGTCTATAACTTTCCTTTTTATTCTATTTTTTTTTTATTTTTAAATAAAGCATCCTGGGATAAAGCTCATGTTTAAAGTATATTTAGAAAAAGTCTCTCATACTTGAAATTCAGCCTGAGATAATAGAGAAGAGTTAAAAACCTCTTAAAAAAAAAACAACAAGTTGGGCCTACCTAGCAAATAGTTTGAAAATATTAAGATGAACAGAAAATATAGTCAGTGGTGTAGTGTTTTTACTCCTTCCATTTTCTATCCTTAGCCCAGGGAGAAGGGTCGGATGCGCTTTCACAGGCTGCAGAATGTACAGATTGCACTTGACTACTTGAAAAGACGCCAGGTATGATATTTTTCAGTCTCTAACATAAGAAGTTAAATAATCTGCATAGGAATGTGTCAGGGAGAATAAAGGGTTAACTGGATCTGAACTATGGTAATTATCATACAAACATTTAACAACGTGTTTTGAACACCTGTTGCGGAGAAAAGGACATTCCTATTAGGTGTAAGCTCAGAAGAACTGTAAGTGGGGGCAGAGGCCAGCCTGGTCTACAAAATGAGTCCAGGACAGCCATGTCTTGAAACAACCAACCAGCCAGCCAACCAAAAAAAAAAAAAAAAAAAAAAAAAAAAAAAAAAAAGGACTTGGTCTCCCTGGTGGAACTGGAATGCATCTGCCTAAACAGTAGAGACATCTGAAGGCAACAGGGTGTCAAGAATGCCTGTGAATGCAATGCCATAGCTCCTGGGAGGGGTGCGGTAGCACTTGACGTTTTGCACGATGTGTATTGGAATATTTTCATAGTTTACACCCTACTTCTAGAAACAGTGCTAGCAGTGTTTGTTTGTGCTTACTCGGGGCATAACAGTCCTCTATTGTGGGTAGCTAACTGGCTTGGTCTGCTTTGTGCAGCTGTCATAAAATAATCGATGCTGTATAATTCATAGAGAACAGGATTCATTCCTTGTGGTTCTAGAGGCTGGAAATTGAAGATTGAGACAGTAACATTTGGGATCTGGCAAGGGTGGCCTGTAGTCTCGTGTGACAGAAGGGACAAGGGTGAAAAATATCTCCCTTGCTCCATCATGCTCCCTTAAATAAGGAACCAAACTGTTCAGCGTAATGACACATGAGTCTTGGTATTTAATTATGTTCTTAATTCTTTTGTGTAAGAAATGAATGTTGGTGATCATTGTGTCTATGAATGGTTGATAAACTTCGGGTCTGAGCGTTGCGCTCCTCTGATGTTTTCTCAGCTTCTAGATGCTCTGAGATTTAAATACGAATGACAGAAAATACTGTTCTAAAAAACCCCCGGCAATAGATGTACAAGCTATTAGAGACGGTTTATGGTCCAGACCATTTTCGGCTTGGTTACCAGGGTAAAATGAGCTCATTTCAAAAGAAAGCTGTCTCATAATTTTAAGATCATAAATACTTATCTGGGCCTTATCGTTGTGTTTTTGACAAGTGGGCACTGTCAGTACTTGCTCTAGGAGAGCAAACACAGTGATACCCAGTTTCTGTGTTAGAGTGACGTTGGGATCTAGACCCTTGAAGGGGAGGAAAAAACGGTATCTGGTGATCTTTGCGCATGCACTGTGTGTGTGTGTGTGTGTGCGCGTGTGTGTGTGTGTGTATGTGTGTGTGTGTGTGCGTGTTTGTGTGTGTGTGTATGTGTGTGTGTATGTATGTGTGTGTTATTTAGCATTTCCTTTATAGTTAAAGAGAATTTGTGCCCAGTTTATAATGAACATTTTGTCTGTCTCTCTTTCGTCTATAAAACAGGTGAAGCTAGTGAATATTAGAAACGACGACATCACTGATGGAAACCCTAAGCTGACTCTGGGATTAATTTGGACAATAATTCTGCACTTTCAGGTGAGTCCGGTCTCTCTTCGCGGCTCTTGTGACGTCTTACGGCTGGTTCTGAGCAGGTGTTTTATATCCCCTGCATGAAAAACAAATTTCAGGCTGCTTTCACCGCAGTGCCTCCCTTACTCTTTCTGACAACACTGTAAGCCTGGTGTGTCCTGTCTCTTGCTGTCCATGAGCATCTCTGTTTGCCTTTAAAGGCCTTCTGTTGTAACCTTAGAGTTGATAAATAGAGATCGCCTTGCTAAGTGCAGATATATTTCTTTTTTTGTTGTCTGGTCAGTATTACTTGTTTTAGCTGTTTAAAGATTTTATGATTTAAATCCTCATTTAAAATAGTTTCATCCCTGTTGTTAATAAATTTCCTCCTGTAGACACTAGATGGCAGTAGACATCTAAAGATATTCTAAAGAGCCAGACTATTAAAAACAGCTGAGCCTTATCATAGACCGAAGACATTTTGAAAGAAATCTGTAATCTGATTTATGGTGACTCCCCTCTGTAACGTGCTTCACTTTGCTGACTTCTCACAGTCTCCCCAAATGTGGTAAGACCCACAGTAGTACCGTGCAGCCAGAATGTGATGGGAAGGAATGGGGAGTCAAGGGTCTGGGGAAGGCCGGTGATGACAGGGCCAAGAGCAGGTCCTCCTGGGGAAACAGAAGAGGAATATTGCGAGGGACATGTAAAGCAGCAGGAAAAGGAATTGGCGAAGCCACATAGGGACAACGGGAGTGGAAAGGGATAGTAAACAGTGTGAAATGCCACCGCAGACCGCGGAGCAAACCTTCCCCAGCTGTCTGCAGCGGGAACAAGAAAATAACAGATGGGAATGTGGGTAAATAGGAACTAGCAGCAGCATGTATGGACTCCACACTTGAGGAAAGTTAAAGCCGAGGGTCATTTAAGAAGAATTCTCTGTTAAGTCAGCCATTGCGGTACTGCTTGTGTCTCAGCATCGGGGATTTGAGGCAGGAGGATTGAAGGTTTGAATGTGGTTGTTTGGGTGAGATATAAGTGAACTATAGCTCGTTTTAGTGGTGTGCTCATCATAGACCGGAACTCCTTCTGGCCGTGCCCAGTGAGAACAGTGGCAGCCACCCTCACCCAGAGCAGCACAGCCTTTTATTGCCTCTTTTTGTTGCAATAAACAAGGCAAAACTTTCAGAAGAGCAAATTGTAGGTTTTTAAAACTCTGCTTTTGAGCATCACCTATTGGAGGTATTTTTCATTCTGGCATTCAGATGGGAGAAATTGTATTCCTGATAGTCTCCCGTGATCAATCACTATATGCTAGATCATGGCGAGGTAAGCTGTGCTTGCTGTTGAAGTGTTGTTTATAAGTTAGCTGTGATCCAGGGTGATACATCCATTCCGAATAGAACTACAAATCCAAGTGTATGAAGAAAAGTTTAGGGGCTGTGCTGGGCGTGGCCGGATGTTAGAGAAGAAGGCTGTAAACGGTACCAGTCAGCAGGCGGATGCAAAAGCTGAGCCACTGCTGGAAGGGAAGTGTGGCATGTGACCTAACCACAGACAGTCACTTAGTTTGGCAGGGCCAGAGGGAAGGGTGGAGGGAGTGCCCATCATGCCTTGCTTCTCCACCCTGTCAGTACAAACAGCCGAATTCTACACCTAAGTGATGTTTCATTGCCTTTGAAGACATTGAAACTTAAGAAGAGATGAACCCAGGTCTATATTTTTTTCCTAGCCTTCATGTAGGATATGCCACTGGATAACGTTTAGTTTTCTTTTAAAAATAATTAAGAAAACCCTTACAGTACAGATATGTTACAGACATCTGCAACATCAGTGTCCATGAGACCATTTGAGGGGATCTGCCCCCTCTGTAAAACATGCTGAGCTCCTGTTTTGATTGGTTGGAAGACTGTTTGGAAAGACAGTGGCCAGCTTTCCAACTTGGCTTTGGCTTGTGTGTCAGTCTCTTTCATGTCACACTGGCTTCCTTTGCACCATGCCTATGACTCAGTGTTAGAAGTATGCACAGCTCAGACTATCAAGTCTCCATACTGATTTCCTCATTTTCCACCATGGCCCCGCTGAGGATGTTTAATATTTAACCCAAGTGCAGTTACAGAACATAAAGTTTAACTGCCCCCGTGTATATGTCAGAAGGTGCGGGCACTGCCCCTGCCTAAGTATCCCACCTTTAAATCACTCCCTTTATTCATTTGTGCATGTGACAATTCTAGTGAGCAGATGACTTCAAGGCTTATTATTTGAACAGTATTTCGAGCCATATTAAAAGACTGGCTTTAGAGACAAATAAAATATTTTTGGCATTCAGTGTTTATCTTTCCTTCATCCAGTTGTTGAATCATATTTTATGCCATTTTTTTTTAAAGTCAGTCTTAACACTGGAAACTCTTAAGGCTTTTCATTTCTCTGTGTGTAAGCCCTAAAGTTAGTTGGTGTTTTCAGAGGAGGCTCTCTCCGAACTTGGGTTTGAAAGGCACTTTGAGATTGAACTTGAAAAGCGCTTTGCTAGTAAGTCTCTTTCTTGGCTGTGTTTACTTTCTGTTTGCTTGGCTTCGGAGGTTAGTGCAAATGTTGATAGTGCGCGTGTGCATTTCAGACAGCACCGTGTTAATCTGCGGGTCATAGTCTCCGTGGCGATTCTCAGGGCTGGCCTTGGAAGCTCACTGGTGCCTGATTTGACCGTGAGCGGTCATGTTTGTCTGAGAGGACTGACTGGTGGCCAGGAATAAGTCACAGTGCCTAATAAGACACAGAGACCGGCTGGCAGGGTGCCACAGCGTTTCTTGCAAGTGGTTTTCTCATAAGCAACATGGCTTCAGGCTGAAGAGAATGGTCGCACAGGCTGCTGGGGTCAGAGTGGAGCCTCAGGACTTGGTGGAGCCGGTCCTGGAAGCCCCGGATTTTGAAATGAGTGAGTTTGTGGAGCCGTGAGCGCCTGTGGATCAAATGGGGAATGTCTGTGGCTGCGTGCGGGCTGAGAAGGAAGAGCAGTATTTTGATCCTGCCAAAAGTCCCTTGAGTCCTGAAAAATACTCTCCCGGAAGAAAGTATTTCAGAAGAAAACCTCGCCAGAAAGTTGTAGGTGACGCCGAGCCGGTGGGGCAGAGCAGTGATAAAGAAATCAGGAAGGATGGCAGTCAGCCTGCCAGGGAGCAGCCAGCTGTGCCAGCCAGAGCAGTGCTGCCGGGAGACCCTGCCGCACGCCCCACACCCGAAAATGGTGTACAGCCAGGGAAGACGGTTACAGGGGACCACAGCGAGCAGAAACCTCTGCCCAGTGCTGTGGACAGTTGCTCTTACCGAGGGACGGTTTCCTCGGCTCAGAGAGGAGACTCCCAAGCACAAGTTAGTATCCCGGACAAGACGATTTCAGAAGAAGATAACCCTCCATCTTGCACAGAGAGGGAGAGACATTCAGATGATGGCAGCACAAAACAGGGAGCATTCCAGAGGAAAAACGAAGTATCTCTTCCCCAAAAGGCAGCCAGCTTAAGCTCCATCTTCTGTGTCTCAGAGAAATCCCTTGAAAACAGGGTTTTTATGGAAAACCTGTCAAAAAGTTCTAGCAGTGTCCAAGAACAGCACAGTACCGAGAGAGTTCACGCTCACACAACACACTGTCTTCAGTTTACAAAGAGGAGCTACCGGTCCCTCCGTGCCAGTGTGCCCTCCCTTCCCAAGGGCTCACCTGGGGACGATGGGCAGGAGGTGAGTGAAGCGGGCGCACACATTAGCTCATGTCCCAGCTAAAGAGTTTTCATATGTGAGCGCTGTGACTTTATCCTTTGTGTTAGCCATGTCTCCTAGCCTCACTCCAATTTCAGTAGCGTATATGTGTTAATTGTTGCGTAATTTGGAAAAGCACTCATTTAACAGGGTGGGTGTTTAGCTTTAATTTCTGTAATTCATGGCTCCTGCTTCCTTCCTTCCTTCCTTCCTTCCTTTCTTTCTTCTTTCTTTCTTTCCTTCTTTATCTCAGGGTATGGGGGAAGAGTCTGCAGAAACTTAGCTCTGTGGTAGGTAAGAGTTAAATTAGAAAACATGACACTTGACTGTCTCAGTGTAGATTGCATAGAGGATTTTGATGTTTCCAAAACACACACACACACACACACACACACACACACACACACACACATGTTTGAGATAATAGATTGCCCAAATGCACCTATTTGAATCTCACCATATGTATATGTATATATACATGTATACACACACACACACACACACACACACACACACACACACACACTGCAGTCTCTAAATACGTCCAGTTACTGTGTGTCAATTAAGATGTAAAGTATTGTTTCAAAAGGAATAAGGAATGACAGGACAATATAGGAAACAGTACAGCTCTCCGGGCATCCCAGCTTTCTGTTCCATAGTCCAAGAGGCCAAATTCCATTTCTCTATCAATTTTCATGCACAGCATATTCACATAATTGCTTTCAATTGTCCTGTGTGTTGAGGGTGGAGGCACAGATTAACTTGCCTACATCCCCTGGCCTGTTTGACATTAGAAACTGTTAGGACAGCATGTCATTGTGACTGGGATGTGACTCAGGTTGCCAGGAAGCTGAGGTCTTTTCCCCTGACATTGATATTTACCTTTGGACAAATTACTTGTCTTTCAAATGTAATTGGATCAGTATAATTTACTTCCCTGGGAAGTGCATTTACCTAAATGACTTCTCTGTGTTACTAAATCAGGGTTGATTTTTTTTTTATTTCATTTTATTTTATTATTTTTATTTAGTTAGTTCTTTTTTTTAATTTTTTTTATTTTTTAGACAGAATTTCTCTGTTAGCCTTAGCTGTACTGGACTTTATTTGTAGACTAACCTGGGCTCAAGCTCACAGAGATCTGCCTGCCTCTGCCACCCTGAGTGCTGGGATTACAGGAGTGCGCCAGCTTGATTTTTTTCTTCTTCTTCTTTAAGCTTTTACTAACTTTATCTTTTATCCAGAAAAGGTCTGGATGCAAGTGGTATTTGTGATGCCCAACTTCACGGGCAGGTCATTGTGTTGCTGGTGTAGATCATTGCACAGTGGCCAAAAGAGATTACTAGGGTTTAGTATGCATGCTCATCGTTGACCTTGGTGGCCGAGTTCCTGCTTGTGTACGCCCCGGACCTTGCCAGTGTTCTGCCTCATGAGCTCTGTTTATGGTTTACAGTGGTTCCATTTAAATAGAACATCCAGTGGTGGCAGTCTCTCTGTGTAGTCCTGGCATACAGGGCAGCACATAAGAAAACAAATCATCTGCCCTACGCATATGAATGTACCTTGCTTTAGTGTCCTGGATTATTTCCCTCAGAATTTGGCTTCAAGTAAGCGCTATGTGTTTTTGTTGCCTTTTTTTTTTTTTTTTTGCTATTATCCTCCTGCCAAGGGTTTGGTGATCTGTTTTATCAAACAAGATTTTAAAGGTTTCTTTGGAAAACGCATGTGAAAATGTCATAAGCCTGCCAGTTAGGCTTGTTGAGCGATTGTGCCACAGTGGGATGTAACTGAGTGTAGCACTTTCTAGATCAAAGCAGAGTGAGGTGGTTATGATCTTATCTGAGTAAGATAAGACATTCTGTCTCCTTCAGTCCAGATAAGGGCTATTTATTTTGTGATAGAGAAGGGGTCCCAGCCAGCAGCTAGGCTGTTTGTCTCAGGTCATACTTCCCGTATCCTTATGGGTGTTTTCTTGGGTCACTTTGCTTAGAACTCTGCGTTACAGTGGACTCGTCACGTTCCATGGATGATATGATACAGGCGGCAGGGCCCAACCCCTTCATTTATATTTTTTCCCCTTCAGAATTGGCTCATGAGCCACATAACCATTGTTTGTCTGCCTCAAGTTATTTTTAATATTTGTCTCACTTGATTCATTCCTACTTGCTGTTGTGTGTAGTGTTGACCTTGAGGACACTTGAGGACTTTGACATAGAATAGAGTGCAGTTCTTTGAGTTCCTCTTACCCTGATCTGAACTCTCCTGGTCTTGTGACACAGGTCATTCTCAGTGCAGATGACCAGCCTGTCTCTCCTTTAAACCCTTCAAATGACATGCTGAGAGGCACTCCTGGCTAAGGCTCTCCCTCCATGCATGCCTGATGAATATGTCTCACAGGCGCACACATACACACATGTCTGGGGACAAGTGGGTGAGTTAGAAAGGAGGTGGTGGGTATTAGATTTGTGCGATGCTTTAAGATTGGAAAATGTTGTGTTGTGTTGGGGATCACCCCAGCAATTGTATGAAATAGACAAAATAGGTCGTCCTCATACAGAATGAAGAAAAGCCATAGTGGCTCAATGTGTTCTAAGTTAACAGAGCATGAACAGCTTGATTTGGGCAGTGGCATGGTGTCGGTTTCATCCCATTGTCAAAGAAGTTCTGCCTGGGTGTGGTTGGTGATCTACAGCCCCAGCCGCTTACTCAGCTCAGACAGGGGCTCTGCTTGGGCTTCAGAGTTCCAGGAAACAGTCCACTGTGCCCAATAGGGATATAGGCTGCTTGGTGCAAGGAGCAGTAAGCCAGCCCAGAAATGGAGGTGGCTTATGCCCGGGTACTAGTGAGTAGTGGGACTATGTCTGTGAGTAGCCACTGCACTTTATCCTGTAATGTAGTGAGACTACAGTGCTTTAACTTAATATAGCAGTCTGGAAGGAAGCTGCTAGAAGAGAAGAGAGCAAGGCCTGAGGCTCATAGGGCCATGCGTGAAGAACTGGGGTGCTGAACACAAGCAGCAAAGAGCAGGCCGTGCTTGCGGAGGTTGTCTTTGTGTCTGCTGTTTAAGGGGCTCCCTGCTGTGCACACTCATGTGTGTGTCCTGTACCTTGCGGCATGGTCCCTGCTGTGCACACTCATGTGTGTGTCCTGTACCTTGCGGCATGGTCCCTGCTGTGCACACTCATGTGTGTGTCCTGTACCTTGCGGCATGGTCCCTGCTGTGCACACTCATGTGTGTGTCCTGTACCTCGCGGCATGGTACCTGCTGTGCACACTCATGTGTGTGTCCTGTACCTCGCGGCATGGTACCTGCTGTGCACACTCATGTGTGTGTCCTGTACCTCGCGGCATGGTACCTGCTGTGCACACTCATGTGTGTGTCCTGTACCTCGCGGCATGGTACCTGCTGTGCACACTCATGTGTGTGTCCTGTACCTTGCGGCATGGTACCTGCTGTGCACACTCATGTGTGTGTCCTGTACCTCGTGGCTTAGCCTCTATCTCCACCCCTTAGGCTCTCCTACACACATTCTTCGTTTTTCAATTTCACAAATCCCACTTCATCCCAGTCTCCTTAGGTGGATACCAACAAGACGCTTGGCTTCTCTATTTATAGACCATGAATTCTCTAACCTTATCGTATGTGAGAGTAACCTGGGAAGAATTTTGAAAATACCGATACCTGTATGTCATTCTCAGTGATCCCAATATAATAAATGAAGATAGAGCTCTACATTAGATTACAGTGGTCAGGACAGAGAATACAGTTGTGTGCATGTGTGTATGTGCATATGTGCATATCTGTGTGTGTGCGCACACACGTGTGACCATGTGGAAGGGGTATGTATCAGAAGGTCTGAGTTCTTACAGTTGTTAAGAAAGAAAGCAGTGTGACTTAGCCATGATCATTTCTGTAATTTTATGTTCTTTTGAGAACATCATGGTTCTTCCTTTAACCATAATGTTATTCGTTGGGTCCTGCCATATGCTAGGCACTTCCCCACAGCGCTCATTTTCAGAGGGTGTCTGTGAAGTGGTTCTAGGCAAGGCTCAGGAAGGGTAAGCAGACCACTCAGTGCCCTTGCCGAGCACATGTGAGAACTTCGCTTTGACACAGAGCCGTCCAAGCTGAGCCGCTACCCTGATGCGCACCCTTGCCCAGTTCCAGATCTCTGCGAATTTCTGTATGTAAATGTACGCTGTCTGGTTTCCAGTGATTTCTTTCCTGTTCTTCCTTTGTCTAACATTTACTGTGATTATGTTGAGTTAAAACAAGACCCTGAGTTTAGTAGAACACCCTTTCTTTTCTGCACGTTACAGCCTGGTGTTTTGCAGCAATGGTGGGGACCAGGCTATAAACCTAAGTCCCTTGGCCCTTAGGCTTCCGGATGGTGGTGGTTGCTCTTCCTTCCCACAAGCCAGATGCACTGACTAATGAAAATGGTACTTCTGTGTGCCTTCCTCGCCAGGCAGTGGTACAGACCCCAGGGAGTCAAGGATTGAAAGTTATCAGTGTGGCTGCTGTAGAGACAGTGTGGTCTCTGGATAAATAAAGAGATGAGTTATTTTATTATTACATTAACTTTTATTTATTTACTTATTTATTTATTATTTATTTATTTATTTTTGGTGTTTCGAGACGGGGTTTTCTCTGTGTAGCCTTGACTGTCCTAGACTCGCTTTGTAGACCAGGCTAGCCTTGAACTCACAGTGATCCACCTGCCTCTGCCTCCCGAGGGCTGGGATTAAAGGTGTGCGTCACCACGCCTGGCTATTCATTCACTTTTATATTTGAAGTTTTTTTTTTAGATGGAGCCATCTCAAAATGTGAGAGGAACACAGTAATTAATATTCACACACTCGGGAAAATGTTTGTTCATTATTTTTTCTCTATGCTTCAGCTACAGATTTCCCACTGAGCTTTAAGGACTGTTAGAAACTTGGAGTGTATTTTCTTCTGTCCTGTGATAGGATGTGGACTCTTGTGCATCCTGAAGCTCAAGAGCATCTAGTACATAGCTGAGTAATTTGTTTCTTTCTGAACCATTTTAGCTCCTTTTAATGCAAGTGTGTTTATTGATTTTTTGAATGATTATAGTTATTTAATTAATGGTAATGTAGTCACATATAATTTGGGTCCCAGTCAGCTTTTCAGTGTTCTATGTTTTAAATTCGGTGCAGAAGCTATAAAAGCTTGAAGCCTTCTCTTTCTTCTACTAAAGAAACGGGTTATTTTTATGTTCGAACAAAAATGAGGGACTTTCCTCAAGTAGTCTTAAATTTAGTCTTGGCAATTTAGTTTTTTCTTTGACCTACAACCCCTGCCTGATGTTTGCCAATGTTTAAATACTTTTGTCTTTCGTTTAGCCCTTTCTTTCATGTAGGCGGTTTGTAATTGTTGCAGTTTCAAAATGTTTGAGCAACATTTTCACTTAAAATATTTTGTGGGGCATTCTAACACATTTTTTTTTAAACTTGGAAGCAGCCTCAAAAAAATGTGTTGATTACACTTATTCCTGCCAAAATACTTAGATTGTTTCTGAAAGAATTGTCTTTAAAGCAACATCTTAACTTGAAAGCATGTGCTTGTGTTGACACTTAAGTGCGGAATCGGGTTTTGGCTGACTGCAGTTGCAAGCAGTGTGTGAATCAGAGTTTAAGCAGCACTCCCCTTCACACACTGACCTCAGTTTACCCTGGAGCAACTATCATCCTGAGACCTCGACGAGATGCTATTGCTTCCTCAGTTTTACACCAAAGGAAACTGATGCCCAGGGAAGTCCCAGGATAGGAAGGGTGGCACTGGATGGTGGCTGCCATGCTCCACAGCTGTGGCCCAGACTTTATGCTGGACGTAGCTGGGTGAGCCACTCCTTGAGTTAGAAGGAGGATGCTGAGCTCCTCCTTCTCCTGCTATGGCTTTCGCTTGTAATACTATTGAAATTCTCACAAGGAATTTTCCAGTACAACATGCCAAGAAGTATGATTTGTGCCTGATAGCATCTTTGCATCTCACCCTGCCTTGTGCTTCTGTTGCCGTGATCAAACATGATGACGTTGAGCAACTTGGAGAGGAAAGGGTTATTTGGCTTACATCACAGTTCATCATTTGGGGGAAGTCAGAGCGGGAACCTGGGGGCACAGGATGGAGCGGAAGCTGAGGAGGAACCCTGCTTCCTGGCTTGCTTCTCCTGCTTTCTTATGGGACTCAGGACCACCAGCCCAAGGGTGGCACCATGCACAGTGAACTGGGCCCTCCCATGTCAATCATCAGTCAGGAAAAGGGCCCCCCAGCTTTGCCCACAGGCCAGTCAGGGGCATTTCCCCAGTTGTCTGCGCTTTTTCCTACATAGCTCTGGCTTGGGTCCAGATGACAAAAGACTAGCCCGCAAATTGTCTAAGGGTTGGGGACTTCGGTAGGTCATCCTTTTCCCAGGTGTCATTTCCACATCTTCCATCCGTCAGTTCCTGTATTAGTAGAATGAGTTTGCTCACCAGGGGCTAAAACTCCTAGAGTGTCGTAGAGTCGCTGCAGATGTGGTAGAATAAAGGGCACATCAGAGGTCTTCAGTCAGAAAACTTAAAGTTAGGTCTCACTATTCATGCCTCTAAAATGGGTGTGGCTTCTTGTCCATTAAATGAGGTAACGAGGGAGAAGTAGATTGGATGCGAAGCGTGTCATTGCCTTTACCTTTTCAAGATCTTTTCCTATGGATACGGAGAAGCCTTCCTAGCTATCCTCTGAGGCAAAGTTTTCAAGTTTTACCAGGACATTTCCTTCCGTCCCTACAGTCATAAAGTGTTCTACATATCAGAGTAAGGCTGCTGCGTCCTCCTTCCGTGTCAGTTCTTATCTTCTCACTGGTTTCTTCAGCCGTCATAGATCAGTGTGTTTTCTTCCTCAAATTCCAGAGTGAGCTTAAAACTTCAACTTACTGAAACAGAAGTTGGCCTGGGAGAAGCCAATTCTTGTAGTTACCTTTGGTTATTTGCACCTTAGTAGGATTCACATCATCAGAGGCATTGAGCAGCTAGGCTGTGGGAGAGTCCCGGAGGCAGCTCAGCAGCTCTGCAGGCAGGGAGGCTGCCAGTGAAGGAAAGGTGGCAAGTTATTTGAGAAAGAATCTCTTGGTATGTTGCCCAAGATTGCCTTGGCTTTCTGGGCTCAAACGATCCTCCTGCCTCAGCGTCCCCAGTTTACTGAGAGCTCTGATTTTTTTTTTTTTTTTTTGGTATTATTATTACCTCTGTTGCCTCCTATTCATGTGAGGGAGCCAGGTGTGTCGCTGCCTCAGGAACCACGTGATGTTCTGTGTATTAGCTAGCCTGTCTCAGTTGACACTGACCCTCTCCTGTGAAGAAGAGCTTGGCTGCAGATGTTGGGGTAGAACAAAAGGATGCGTTTACAGGGTGCTGTCTGCAGAGCAGTCCTTTCCTAGCAGTGGCCGTGTGTCTGTTAATATTGGCCGGTGATGTTAATTCAAAGTAGTTGGCTTTGTGGCATGTACTGTGGCTGCCGGGAGAAAATTCAGCTGTTACGAGGATGGAATAGTTCTCTAAATGTGCAGGAGAAATTTCACTCTCAGAAACCCTGAGCTGGGGTTTAGGGGACCTAGATGCAACCAAGATGTTAGACCCTGGGCACAGTGTCTTATTCTACTTTCAGTTTGTTGGCCACTGCAGTGACAGCATTTCCCCCAAATGGCTTTGCTTTCTGTCAGTTTGAATTCCGTAATCTTCATATTTATAGCCTTACCAACACAAAATAGCCTGTTGGCTTTTCTGCTTCTTGTACGTATTAACTAATAATCAAGTTGACGAAACTTTTAACAATCACATAAGTCTTTTTAAATACTACTGATAAATATTGGGATTTTTGTGGAATGATTAAGTGCACACATATTTTAAATGTACACATGAAGCTAGGATATAACTGTGTCAAGAATCCTTGCATAACATGCATGTGGCCTTGAGTTCAGTCTCCCATAGGACAGCCAGGTTATATAAAATGTGAATAAATTTCCTGGGACCGTTGGAGTCAGCTTTGGAATGGGCTGTGCTATGTGCATGCCACAGCGGTGACAGCATCTGTAAAAATAGGACGCCCCTGATTCCAAGTTGTCTGGTCGAGTTGACTTTGTTCAGAGGCCCTGCTGATTTCCAGGTCCGCTGACTGCACAGCGATGCGGTCATTTCCCAGCACACAGGCCATTAAGCAATTAACTGTGAGTGGAGTTGGGAGCTGGGAGAAGTCAGTGGCTTTTCTTTCATTTCCGGGTTATGCCCTATCAAGCTTGGGAGTTTTTTGTTTGTTTGTTTGTTTGTTTTTGTTTTTGTTTTTATTTTGTGTTTTTGCTTCTCGACTTGATACTGGCTGTCATCGAGGGGCCTCAGCGTTGGCTCCCTTCGGAGCACTTGTGTGCAGAGGTCGCTTTTCTGCTTTTACTGGAAAGTGACATTGATTACAGTCAATTTCCCACGATGGCAAGGCCTGCAAAGATTGAAGTGACAGCATGCAGTGTTTCCTCCTTACTCGTGGCTCTTCCTTTCTCCCTACCTTTGCACCTTCTCATTTAGTAGGCATCGAATGAATACCTGATGGGGCTTCATTGGGCAGAATACGGAGAGAATGTTCTAAGGGTAGAAGTTACTTACAAACCTAGAGAGAGCACGTCGTGCATATAGCCAGATGCATTCATTTCTTCAGCAGGGAATGGGGAGGAATACTACTTGATTCTAGAAATATCTGCAGAGGCTAGCTGTGGCTGCAGAATAAAGAATAAGCTAGGCACAGGGGAGCACACCTTTAATCCCAGCATTTTGGAGACAGAGGCAGAAAGATCTCTGTGAGTTCGAGACCAGCCTGGCTTAGTGCATTCTTTATTCTGAAGCCACAGCTCCACAACAACAACAACAACAACAAAACCAAATAAGCAAACAAAATGAATAACCTACAGTGCTAGTGCCGGCAGGGCAAGCCTCGGTGCAGATAGTTACTGGCTAATCTGTAGGCTCTTAAAACTGTACATCATGGAGAAGGAAGCCATGGAGACTGTGGGGATGGCAGCTGCTACTGGACACACTGCTGCGCCAGCCTTACTCTGTGAGGAACAGATGACATTTCCTCACTCATTCTGAGAGGTTGGGATTTATCCTGTTCACCCATGTGTGACCAGCAAGCTGCCCACAATGGTTGCGATACTTCTGTGTTAATGTGCCTAATGGGTTAAAACTTCCCTGTGTGAGTGGAACGAGTTACATCTTCTAGAAATAATGAACTTAAGCAGAATCTGTGATTGACTTCTGAATCATCACAGTTGAAACAGGAAAGAGACAGCAGTGTGGAGAATTTGCTTAGTTGAGAAGTTAAGGAACATTTTCTTATGCTAACGGCTGCTGTTATTAGTGAATAAGGAGGTCTTTTTGTGTGTTTGGTTTTTTGAGACAAGGTTTCTCTGTGTAGCCCTGGCTGCCCTGAGACTCACTCTGTAGACCAGGCTGGCCTGGAACTTGCCAAGATCCCCCTGCCTCTGCCTCCCTAGTGCTGAGATGGAAGGCGTGCACCACTGCACCTAGTATAGTGAATAAAAAGCTATAACGACATCCCAAGACTTGACAGCTCCTACCCTCAGGTTTCTGTCAATAGGGAAATTCCTCCTGAACAAAGTTTTAGTTGAAAGTGATGTTGGAGCTTACTTGGGCTTTTGACATTACGTTTGCTCAGGCTGAAGAGCCAGCTCCCTCACCACGAAAAGAAAACCAATTATACACTCGCTCTGTTTGAAGGGACAGCCCTGTGTGCTTATCTGCGCACAGGGACCGCCTTACCTCCCACACCTCCCCATGTGAGACTCTGAAGCACGTGATATGGCTGAAGTGATCTCTGAGAAAGGCCCTGTGGTAGTACTGAGTTGAAGAGACGATGCAGTTGTTCATTGTTCATTGAGTGAGGGTTACTTAAGCTTGGGGATCAGAGGTGAGGGCAAATCAGTGAAAATGGGCGGAGAGGTTGAAGATGCATTGTGGATGGCAGTTTTTTTATGTGGGGCAACTGGGCCAGTGACGGGGTTGTTCATGAGCTAGGAGTGCAGGCACGAGTGTGTGGAGGGCATAGAAAAACTCAGTTTCAAGCACACTGAATTTAAAGGTTGTGATGCGCTTCACAGTGCCTATGAGTCTCGTCTTTTAAGAGTAGGGACAGAACTCAGTGGGAGAGTGCATGCTGGAAGTTACTATCGGAGGTAGACAAGCATGACTTGTTCCAAGCTCATACCAAGGATGCTGAATTTGAGTAAAAAGAGAAGACCAAACTCTCCACGTTAAGTGGAGATGAGGATTGGGCTTATAGACATCCACTCAAGAGCGTAACAGGTGTGGGTACATCATGTTTGAGTACTAGAAGGGAAGCATCCTGTCAGGTGAAAAGTGAGGTCTCTGTACCCATTGGTGCATTGGTTTGAAAATATACCCACAGGCCTAGAGGGCTTTCCTGAAGTCCACTTATGATAGTGGGGGACACCTGACACCCAGTCAACAGTGAGGAGCAATGCGAGGTGTGTTGTTCATCACGGGATGCAGTTCCTGGCAAGTCTAGAGTTGTGGGAGGAAGATTGGGAGAAGTGAAGTAAGTGCATGCACACAGAGAGAGAGAGAGAGAGAGAGAGAGAGAGAGAGAGAGCGAGAGAGAGAGCGCGCAGGTGGACAGCTCAAATGATCAAGAATAGCCAGAGAAGAGTGGAAAATGAGCTGGTGTGTTAGTCCTTGAAGTAAAGCACGGTTCATGACATAATTAAATGTGTATTTCTTGGGGTTTTAGAAGTACTGTGTATGTGTGTATACTGTGTGTGTATGTCTGAACTAGAATGTGTGTGACTGGCAGTCTAGGATTCATCTGCTGAAAATTATTTAAACCTGTTTCCTCTTCTGTATGTATCCCAGACCTGTTAGCTCATCTTCAACATCTCTCAGGTAGAATAGCACTCACACCTTTTACATGGGCACCTTTTTGTTGAAATCTACTGACTCTCTTAATTAATGGGTAATTACTTTTGTAACTGGCCTGGCCCAGAATGTTCTAGAATCAAGTAGGACCAGCAGAAACAGTCCTCTATACATTGAGAACTGGGACAAATATGAAATGCAGGTTTGATTCTCCCTTTGTAAAAGGAATAACAACACATATAAAAATACATTCAACATGTATTTGCTGTGTGCCATGTGTTAATAAGTCACACTACCGCTAAGTAACACATCTGGCCTATGCTGAGCATGTGTTTGCTGTGTGCGAGGTGGTAGGGTCACGGTAACTTGGAATTTTCCTACACACTGTAAGAACTCTCACTATGTTACAAGGAAAGGAACAGGCTTAAGCAGCTACATGACTTGAGTGCATAATCATGGGGAAGCAAATTTGTGTGGGCTGTGCCACCAAGTCATCCGGCATAATTACACCCCAACATCCTCGGAAGCAATTAGGCGGCAAACAGTGGTAACTTGGTAATTGTTCTCTGCGTGGAAAAACGAAAACAAAATGCTTCCGTATGTTATATGATACATCCACGCACAAGGTTCTTCCCCGTGCTGTGGAGGTTACCACAAATTCCTAGGGAAGATGATTAAAATGGAGACAGTGCTCCACTTTCAGATCCTAGGCATTTTTGAGTCCAGTGTCTTCACCTAAGTTGTTTTAAGAGACCTCATTAGCAAAGAATGTAGAAACCTTCACTGCTACTAAGTTTTGGTGTAATACAGAAACAGATTAGCACCGCCACCCCTAGCATGCAGATTCACCTACAGGACAGCTTCTGTTCCATTTCCATGAGGGTCACCACAGCATGTTGTGTCACGTGGCTCATGGTGTACCCACTAAGTAAACTGTATGACATAGTTACCATAAATTGTGTATGTATATATGTGTGAACATATATTGTGTGTGTACGTGTGTATGTGTATATGTGTGTGTATATATATAGATAGATACATGCTTTTACAATATATTATGTTGACTAAAATGAACCACTAGAAAGATACTGTTTTTGGGTTAAAAGAATGGGTAAATTCTCAGGGTCAGATAACAGCACATGTGTAGTTGTCTAAATAACAGCACATGTGTAGTTGTCTAAATAACAGCACATGTGTAGTTGTCTGAATAACAGCACATGTGTAGTTGTCTGAATAACAGCACGTGTGTAGTTGTCTAGCATGTGCGGCTAAACAGGGGAGGCTTGTGGAAGTAAATGCATTAAACAGAAGTTCAATAATTTACTACAAGTACAAGGATGAAAGCTAAAGCTGCACCTTGTGTATTTGTGCTGTGTTAGCATGCTGTTACCTGCATGAAGACTTGTGTGAGTTTTGTTGTACTTGTTTTAATTACAATACCAAGTCATTGTGCTCCTGTAGTTTGGAGTGGCCTCGGTCTGTCTACCTTTCAGGGTTTGTTGTTGTTGTTGTTATTGTTTATTTGTTTATCTCATTAAGATTATAAAATTAGCCTTTAATCCCAGCACTTGGGAAGCAGAGGCAGGCAAATCTCTGTGAGTTTGAGGCCAGCCTGGTCTACAGAGTGAGTCCAGGACAGCCAAGGCTACACAGAGAAACACTGTCTCGAAAAAGCAAAAAAAAAAAAAAAAAAACCAACAGAAAAAGATTGTGTGTTTTACATTAAGAAATTCATTGGATGCTTTTAACTCGGACACAGATAAATCAAGGCCTGTTTGAAATTCAATTTTCCTCTGTAAAAAGGGTAATATCTATTTAGTAATATATTTAGCATACAAACGAGATAAGGGAAAATAAGATGTAAGTACTTGGTGCACAGTAGATTTTTCTCGCTCAGCTTCCTTTCTAATGGTTTAATGGTTCTGTTCTATTTAGATATCTGACATCCATGTAACTGGAGAGTCAGAGGACATGTCTGCGAAAGAAAGGTTGCTACTGTGGACACAGCAGGCAACAGAAGGCTATGCTGGCGTGCGGTGTGAGAACTTCACTTCCTGCTGGAGAGATGGGAAACTATTTAATGCCATCATTCACAAATACAGGTATTGACTTGGGTTTTCCCCTCACGTAAATACAAGTCATTTGTTCATTTCTAACATTTTAAATAGTGTGCGACTGTTGAAGAAGTGGTGCATGTGCATAGCAGAGAGAGGTTCAGACCAAATAAAGACAGCACCGGCCACTGCTGAGTTAGTACTCTAAACTGTAATAATACATGTGCACACACACATGCACACAGTCACTCACCTGCACCGAGACACACATGCATACACATGAGCACACACGTACATAGAGAAAGACATGCGCACAGACAGACAGACAGACAGACAGACACACACACACACACACACACACACAGAGAGAGAGAGAGAGAGAGAGAGAGAGAGAGAGAGAGAGAGAGAGAGAAACAGACACAGAAAGAAACATATAACCAGACAGCAAACAACAGAGCTGTCTTATGTCTGAATTATTTTTACAACTTAGCAGAAATTAAGCTCTGATGCTTACAAGTAGAGCTCTTTCTCTGAAACTTTTTAGATAGTATAGAAACATTGTTAGAGGCTAGCCTTTCTAAAATCACGTGCTTATAAAATATCTGTATTGGCCGTGGTGTCTCGTACTCATGTTAGCACACAGGGAGCTAAGATAAGAGGCTCACAAACTGGAATGCAGCCTGGTTTCCATAGCGAGAGTTGTCTCTAAATAAATAGGTAGATAGATGGCTAGATGATAGATAAATATGTTTTCTTTAACCTCCCCCCCTCCCTGAGAACCACCTCTTTAATACATACTAAGGATTACATGAACAAACTGCATATATACGTATATTTTTCCTAAGTAATTAAATAAGCTATTACATCAGATATCTTAAAGTTTTCAGGAGAAATTAAAGTCACTGTCGTTGCTTTTGGCAAGATATGGGCTCTCTTTTAAAAATATATATTTTATTTTATGTGTATGCCTGTTTACTTGTGCACCACTAACATGCCTGGAGTCCTTGGAGGTCAGAAGAGCAGGGTTGTAAACTGCTGGCTGGGGAAAAAGCCCTCTGGAAGACTTAAGCCTGCTCATAGCCACTGAGCCGTCTCTCTCTGTAGCCCAGAAATTGGAATTGTAGTTTTTCCCTTCGCTAGAATTCCTGCTAAAACTGAAAATACCAACTCTAAATGCTTGTAAGGTCTCTGTTGCTGGAGCTCTGTTACAGTGTCCTGTGTCCCACAGCCGGTTTCATTCACTAAAAGCCTGAGTCTAAAGACATATAAAGCCTTTGGGCCTTTCTTAAGAAAAAAAAAAAAAAAGACTTCTTTTCCTCCAATGTGGATAAGAGTTAAACAGAAAGGCTTGGCTTGCACACATTTCTTACTTCTTAATATCTTACTTTACCTGAGAAACAAGAGACAAAAGTCATAAACAAGGAAAGTACCACCGTAAGTGAGTTTTGGGTATTAACAGCCGTAAAAATTTAGGAGCAGTGTTTCATTTTATAGATTATTTCACTTAACCATTCCCATACAATTTTAACGTATTTAGATTTGTTGTGAGGTTTTATCTTTTGTATTTATTTAGGTAAGACGCTTTGCTACTTATTAGATTTCATTGGCTTCGGTAATAAAACTTAATCTGAGCTAGCACATGGGCCTTGTGCTAAGCAAATGGATACCTGCTGGAGGACTTTCAGAGATGGCACTGGCTGCAGTGTGTGGGGTAGATGGCTGCAGTGTGTGGGGTAGATGGCTGCAGTGTGTGGGGTAGATGCTGCAGTGTGTGGGGTAGATGGATACAGTGTGTGGGATAGATGGCTGCAGTGTATGGGGTAGATGCTGCAGTGTGTGGGGTAGATGGCTGCAGTGTGTGGGGTAGATGCTGCAGTGTGTGGGGTAGATGCTGCAGTGTGTGGGGTAGATGCTGCAGTGTGTGGGGTAGATGCTGCAGTGTGTGGGGTAGATGCTGCAGTGTGTGGGGTAGATGCTGCAGTGTGTGGGGTAGATGCTGCAGTGTGTGGGGTAGATGGATACAGTGTGTGGGGTAGATGGATACAGTGTGTGGGGTAGATGGATACAGTGTGTGGGGTAGATGCTGCAGTGTGTGGGGTAGATGCTGCAGTGTGTGGGGTAGATGCTGCAGTGTGTGGGGTAGATGGATACAGTGTGTGGGGTAGATGGCTGCAGTGTGTGGGGTAGATGGATACAGTGTGTGGGGTAGATGGCTGCAGTGTGTGGGGTAGATGCTGCAGTGTGTGGGGTAGATGGGTACAGTGTGTGGGGTAGATGCTGCAGTGTGTGGGGTAGATGGATACAGTGTGTGGGATAGATGGCTGCAGTGTGTGGGGTAGATGCTGCAGTGTGTGGGGTAGATGAGTACAGTGTGTGGGGTAGATGCTGCAGTGTGTGGGGTAGATGCTGCAGTGTGTGGGGTAGATGAGTACAGTGTGTGGGGTAGATGGATACAGTGTGTGGTGTAGATGGATACAGTGTGTGGGGTAGATGGATACAGTGTGTGGGGTAGATGGATACAGTGTGTGGGGTAGATGGATACAGTGTGTGGGGTAGATGGCTGCAGTGTGTGGGGTAGATGGCTGCAGTGTGTGGTGTAGATGGATACAGTGTGTGGGGTAGATGGATACAGTGTGTGGGGTAGATGAGTACAGTGTGTGGGGTAGATGGCTACAGTGTGTGGGGTAGATGGCTGCATGTGTGGGGTAGATGGATACAGTGTGTGGGGTAGATGGATACAGTGTGTGGGGTAGATGGATACAGTGTGTGGGGTAGATGCTGCAGTGTGTGGGGTAGATGGATACAGTGTGTGGGGTAGATGGCTGCAGTGTGTGGGGTAGATGGCTGCAGTGTGTAGGGTAGATGGATACAGTGAGTGGGGTAGATGCTGCAGTGTGTGGGGTAGATGGATACAGTGTGTGGGTTAGATGCTGCAGTGTGTGGGGTAGATGGCTGCAGTGTGTGGTGTAGATGGATACAGTGTGTGGGGTAGATGGATACAGTGTGTGGGGTAGATGAGTACAGTGTGTGGGGTAGATGGCTACAGTGTGTGGGGTAGATGGCTGCATGTGTGGGGTAGATGCTGCAGTGTGTGGGGTAGATGGCTACAGTGTGTGGGGTAGATGGATACAGTGTGTGGGGTAGATGGATACAGTGTGTGGGGTAGATGGATACAGTGTGTGGGGTAGATGGCTGCAGTGTGTGGGGTAGATGGCTGCAGTGTGTAGGGTAGATGGATACAGTGAGTGGGGTAGATGGCTACAGTGTGTGGGGTAGATGGCTGCATGTGTGGGGTAGATGCTGCAGTGTGTGGGATAGATGGCTACAGTGTGTGGGGTAGATGCTGCAGTGTGTGGGGTAGATGGATACAGTGTATGGGGTAGATGGATGCATGTGTGGGGTAGATGCTGCAGTGTGTGGGGTAGATGGATACAGTGTGTGGGGTAGATGGCTGCAGTGTGTGGGGTAGATGGCTGCAGTGTGTGGGGTAGATGGCTGCAGTGTGTGGGGTAGATGGCTGCAGTGTGTGGGGTAGATGGATACAGTGTGTGGGGTAGATGGCTGCAGTGTGTGGGGTAGATGGCTGCAGTGTGTGGGGTAGATGGCTGCAGTGTGTAGGGTAATGGCTGCAGTGTGTGGGGTAGATGCTGCAGTGTGTGGGGTAGATGGCTGCAGTGTGTGGGGTAGATGGCTGCAGTGTGTGGGGTAGATGGATACAGTGTGTGGGGTAGATGGCTGCAGTGTGTGGGGTAGATGGCTGCAGTGTGTGGGGTAGATGCTGCAGTGTGTGGGGTAGATGGCTGCAGTGTGTGGGGTAGATGGCTGCAGTGTGTGGGGTAGATGGCTGCAGTGTGTAGGGTAATGGCTGCAGTGTGTGGGGTAGATGCTGCAGTGTGTGGGGTAGATGGCTGCAGTGTGTGGGGTAGATGGCTGCAGTGTGTGGGGTAGATGGCTGCAGTGTGTGGGGTAGATGGATACAGTGTGTGGGGTAGATGGCTGCAGTGTGTGGGGTAGATGGCTGCAGTGTGTGGGGTAGATGGCTGCAGTGTGTGGGGTAGATGGCTGCAGTGTGTAGGGTAATGGCTGCAGTGTGTGGGGTAGATGGCTGCAGTGTGTGGGGTAGATGGATACAGTGTGTGGGGTAGATGGCTGCAGTGTGTAGGGTAATGGCTGCAGTGTGTGGGGTAGATGCTGCAGTGTGTGGGGTAGATGCTGCAGTGTGTGGGGTAGATGCTGCAGTGTGTGGGGTAGATGGATACAGCCATGTTTTGGTTACATGGCTGAGTGGCTAGAAGGCTGTAAATAATGCAGGTCAGGTTCTCACTCTAGAAAGACTAGGAGTTAAGAATGAAAATACATACCGTCTGTCATTCCAAAGCAAGCAAGCATTATTTTACCTAGTGATTTAAGACTTATATATAATATCTCCTAAGGATTTAGAAATTTTGAAGTGATATAAAAGCAGAATCACGACAGGGTTCTAAACTTTGAAATTAGCCCACAAAGCCATAGTTTCCATATGGTGTTTTCAAACCTACTTTGGTCTTGCTGTTCACTCACACATACACACAAGCTTGCGTGTTCAAAATTTTGGATTAATATAAACTGCATTGTGAAAGAACTGGTGGCATAAGTGGTTTGGGTGGCCAACCATAATTTTTATTAGTATAATTATCTAGAATATTTGAATAGAAACAGGTTTGCTAATCTAAGTAAACAGTATGTTATTAACAATTCAATATCTAGAAATTTTTGCATAGTTTAATTTTCTAATTTTTATATCCAAAGAACTATTATATCAAGTTAAATGAAGAAGAATTTTAAGTGTAATGTAGATTTTGTAAATTGTCCACTGAGGTAAAACAAAACAAAACAAAAAACTATGTTGGAAGATAAGCACTCATAACACACATCATGTAGAGATGTTCTGCCTTGGCAGAAATCTGTATTATAATAAACATAAATATATTTATTAAAAAAGTATTAAGCCCAGCAGTTGTCATGCATGCCTTTAATGCCAGCACTTGGAGAGCAGAGGCAGTTGGAGCTATGAGTTCGAGGCTAGCCTGGTCTACAGAGTGAGCCCAGGACACAGCCAGGGCTACACAGAGAGACCCTGTCTCTAAAAAAAAGAAAATCAAACCAAACAAAAAACAAAAACAAAGAAAATCTCATGAAATAGACTTCATTTTCATCAATAATTTTAAAAAATGCTTAAATGCTAGTCAATATCATATGCCTTTTAAGAACTAATGGATGTGACTGCTCTGGATTTTATTATTATGGACACAATTTCTATATGCTAGTGATTTTAAGAGATGGAAGTGACTCATGACACTTAGCAAAGATCCATGGAGACTGTTGGTGAACTTGAGAACTGGCAATGGACATACTTAACTGCCAAGCCAGGGCTTTGCTTCTTCTTATAATTTAATAAGAGACAATGTTAGTTGCTTAACTTAGGGTTAGCTATCAATGAAAATCATGTAATATGCTAAGAATAATTATATTAAAAATTGAAGCATATCAAAATACTTAGCTTAAGTAAGAGCAAAATCAGGGCTGGAGAGATGGCTCAGTGGTTAAGAGCACTGGCAGTTCTTCCAGAGGACCAGAGTTCAATTCCCAGCAACCACATGGTGGTTCACAATTACATATAATGTGATCTGACGCCCTCTTCTGGCATGCTGTACATGCAGATAGAGCACTTATATACATAAAATAAATAAAATCTTTTTTTTTAAAAAAAAGCAAGCAAAATCTTAAATTCTATAGTCACATTATCCAGGAAATATAAAGAGCCTGGCTTATGGTCCAGGTAATAACAGTGAGAAAGTAGGGAGGTATAAAGAACAAGTATTGGGTTTTGTTTAAATAGGTCAAGAATAAATTAATTTCCTCAATATAATCTTATTAAGAGATTTTGTTGCTGTTCCCAGTTCCTTCTAGGAACTTCTGTTTGTTCATTCTGTTTTCAGGGGGATTTTATTTTTCAGTTTTAGATACAGGGTTTCTCTTTGTAGACTTGTCTGTCCCTGGACTAGATTTGTGGACCAGGCTGGCTCCAACTCACATTGATCTGCCGGCCTCTGCCTCCCTGAGTGCCGGGACCAAAGGCGTGCACCACTGCACCCACCAAATTCAGTTTTCAATGGAAAGAGTTCAAATGATAAAAATGCCACATGCCTGCTCGTTTTGTTTGTTCAGTGCAAATAACTTTAATGCTCTTTGATCTATAGCAAAATCTTTTCACCGAAAACCACAAGTGAGAGGTTTTAAGCATGCCTCACTGTTAGGACGCTCAGAACTTTGTCACTCAAAAGAATAACAAGGAAGGTGATTTGATGAAGTTACATGAAAAGAGTGTCACAAAAACATTTGAAGAGTAAGCTTACTAGCAAGAGAGGATGGGCCAGAATAGCAAAGAGCCACTAGCTAGGTTGCCCCAGGCGTGTTCTCTGGACAGGATGAGAGTTAGGGTAAGGGAAAGGAATGTCCTGCTAACGTTGCTGCCCATTCCCAGAGGCGGACATCGCAGGATTGCTTTAGCCTTGCTCCCATCACAGGTGTACTCATGAGAAATAAAGGTCTGACTGTGTGCTTGATGCTCTTGCTCCTGAGCTATCTCCCGGTGGGCATTTCCCCTAGTTTCCAAACTCATGTGAAAACGCAGCTGCCTGCTCAGGAGAGGGAGTGTGAATCTGTAGACCTGAGAGAGCCTGGAGGAATGCAACAATGTGGAAAATCCCAGGATAGCAGGATTGGAAAGGTGTGGGTGTCAGGGGGAGTGCATTTCCAGGAGAGGCTATTTCTGCTTACTAGTTTCTGCCTGTCCTGCTCTTGTTTTTAATTTACCCATTCATTTATTTCAATCCCTGCATTCTTTCCATGGGCTTCTTTTAAATATACTAGCCAATTAAGATTGGAAATTTTAGGCAACAGTGTGTAAGAGCATGCCCTTTAAACTATTTCTAATTAAGGAGGACATAATTTAGTATTAATTATTTTGTTTGTAATTTGTATTTTGATTTGAAATTTATTGGGACCGCTGTGTTTCATCACATTAAAAGTTTAGCAGTGTTTTAATTGGGTAAGTGCCCCCCCCCACACACACACCAAGGCTGTGGTCAGAGTCCTCTTGTTTAATTCTATGACCTGCAGGCTGGTGAGTCACTCCCAGTTCTGGATTCAGTCATTCAGAGGCTAAACTGGATTGGACTGGTTCAGTAGTGGGAGGAGGCCCCCCCAGGGTTTGAAATGTTCTCAGAGGAAGGTGTGTTGGTTGCCTGGGTGGTTCCTTTCTGCTGTCCTAAGGCTGCAGAGCCTCGTGCATGAGGGTGTGTACACGCGTGTGCATAGACCTGGGTACTATAGGCTCTGGTTCCTATGGCCGTAAATGCTGGTGGTTACTCATACTAAAACAGACCGCAGCAACAACAGTGTTTCAGTTTATAAAGCCAGTCAGGTTGTTTGCAAAATGAACTCAGAGTGTTGGCACTCAGAACGTGGTCCCTGCTGGCTACTAACACATGTAAAGCCCTTGAAGAGCCAGTGTACTGCATGGAAGAGACTTTGTTCATGTCTGAGTAAGGACTATGGCTTAGTGGCGTACATCTGGTTGCCATTTTTATTGCATCTATTTTTACATATAATTTGGGGCATAATACAAGTTGGCAAATAAGTATCTGAGGAAATACCAGCCTTTTACACTTTGTTCCTGTTCCTGGCCCTCTTGTCCAGACCAATTCACAGCAATGCGCAGTGCGGAGCCCTGTGTTGGTAAGAGAATCAGATACTTAGGAATGTGAGGTAACCTTTGTTCCCTGGCTTCCATCTTGAGGAAGAACACTGAGGTATTTCATTGCTGTGAGGGGAGGGCGACTGTGCAGCTGCGCTCATGGAGGCTGGAGAGGCCTGGGGAGTCTACAGTGCACATTCCCAGGGTAGCCTCCTTGTCTTCCGTCTGTGCTGCCTAGCATCCTGTTCTGCAGCTGGAACGTAATTTATTTAAAATGGATGAGCAATGGATACTTTGTTGTTTCTCAGAATGTTGAATTTAACTTTGCATTTCATGCAGATATATGGAATCTGTGTAGAGTAAGGTTCCAGGTCTTCGTCATTTCCCTTCCATGGTGCTTTTGAGAAACACTTCCCGATTTCTTAATGGCATTCTGCTATGTCTGCCTAACCCTTTCTCCTGTTCTTCGTGTTACCCTTTCACTCACTGAATTATTTACATTCATTTCTTAAAGACACATCAAAGATGAAACCATAGCATATTTTTCTGTGGTTGATGGGCAAATTGTTCACCAAAATGCCAGTATATTACAAGTTGAAGGAAGAAAAGTGGGTTAGGTAGGGATCTCTTCAAAAGTTAGAACGCTGTGACTGGGGACACAGCTTGGTGGGCGGGGTGGGTAAAGGTGCTTGCTGTGAAAGCAAGGTGACCTGAGTTCAGATCCCCAGCACCCACAGAAAACCGACTCCTAGCTACAAGTGCCCAGGAGCCCCAGCATTAGATGCTGGAGATGGGTGGACCCTGGGAGAATGCTGGATTTGCTTTAGCTGAAATGGCGAGCTTCCAGCCTAGTGAGAGTCTTGGAAGAGAAGGTAGAAACGGATAGAGGAAGACTCCCAGTATCCTCTTGTGTTTCACATGTGCCTTCTTGTACACACTCACATAAACACAGATATACACACACATATATGCCCATATACACACCCAGGCACACAGACATACACAGGTATACATATCCACACATGCACACACACCAAGGTATATACACACATATTTACACACACACATTCACATCCATGCACACAGGGTGGATGGCAGCAGAGGTTGTTATGATATAACACTCGTGTGCCGAGATTTGGGCAGCCTGTGACAAGCACCGGTCCCCTTTCTCCTTGTAACAATAGAGCACTGATGGAGAGCCACAGATGGATGCTGACTCAAACATCTCTGAACTCCTTTCTTCATCCTGCTTCTCTGCAGCATCCTCTTACACCAGAGGAGCCAGAGGCGGGCCTGTGTCCTCTTCCCTGGACCCATTTACTTGTTTCAGGACCTCTTTGATTTTCTGACTTGCTTACACGGTCATATTGTCACCTTATGGTGTGCTTCCTCTGGACTCCAGTTTGGGAGGCAGATTGGAAGTGAGTCGTTTGTAAATTGAAAGTCATAATTCTTTAATGACCTTTTAATTATTACAGTTGTTAGATTTTAATCTTGAAGTGCTAAGTAAGAAAGCTTACACTAAGTAATAGTGCTTCTAATCTTCTCTCTGTGCCTTGTTAATCAAGTGGTACTTTGTAGGGTTAAAAAAGAAAGAATTTTTGAAGTAAACTTAGACACCTAGTTTTGAGAACAAGAGAAAAGTATCTTCAGACCCTGTTGATACCTGGGAGTTCCTGGCTTTGATTCTCACAATAATATGTGTGCCCAAATATGAGCATAAAAGGATGCCTACACCCTGTTACATAACCGTGTGGGGCTCTTCTGCAAGCCTGTATTTATTTGCTGGGGGACATGGGAGGAGACAGCACTACAGACCTTTTGGGGGTGGGGGCAGGGAGGGAGGGAGGTGGGGTGTTTGTTGCACCAGTAACAACAGTGAGAGAATGTCTGGACATGATTTGATCCAAGCAGTCGTCTTCAGGAATTTGTTATGGAAACTGCTGCGCTGGCACGGGAGAAGTGAGGCATAGGGAGTGCATGTTCTTACCATGTGAGCCGCTCACAGGATGATGTTATGTAACATACGCTGCTGCATGTGTCTTTGTGTAGGGTTTGTGTTGAGACTGGCCTCTGGGTAATTGGAGTGGGGTTTCTTTGTCTTTATATCAAAACCACTGCTTTACAGTTCTTCACAAACTGCTGGATGTGTTGTTTTGTCTAAGCAAAGCCTGCTCCTGCACAAGCCCAGCCATCTGCCTTGTCTGTGCTTGTCCCTAAGCAGTGATGCACACTGTGGAATGTCACATGTTGGGGTGGAGCCTGAGTGGGAGCTGATGGAGGTGTCTGACTATGGTCTCTCTCTCTCTCTGTGTGCTTCTTCCTTCCTTCCTCCCTTCGTCCCCTCACCTCTCTTTACTCTTAACAGCTGAGCTGGTGTCTGCTCTTAAGGAAAATGGGTGCCAGCAAATATAAAGACTTTCTTCTCCATCCGGATGGACACCACCTTCTTGCATCCATTTCCATCTCTTGCTGTTCTGTGGCACATCCATCCATCCATCGATCCATCCATCCATCCATCCATCCTCTTCCACCCATCTCTTCCCCGCCCCCAACTATAGCACTTCATGTGGGGGTGGGGGCACTGCTTCCCCCTCCCCCCAATTCTCTGCTAATCTCTTTGGAAGGGTTGTCTGCCTTCGTTTTTTTTCACTAGATATTCATTTCTCAACTGTGCTGCATTCTGATTTTGATCTGATTCCACAACTCCACTCAAACTCTTGAGGGGATTGGGCAGCTTCTCTGAGGCTGTGTCTGTACATTTGCGGGCCTCTGGAGCATTGGTATCTTCTGTCTTAGCTGCTGTATTCAGTGTGTTTCACTGCTGTGGATCCAGCCTTCTCCCTCCCCTCTTTTGTCTCAGCCACATTAACAGCTTTAGTCACTACAGCCTGTGTTACAGAGCACAGTCCTGTGGGTTTGACCCTCTGGTTCCTCTTCCCCTCCCATTGCTGCCATTCCTCTGTAAGCCACCATGGTCCTCAACCTGAACTCTGTGAGAATATTTGAACCACTTTAAATTTCCTTGCCTAGCCGGGCAGTGGTGGCACACGCATTTAGTCCCAGCATTCGGAGGCAGAGGCAGGAGGATTTTTTTTTTTTTGTGAGTTCAAGGCCAGCCTGGTCTATAGAGCGAGTTCCAGGACAGCCAGAGCTGTTACACAGAGAAACCCTGTCTCAAAGGAAAAAAAGAAAAAAGAAGATGTCTGATCCCAGGTTTGATCATTTAATACTTACAGTCTTACTTAATGTGCTTTAATTGCTTCCTGCAGTTCTTAGGGGGGAAGGTTTGCAATCCTGAAAGTGCCCGTGAACCAGCCTCATGTTGCCCACTTTCTGTGCCAGCCTCACCTCTCACCGTGCTCCTGCCCTTTCTGAGCTGCCCGCACTCATGTTTCCTCCAACCACGGTTACAGACCGTTTTCTCCTGTGTTCTCACAGCCAGGTGAAGGCCTCCTGCTGTGCTCTCAGCTCTCCACTTACCAAGTGAGCCATTACTAGCATTGGCCTGCAGTGTGGTAGATGCATGTTAAAAACTGCAAGTGAGAAGCCACAGGATAGGCCTGCTGCTCTGTTGGTTGTTACATACCCCAAGCATCTGGTTACCTCATCTCCAGATGCATTCATGGCGCTGTTGTGTGATAGTAGGTGCCTCTTAGCCTGTGTACATTATTTCTATGCTCGGTTTTACAACTGCTTCTCCGACATCATGTTAAGACCTTGTGTTCTTGAGCCTTGTCCCAGCAGCAGCTGGGAATCCCCTCCCAACCAGGCCACCACCTTTCCTGAGGCTCCATAGGTATAAGTGGAGTTCTGGATGATTTTTGTCCGAGCTGGGGTAACCTGCTCTCCAGCTGCACTCGCAAGAGTTGTGTAGGATTTGTATCCTAAGGAAAGCAGAGAGCAAGTCAAGACGAGATCCCAGGACACCTGCATCGAAGCGCTGTGTTTCTGTTCTTGTTACTATTTTACCTCAGAGACCTTCTCTCTTGATTATATTAAAATTGCATTTCGATAAGTAAAAATATTTATGATAAGCTACTCATAAAATGTTCCATCTCACCCGTTCTTTTAAGTAAAGGTTAGGCAGTGCGTCTTCCGTGTATAAAATGCTCCATCTCGTATGTCCCCCTTGCTTCCGTTGCGGTCATAGAACACTCTGAAAAAAGCACAGCTGCGGGAGGAAGGGTTGATTGTAGCGTATCTGTTTAGATTCTAGCCCAGCAGTTCAGAGACATCAGAGCATCATGACCTTGATAGCGGTCACATGACACCTCTGGTTCAGAGCAGAATAAGTGAAGGCGTGCTTGCTGCTTGGCTTGTATCCAGCACCTGTACTTGGGGGAATGGTGCCATGTTCCTGTAAGCTGGTCTTCCGACATCAGTTAAAGCAATAAAGGCGGTGCCCCCCCACCCCCAGACATTCCCACAGACCAACCCAGTCTAGCAGCCCTGCACCCTCTTCCCAGGTGATTTTAGTTAAGTCACTATGGCAATGGAAAGGAACCATCATAGCCCGCGCCCCCTTGTCAACGTGGCGCTTTAAAAGTCCAAATTCTCATAACTGTGAGGCCCCTCTTACCAAAAGCAAGTTAAGTACTTCCAAAATGTAATGGCATAGACTAAACACTCTTATTCCAAAAATGAAAGAACAGGGACATAGGAACAGTTAGGTCAAAACAAAACTAAAATCTAGAAGTGCAAACGCCAAGGACTGCATGCAGCCTCACTGTTTGCTGGCCTCTGGGGCTTAGAGTGTAATCAAGTGGGCTTCCAAGTGCTTGGGTAACTCCAGCCCTGCGGCTCTGCCACCGGCAGTGCACACATGCCCATTTAGGCTTAGGTAGGCTCCATTCCGGGTAGTTCTGCTTGGCCCCATAGCCCTGGCCTCTCCGACATCCTGGAGTCTCCATTCCAACAGAAGCTTTGCCTTCACCGCTTCACATCATAGTCTCTCGGGGCCTTTTGTTAGGGATTCCCAGCAGTTGCAGGCCTCTTCCGCCAGCCACAATCCTGTATCTTTTGTGCCTTTCAAACCAGTACCAGGTGCACTGTGCTCCTGATGTAGCCAAGTACTCATGCCATCCTGAGACGCAGCCTGGCCCGCTTAGACCACAGCTATATCAGTTTCTGTGCTCCCTTTGGGGGGCAGGGGACCCCTGCAGAATTTCTTCCTTTAAGGGAACTTATCCTATCCCACCAGGTGGAGCCTCCAGTAGGGTTTTGCCTTACTTACAATAGGATCTCCTTCCTATGGTCCACGTGGTGCCCAGGGGGTTTCACGAAAGCGTCTGACCTGTCCATCACTTACAGCTCTTTCTCAGTTCAGCCTGAATGCCCCCACACCCTGCAGTGGCCCTGATGTGCCAGTAAAGCAGTTCGATTAGCTTCAGTTTTACCTTCAGTAAGGTCACTTAAGGCGATACTGCCTTCCCTCCATGCCCACAGCCGAGTTTGATCTGCACAGGTCTTCCTCGAGACTCTGCCCAGGTGACTGATTCTAGGTTGTGCCGAATTGACGACTGGAGGTGCCCATCACAGTGACTGCTAGTGTACTCAGGAAAGGGTCTTCCCCAGTGTCTTCAGATGATCATTCCACTTAAAATCACTATGTTTCAGCTGTTGGGCTTTGCCTCCCTTTTCTGAGGAGAAGGATGGAGGGGCTGATGGGAGGGGGGAGGAGAAGGGACTTGGAGGAGAGGAGGGAGGGGAAGGTTTGATCGAGACATAAAGTAAATAACCTAATCAATAAAGAAGTATTTATTATAAAAACTAAAATAAAAATCCACTTTATAACAAAATAAAAATCTGCCTTGTTCTTCAGGACAGCAATTTCCTTTTAGCTGTTTTTGTTTGTTTTGTTTTTGTTTTGAGACAGGGTTTCTCTGTGTAGCCCTGGCTGTCCTGGAACTTGCTTTGTAGACCAGGCTGGTCTTGAACTCAGTGATCCACCTGCCTCTGCTTCCCAGGTGCTGAGATTAAAGGCGTGCGCCACCACGCCCGTCACAGGACAGCAATTTTACCAATCACTCCTGAGTTAGATCAGTGCACAGCCCTCTCCGGCAGTCTGTATCTTCACTTCTGGATTTAAGCAATAAAAATAAACACTAGAAAAGAGTTAAAAAAAAAAAAAACAGTCTCTTGTACCAAGGGGAGAAAGCAAAAGGCGATGTTAGTATATGCTTGTACTTTATGTTTGCATTTCTACTGTGGGGTTTTGTGCTAATAAAAAAAAAAAAAAGAGTGGTTTCCTTAAATTAGCTACCTGATGTTATTTCTGAGTTACTGAGAATAACATGATTTTATCTTAAAGGAATAAAATAAGGTGCAAGTTTTAAGAAAAAATTTAACTTCAAGGAAAATTAAATTTATTAGAGAGGCACGATGCTAACATGGTTTAGTTCTCAGACCTCAGATAAGAATCACACAGTGAGAAAGCTGGATGTGATGGTCCGTGCCTTTTCGTCAGGGGGTAAGAGCCAAGGATGCTCAGTTCATAGTCTGATGCATAGGGGACAGAATACAAGGTCAGCTTAGGCCGAAACCACATAGAGAATAGAATAGAAGGCCGGCTTAAGCTGAAACCTTACCACAGGGGAAAAAGCTATACTAATGCTTCTCACCATCAGAATAGTTAGAACGCCGCCCCCCCTACACACTCATATTCATCCTTTGGGGCTCCAAACTGTTACAAGTGAGGGATTACACAGAGGCAGGAATGAGTCTAGATAGGTGCATCCCTGAAGGCCCAGTTCAGCATGGGTGACAGCTCATGAAAGCTGGGCACCTGGAGGACACTGCAGAGCACACCAACAAACAGCTCCCCAGTTCAGACCGTGCCTTTAGGCAGCTTGCCTGGTCCGCATTGCTTCCAGGCAGCTCAGTTGCTCCGTCCCTTTAGTTGCTCTTGTTGTTTATGAGAACTGGGGAAGGGGGAGAGTAGCACATTTGCTCAGTTTCAGGACTTCCTGAGACTTCTGTGTTGTTTGCTTCCTGAGTCTTGAGGGGCCTCCTTTAGAGCCTCCTGGGTCTTAGTGACCTTCAGGGGAAATGGCTATATAAGTAGAAAGGCCTGGGCGTCTCTATTTTCATATTTCTCCACAGCATCCTAGCTCATTCTCATAAGTGGTGATATACTAACAGACTACAGATTCCAGAAAGTAATATTGGGGTTATTCCCCTCACCTGCCACCCAAGTAAAATGTGTTGTAGAATTTTAGTGTTCAGATAACTTTGGTGTTACTATAGAGATATTTTGAAATTGTATGAGAATCTAGCCATATATGTTCCCACATTTCACATGTGTATATGCTTACATATACGTATGTGTGATTTAAACATTTTTGTCTCTTTTTAAAAAATGGGTACTGCACAGACTGTTAAGTATTAATTTTATTCAAATACTTAAACTTATGGCAATAGCCTTTATTATTGTTGTTGTTATTTTATTTCTGTTAACACTATGGCCAAAAGCAAGTTGGGAAGGAAAGATTTATTTTATCTTACAGTTTACAGTTCAGCATTGAGAGAATTAGGGAAGGAGATCAAACAGAGGCCATAGAAGAATGCTGCTTACTGGCTTGCCCTCTATGGCTTGCTCAACTTAACTTGTTATACCACCCGGAATCACCTGCCATACAAATCACTGATCAATAAACTATTCCCTCAGTCTTACCAATGTGGTGGAGGCAATTCCTCAGTTGACAATAGCTGTTCCCGATGACTCTAGTCTGTGTCAAAAAATAAGAAGAACCAGCACACTCTTTTAAAATACATTTTTTACTTTATGCTTTTACAATAAACAGTGGCTGTTTAGCTTATATAGAAGGAGCTTGCCCTTATTTCTGAGACAAGGTCTCAGCGTGCTGTGCCTAGAACTCTGTACAAAGACCAGGCTGGCCTCATACAAGACATCCACCCATCTTTGCCTCCTAAGTGCTGGAATTTAAGTCATATGCCACCACATATGGCAAGTTTGTGCTTTCTGTTCACACCTCAAACTTGACTTTATGTCCTTTTGATCTTATATTTTTCAACTTAGAATTTATGTAATTTTCTTGTGTCTTCACTTTTATTGTAATCATTTCTAAAATAAAAGATGGGTTGTGATGTTTAAAAAGGTAAAATCTATGATGATTGAGTCATTTGGAAAAATTAAACTATCATAAGATAATAAAAACAATTGAGATCTTGTCAATTAAAAAAAAACACTTTTTTCTGGGGCTGGAGAGATGGCTCAGTGGTTAAGAGCACTGGCTGCCCTGCCAAAGTCCTGGGTCCAGTTCCCAGTGCCTACATGGCAGCTCACAACTGTTCGTAACAGTCCCATGGCATTCAGCATTCTCTCACACACATACATGAAATCAAAACACCAGTGAACATAAAATAAAATTAATTATTTTTTTTAAAGGGGCCTTATTCAGACTCACTGGATTGTGCAGCTGTTTCTGTTCTGAAATGACATCATTCTAAAGGAAGTTTTTGTCTTTTATTCTCTTGGTCAAAAAACTTCATTCTTCAATGACTTTATTCATTCTCTTCAGGATTACTCAGTGTTTATTCTCCTTGCTAAAGGCAGGGTTCTCATAATGGCATGCTGTTTCTTGTCCAGAGCTTGGCAGTCACAGAAGTTCTGGTTCTTATTCTCCGGGGAATTTGAATTTTCTGGAAGCAAAACATTTTTTTTTTTAAATTGAAAGACCTTTAGACACTTGGCCTAGACTTCTGTACATACCTGTTTAGTACTCTTGACATCAATAGATGTCATGAGTCTATGAATTAAAAAAAAAAAAGAAAGTATTCTTTGTAGAGGGCTGTCCTTACCCCTGCTGCTGTAGGTTGTAAATGGTGGTGCTCACCCTGGTGGCTGTGGAGGTCAGGGGGGAATCTGTGATGATTTTCTGGGGTGTGAACAAATAGGAAGTCGAGCTGCATTCCCAGTGCATGAACACTCCCTTCTAACCCCTCATAAAATACAGGTAGATTGGTTTTTAGGTTGGGGGGTGTATGGAATCTTGCCTTTCCTCTAGGTTAAAAAAAAAAGCAAGCAAACAAAAGTACACATTGTGTTTACTTTTCTTCTCAAGATTTATAAGATACTTCAAAGGAGTTTCTTGCACAAATGACCGTTAGGCTGTGTTTCAAGTAACTTACTAGTCATCCTTCTCACACCACCTGGGGCACACGAGGGCCTGCCATTTGTGTTTCTCTGAGGCCCTCAGGGCCTGTGGGATGCTAAGAGAGGTTTCCTCTCAAAAGTGATGGGGAAGGTCTAAGGAGACTTGAGAGTATGGGGGCTGTGGAAGCGGCAGAGGTAAAGTGGTGCGCTCCTGCTTCTGGGAAGACTTTGCTGTCTCCACATTTGTCTGTATTCCTTTAATGCTTTTGTTTTAGTTCAAAATTCAAGGCTTAGACTGAGTGAGGTTTAACCGTCACGCTCCACCACTCTTCGTACAAAGACTATTTGGGAAGCTTCTTGCTTCTGTATATAGAGCTAGTTTCAGAGTATCTTCTACATAGAGTAGCATGTCTTAGAAATCAGAAAGGGATAAAGCCCTGTCTGCGAGAGGGCAGGAGGTTATAAGTACAGGGGTGAATGGCATTCTGTGAGTTAAATTATACCTGTCAGTACTTACCTGTGGATTTATATTTCAGTAGGAGGATAGAACGTAGAAGTCTATTAGGACTTGGTTCTTGCTATTTGGAGTTAACCATGTAGAGAAACAAGATCTTCATTTACATATATGGCCAGCGATTACAAGGGCAAAGGAGTATGGGATTACCCTCATTGCCACTCTGAGTTCAGTTTAGGAATACAAGGACTTCAGGAACCAGAAATGATGAGCTGGGGGTCATCGAGTGCCCCATAGAGGAGGTGGAGCCAATTCTGCTTGGAAGGAGAAAGGATTGTTACCAGATCAGTAAATAGGACGTCCTGAGCAGAAAGTGCCATGGCCGTGATGTTAAACTAAGCACAAAATGCTCGGGATTGAGGAGGATCTGAGAGGTTGCTGTCTGGTTTGGAAGGGTGTCGTGGGAAGAGAGGAGCTGATCGTGGGGACACTTACAGACTCTGGGAGGTCACATATGCTCACATGTTCATGTTTTTCTTGCGTTCCTCTTGGTTCATACAAGCTTCTGAGAGAAGTAAACAATTCTGAGTGTTTTAGTGGATCTCAACCAGATGTCATGCATATCTGGTGTCCTGCCGGTCAGATCCCCTGCTTGTCAGACATCCTGCATATCAGATGTTTACACTATGATTCATAACAGTAGCAAAATTACAGTTATGAGGTAGCAACGGAAATAATTTTATGGCTGGAGGTCATCACCACGTGAGGAACTGTAGTAGAAGGTGGCAGCGTTAGCGAGGTTGAGACCCACTGCCTTAAAGGACTTGTCAGCTTTAATGTGGCCGTAGTACTGGTATTTGCAGGTGCTGTTGTTTGGGTGGCACATACATGTGACTGTCAGGTTGAATTGGCATGCAAGAATCTGAACACGGTGCGCTTTTTCCTAGGCCGGACCTGATAGACATGAATACTGTTGCTGTTCAAAGCAACCTTGCAAATTTAGAGCACGCTTTTTATGTAGCTGAAAAAATCGGTGTTATCAGACTTCTGGACCCCGAAGGTGAGTTGTTTTCTTGGTTCTTACCTGCGCTGGCATGAGCGAGTGTTTCTTCAGAAGTCACCTGTTAGCATCGTGAAATAATTCATTCCTCTCGCTGCTTGTAGATGTTGATGTCTCTTCACCCGATGAAAAGTCAGTAATAACCTATGTGTCCTCCCTCTATGATGCGTTTCCCAAAGTCCCTGAAGGTGGTGAAGGCATTGGCGCAAACGTGAGTATTGTTTTTTTCAGCACTTGAAGATGTTGGTTCATCGATAACCAGTTCATTGAATTGCTTGCTAATTAGTGTGGGGTTTTGAAAAATAGATTTTAAATGCCACTCAAGTATTTGAGTCAGTGGGCTGTTTCTCTGTTCTCACACAATTTTCTACCATTGAAATTAAAGTGTAACTTTTAGTTCTGCCTCACAAATGAAGGAAAGGGCTCTGAGAGTCAGAGCACAGCTGTGAATTAACGTTATGAGTGACTGAAAGGTAAAGGCGTTCCTTTGTAACTCGCTGCCCTTCTGCTTCTGCGGGCTCTCCTATCCTGTGTAGCTAGGCCGTCTTACTGTAGAACACAGTTCAAAGCTGCCTCAAGAAGACCCTGTGAAATACATTGACTACAGTTGTTTTCTGAGTTACAGATGAGGCCCAGAAGAAGGTCTCCACATTTGTGACCAAGGCGAGGTTTCTGACACAGGGCTTGGGCTAGTGGGACCTTACTAGATCACTGTTTCTCAAAGCTTGAGGAATTTAACCCAGCTGTGTACTTTGCTATGGCCATGGTAAACACATGCTGTCTAGAAGTGAGCAGGGAGCTGTGTTCAATTGAGGGCGATGCCCCTTTGCCTCAGGCCACTCCCTTCTCAGAGAGAGATAGAGATGTGGATGGATGGATGGATGGATAGATAGATGGATGGATGGATGGATGGATAGATAGATGGATAGATGGATGGATGGATGGATAGATGGATGGATGGATGGATGGATGGATACATAGATGGATAGATAGATAGATGGATGGATGGATAGATAGATGGATGGATGGATAGATAGATGAAAGAGATGGATGGATGGATGGATAGATAGATGATAGATGGATGGATGGATAGATAGATGATAGATAGATGGATGGATGGATGGATAGATGGATGGATGGATGGATAGATAGATAGATGGATGGATAGATAGATGATAGATGGAGGGATGGATAGATAGATGGATGAATAGATAGATAGATAGATAGATAGATAGATAGATAGATAGCTGATTACTTATATCTCTGCCCTATGGCACTATTTCTAGGTCTATATTTGATCTCTTCCCCCTCACCTTTCACATGAATGATCTTAACCTGCTGGATCCCCAAGCAGCATGTTCGCAGTTCACTTCCCTGAGCTGCTGCTGTGGAATGCTTCCTGTAGCTTCTTCCTTTATCTTCTTGCCTCCTTTACCTCCTCTTTCTTCTTGATAACTTATGCTTTTCCATCTCTTTGCATTAGCTTTGCACATGCAAACTTGATCCTTTTATACCATGGTGGTGTCTTTAGCATTACAGTTTACAGGCTAAGTGGTAAAATCCATTCAGGACGTTTTGGTGGTGAGAACTGCATTTTGATTATCATTACTGGTAATTCTGCCTGTGGCTTTGTAGTGTTAACCAATTACTTACAGGTACAGCATTTCTGTGTTGGGGCCCTGCCTTCTTTGGGACCCATAGTGTATTCAGTTTCACTATACCCTGCTGCAGCCCCATGATTACTCACTGCTTACTGCAGTACTGCTCAGAGCCCACCTTTCCCAGCAAGTCTCTTGTGAACATTGCAAGGCTCTTGTGTATTCTGATTTTTCCCCTTAATTTTCGGCATGTGCTGCCTGTTTCAGCCATTTGAACACTTAGACAGACACCGCTCCCTGTCCCGCGTTACTGTTCTTACAAAGATTCTCTCTTCTCCCTAGTTAGACAAGAGCTCCTGACTACAGATGTTATGCCTTAAAAGTTTTGCTTTTTGTTGTAACAGAGAGTGCAATTGTGTTACTTACTAAGCATTCTTCAGAAACTTAATCACATAGCAGTTGACAGCCTTCCAATTTCTTCCCTTTTAAAAGAGTTTGTTTAATTTAACTTGAAAATTCCATCGTATTTAACTCTTTCCCATCTGGTCCCTACATTTCCTGTAACTCCATTGATTGTCAGATATTGGGAGACTTAAATGCACTGTGGTTGGCAGAGATGGTTAGCCTGGTTTATGCAAGCTATTCCTTCCCTAAGTTGTACCTTGGAAAGCTTCTAAAATCACAGCATTTTTTGAAGCTCCAGAAATTTCTTTAATGTAGTGTCTGTCCCAGACAGCCGCTATCTGTGGACCAGAATTGGCACTCCTTGGGACCGGGTTGGTAGTCAAATGTTGACAGCATGTTTTTAATTTTGTTTGTGTGGACAGAGCTGTAGCTGAGTGGAAGCTAAGAGAGCATTTACTTGCTTCTCTCTGTCAAGCTTCAAGACTTCCGGACTCACAGGAACACGTCTGACAAATTGTGTTTCAGATGAGCGCTATCGTCCATATAGCCAAACTTTACCTGCTGTTTTGTTATCTAGGATGTGGAAGTCAAATGGATCGAATACCAGAATATGGTGAACTACCTCATCCAGTGGATTCGACACCACGTGGTCACGATGTCTGAGAGAACCTTTCCTAACAATCCTCTAGAACTTAAGGTTGGTGAATCGAAGAAGTTTTGAAGGGTTGATTTCATTAAAAAAAGGGTTCATTTAACTGGGCTGGGATAATCCCATAATCCTAGAGTTCAGGATAAGTTGCCATTGGCAAGCCATACATTTTAGTAAGCAATTGTTTTGTTCTATTTTTCAAGACAGGGTTTCTCTGTTTAGCCATAGCTGTCCTGAAACTCACTCCATAGACCAGGCTGGCCTTGAACTCACAGTGATCCGCCTTCCTCTGCTTCTCTGAGTGCTGGGATTTAAATCATGCGCCACCATTGTCCGGCTTAGTAGCAAATATTTTTTATTACCCATATACTTATGTATAGATAGAGGGAAATATTAATAATTAAAGGATTATAGTGACATCTTTAAGAAGTTGCATTATAGTGACAACATCTTTAAGAAGTTACACTCCCCAGGCTTTATATGTTGAGAATTAAGAGTATAATTTGAGAGCTTCTGAAACTAACATTGCCAGATCTTACATGTTGAGTGGGAACTGCTAGGAGCCCACCAGGTACCAGAGCAGGAGGGTCCCCGGGAAGCTCACACATAGAGAAATGATCAAGAGCAAGCCTCTGCTTGAGTCAGGCTAGAAACTGCCCCGAAGGGCTTCTTGTGTAAAGTACAAGGCACATCCTGCATGTTATGAATTTTAAAATAAAGATCCAACTAGAGTAAGTGCACATGAATTTAGAATCGACACTCATAGGCTGCTGTTAGTGGCCAAGGTTTAGCAAACCTTTGCTAATACTGTGATCCTAGCTACGACCACTGAGAAAGATGCCTCAGCAAAATAAAGGAGTTATAAATACATAAGATTATCAAAGACTAAGCTGTCATTTTGTACATTTGTATCTGAAATAGCAAAAGCAGTTTGTTTTTTTTAACAAACCACTAATACGAATATTGACTACAGAGTAGCTTGAATTCCTTGACTTAATAAGCTTTGTTTTAACTCTCAAACTGGAATCACAAAGATTGTAGTAACACAGCATAGGCCCCATAAAAGCCATTTGTTGAGCTCACACATCTGTTCAGAGCATCTGTGGCATGGCTCGTCTTCTCATTGCCACAGGGAGTTTGTCCTTGGCACAGAGTTACCTGGTATATGTTGAATAATAATAATAAAGACCTTTTTAACAGGATCTTATCACTGTGTGATGCCTCTGTGTGTGTATGAACTATTCTAGGCTCTGGAAGCCTGGTCCTTCTACTGCCACATGGTGCCACAAAGTGTTTTGGCGATTAATGACTGATAGCAGCGTACAAAATGTGGGGGTTTGGTTCAGTATAGTGTTTGGGTTTAATATACAAATGCACTTGTTTCCAGGTGGGTTCCTGGGGGTTGTTTGTTTGTTGTTTTGTTGAGTATTGGGAAATTTTATGTTGGTCTCTGACTTCTGCAGATCTTTAGAGTTGTAGAATTCTGATGTTTCAAGAAGTTACTTGCTAGTGGGTAATGTAGGAGAGAAAACATACCCTGAAGAGTTGGCAAATATCTCTCCAAGTTCACAAACTTTTACAGAATCTTACAGAAATATGTTGTGTATTTTAATATAGCATAAAGGAGTCTTAATTGATTAGTATGCACCTATGAAATATCAAAGTGAGTCCACACGGTAGCCGAACTCCTACAGATTCCAGAATAGAGCCGTAGCATGGAAGGGGACGCGTCTTTTCTGTCCTTTGTATACATTGCATCAAACTGTTTTCTAGAACCTAAAAGCTAGTGTCTGGTGTTTGGGAAGCTCAGACTCTGAAGGATGTGCGTAGGTGCCGGGCGTTTCAACAGAGCCATCGCTTACCGTTCAGATTCCCGTGTGGCACATGTTCAGTCACGGCTCATGTCAACAGTTCAGCTCTTCTTGTCCCAGCACACGGCTGCCTGGCAGCTGGAGCCCTGGTTCCATGAAGAAGTTCTGCTGAGTGCCTGTGACACAGGAAACTGCCTGTGCTGTAGCGATACGATGAAAGCGGGGCTTGCAGATGGCCCATAACTTAATTTCCTTTTCATTACAGGCACTTTATAATCAGTATTTACAGTTTAAAGAAAAAGAAATTCCACCAAAGGAGACAGAGAAATCAAAAATTAAGCGACTATATAAATTACTAGAGGTGAGCCAAATACTCTCGGTATATTGAAGCCTACAGTCTGAGTCGGTTTCACTTCTTTGCTTTACCTGAATTATTTTGTTTCCTTAAGATTTGGATAGAATTCGGGCGTATCAAACTCCTCCAAGGTTACCATCCGAACGACATAGAAAAGGAGTGGGGCAAACTCATCATTGCCATGCTTGAGAGGGAGAAGGCGCTCCGTCCTGAGGTGGAGAGGTAGGGGAGTGTCTGGCCTCAGTGTGCTGCCTGCTGCAAGGCGGGCTCCGCTCTCACCCTCTTACAACTTTTGATTTGCTTTAATGGTCGTGTTGTTGTATTTTCTTTCTTTCTTTCTTTCTTTCTTTCTTTCTTTCTTTCTTTCTTTCTTTCTTTGTGTGTGTTCACGTCTGTCTGGCACTTTGGATGTGGAGGTCAGAGTCCAACCTTGGTCTTTTTCCTCAAGAGCTGTCTCTCATGTTTTATGAGAAATGGTCTGCCACTGGGATCTGAGGCTCACACAAATTACATTTTCCATTTCCTTGTTGGTATGACCTTGGCTACGTCTCTGGGGTTTTTGTTATTGTTGTTGTTTTGGTTTGTTTGTTTGTTTTTCCCATTTCCTTATCTAGAAATGGTAACAAGAACTCTTAAAGAATAAATCAGTGACTATGTAGAGGACCTTGTAGGTTGGATTGCTGTGTGGAGTCTTAGCTAATAAGGTGTTACAATTAAAAAAAAACAAAAAAACAAAAAAAAAAACCAATACACCCAGAAGTCTTACTCAAGGGGACCTTAAATTGTCACCAGGGCCCAGGTTTGGAAGCTCACAGTTTAGAGATTAGCTATTTTGTTCCTTGTTGAAGCTGTACAATATGGCAGTTGAAGCACTTGTGTTTAAAAGGCAGCGGAGGCTGGGGTGGAGCTCAGTCAGTAGACTGCTTGCCTAGCGTGCACAGAGCCCTGGCCCATCCCTAGCACCACATAAAACTGCATGCCACAGCGCAGGCCTGTACTTCGAGCATTTGGCAAGTGTAGGCAGAAGAATTAGAAGGTCACAGTCATTTTCCCTTGGCTGTGTACTGAGTCAGAGACCAGCCTGTGCTACCAGAGACCCTGGGTTCCCTTTCTACCGTGTGCTTTTTAGTCCACTAAATTATCACTCCCCATTTGTTGTTCTATGGCCCTAGCTGCACCCCACTGCTCAGGAACCACCAACCTAGCCGAGTACTGGGGTTCTGAGCCAGGGCGTCAAACTTCTAGGCAGTACACTCTATTGAGCTGCGTGCCCAGCCGTGTCATGTGCACGTACTTCCTTGTGGCTGTTGTCCTACAGCCCTGCTGTAGCATGTGGGGACACGCGCTGTCTGCCCTTCCTCCCAGGGGAAGGCATGTGTGCTCAGGCAGCTTTCTAGCTGCAGAGCAGGCACTCTGGCTGCCCCTGGGGAGCTCTGCTGTGCTGGCTTCCACCCTCCTCTCCTCCCAGGGTACCACTCCGTTCTTTTGGCAGGGAATCTGTTTTGCTTCCCTCTTTCTCTTTGCTCCTAACCCTTCTCAGACTTCAGCCTCCATATTCCTTCCAGTACTATCCCCAGCTGGGTCACATGCCCTTTTTTATGACTAATTATTTATGAGTGTTTCTCAGATTGCTTGCCTTGGTTTGTAATTTCATACTTATTCATGTTTCGTTCAAGCCACCTATTTCTTAGGCATTAGCTCTAAGAATATGGAGACCAGGCCATCGTTTTGGGTCCCTTACTAGTGCTTTTGCTTAGTGCCAGGCACGTAACAGAGACACTCAGTGTGTTTGTGTTCTCAGTGTCTCACACACTGACTTTCGTGCAGACATGGAATAATATATCAAAGATACAAAGGCAAGTCCTCCTTTCGAACTGTTATTACTAGTTACACGCTTCTTAAAACACAAAGTTACAATGTCTATATAAGTAGAGCATAAGACTCAAATTGAGCTTCAAATGCTAGGACTGCAGCTCTTACAGATGACTGACATGAGATATTAAACTAAAATCATTTGAATTAAAGATACGGGGAAAAGATAGGTTTGCAGTCACGGCAGCAGGAGCTGGATCTTCATGTGTGTCTTCATCCACTTTGTATTGCTATAACAGAATGCTGCAGACTGCATAACAACAAGGGAGTTTATTATCTGGGGTTGTGTTATGGTAGAGGTCTACTCTAAGCCCAGCACTGGGGAAGCTAAAACAGGAGCACGGAAGGTTGCAGGATAGCCTGGTCTAAAATAAAATGTTGTGTCTTGTGTTGAGAAAGAGAGAGAGAGAGAGGGAGGGAGGGAAGGGAGAGAGAGAGAGAAGAAAGGAGGAGAGAGAGAGAGAGAGAGAACAGGAAATTGGTAATTGGTGACTCAGAGTGTGTAGAGTGCTGGCCCCGGGTGAAGGCTTCTGTGCCACACCTTCCCCTGGTAGATGGCTAAAAGGCCATGAGGAGAAGAATGGATTTGGGTGTCACGTGAGGACCAGACAGGCACAGGAGAGAGCAGCTGCTCACAGAAGCAGGGTAGCCTAATGGCTAAACTCCTTTCTGTCCACTGGCGCAGCAACCAAGCTGCTCCTTTGAGAATGACATTAATTTATTCATGAGGGTTGAGCCTTTATGATCTAATCGCTCTTAAGCACTTCACATTCCCAGCATGCTGCACTGGGATCGTGTTCACAACACATGGTGCTTTTTAGATACATTCAAACCACAGTAGGATACTAATGAAAGACAGCAGCTGAGAGTTCAAGATCCGGGAGCCAGTCTATTCCAGATTAGGTTTATTACTTCAGCCTGGCAGTCATGTGCTCTTAGACTCATTCTTAAATCCCTAGGCCTCTTTTCCTCATCTGTAACAGGAGGTAACAACACCTATCACATTTGGTGGTTATGAATGTAAGATGAGGTTGTGCGTGTAAAATGTCTAGTTTCCTGGTACATGTCAACTGTATATGAGGTGTAGCTGTTCCTGTTTTTAAATGTTCTATTTTACTTGGTAAATGCCTTTTGCAAATCAAAACTCACAGCAGTGAAACATCAGTTTGGCTTTGTAGTGTTGGATGTATTTAGGAGGTTGGTTGGGTATAAGCCTTTATTTTTCTTAATACATTTTTTTTGGGGGGGGGAGGCAAATTATGGCTATGTGGCTTGGAGTTTGTAGAAGACAAACAGGAAAGAACCGGTGTTCTGGAGCCCTCTGCTATTCTGTATGAAGGAAAAGCAAGCCCAGACACATCTGCAGTTACTGAGCTAATATTCTGCCTCAAGTCTTTGGCTTTTAGACTATGAGCTGTAGTGGCTAAGAAGTAATACTACCAAGAGGGTCCCTCATACGAAGAAAGCAAATTTAACATATTTACCGTTTTTAATGCAGTGAGCAAATGACAGGAAAGTAAAAAACAACAAAAACAACAGATTTGTTTCTCATTAAATTCTCTTGCATGCTTATTGATTATTGACTTACACATTGGCATCTGGCCTTGTGCCATCCAGCACATGGCATCTGGTTGCAGAAGTCTGGCTGTGATCTGAGCCTGGTGCCCTTCTCGTTGGCACTTGGCATGGTGATAGAATCACCTTCACTGTCGATTCCTGGGTCCCTGGGTACCTGAGTTGTTTTTTAGGTGGTTACAGCTTGATGACGCTTAGTGAAAATATTTGGCATAACTTTTCCAGTGACGCCCAGTCATCCCGCCCTGTCTGTACTTGCAGAGCTTTAACGCAGTCTACAAAAGGCAAACCTCAGCAAGCAAATGGATGGCTGCAGGCATGATCCTTTTGAATAGTTATCAGCATAGTACTTGCAGGGTATTGCATATGCATGTTGAAGCGTATTTAAGGATCCCCGGGAGCCGCGCGTCACTTGAGCTAGGCTGCCTTTCACCAGGCAGAGGTTGCGTTTTCTCCGGTCCTCCTTTCATGGTCCCAGGCTATCATCATTTCAGGACTGAAAATGCAGAGCAGCAGCTACAGCTACCGTAGCAGCGACTCTGTATTCAGTAACACCACTAGCACTCGGACCAGTCTAGATTCCAACGAGAATCTTCTGTCCGTTCATTGTGGCCCCACACTGGTCAACTCTTGCATTAGCTTCGGCAATGAGTCCTTCAATGGACACAGGTATGGAGGCATCTGTGTGAGGCTGTCTTTTCTTCCTCGGCAGGAGTCTTTTTTTTTCAGGGCTGGTGAGCTCTTTGACTTCAAAAAGAAGATTTTTTTTCCCCCTGTCTTTCCCTTTTAGGTTGGATATGCTGCAACAGATTGCTACCCGAGTTCAGAGGGACAGCGTCGTCTGTGAGGACAAACTGATCCTGGCCCGAAATGCTCTCCAGTCTGTAAGTTGATTTCAGGCGCCAGGGCTTGCTGTAGAGGGTGGGGTGCACTTGGGTAGACTGGAACTGGTCCTTGACTCCCGTCCTCTGCGGAAGCTTCGAAATATCATGATTGACATTTTCTCTCTTGGGAGGCAGTGAGTGAAAGGAAACATATTTGAACCAAAAGAGATAAAGCCCAAATGGGCTTCTCTTCTAACACTTCTGAGGCTTGAAGTTTAAAGGTAGCTTTCGCCTCTGTTTTACAGACTTAATGCTGAGTTTTTTCCAATGTAGGATTCCAAAAGGCTGGAGTCGGGAGTGCAGTTTCAGAACGAAGCAGAAATTGCCGGGTACATACTTGAATGCGAGAACCTTTTGCGCCAGCACGTGATTGACGTACAGATTCTGATCGATGGGAAGTATTACCAGGCGGATCAGCTGGTGCAGAGGTAGGAAGCATCCTGACTTCTTGTCAGTAACTGTCTCACAAGAACATGATGGAATATACACTGTGAAGTGAACTCTTAAATGTGGATTCTAATAGCCTGAGGAAACTAAGTAGAATCAGCATTTATAATAAATGCAGCATTTTCTGTCACAAATACTGGAGTCATTAAAATGAATGTTTCAAATGTCTATATTTATTTTGAAGTATTTAGTATATTTATGTGTGTCTTAGGACGTGGACTCAAAGTCAGAGTGAATATTTAATTAAGCATAGGTAAGGCCCTGAGCTTGATCCTCATACTTCCCAAATAATAATAATAATAATAATAATAATAATAATAATAATAATAATAATAATAATAATTTCAACATTAGAAAGGGGAAAGGTCTAAGAAAAGTTCTCATCTTCAGTTAGTTTTGTTTACTCTACCATGAAGATGATCATGACCAAACATTAGAAATACATACATGTATGAAACGGTGAAGCTATGTATGGCAGCGCCCAGATGGGTTCCCAGCTCTTGGAAGGCTCAGGTGAAAGAGTCATAAGTGCAACAGTAAGTCCATAGCAAGACTCTGCCGCAAGGAGGAAAAGGCCATCAAAAAAAGTGAGCAGCAGACACAAAACCCGTCTGAGAGGATCATGGGAGCAGAGAGAATCGAGTGTGACAAACTGTGTGTACATATGACAGTAAACTTTGTAGATCGTGTTTAAGCCAATAGATACTCTCTATGTAAATCCCAAGCAGACAGAATCAGAAAAGCTCATGTTCATGCCAGAAATATTTTATAAGAACTCTTATTCTCCTAAATCTCAAGTAATAGAACCATTATCTTATAGTATATAATTTTGTTCCTTATAAATGATGGTTATAAAGACTAATACTGTGGAGAGGTCTCATACTATGCTAGTCAGTAAAAACGAAACATGAGGCAAAATTTTACCAAGATGGTTTCAACAATTTCTTTCTTTTAAAACAATGTAGGTATTTATCAGGCAGTGTGGGTTTGCAGAACAGCAGGTGAAAGCGGAGCTCCTGCGTGCCTTCTCCGCCTCACCTTGCCGGGAGCATCTCGCAGTAGTGGCACATGACTCATACCATTGCACAGCTAGTATTGGTCCACCAGCTAGAGCCAGCAGTGTGCACCCGCCGTTTCTGTCACACCTCACCCCTCTTCCTGGCTTTCACAGGGTCGCAAAGCTGCGTGATGAAGTTGTGGCCTTAAGGAACGAATGCTCCTCCGTGTACAGCAAAGGACGCATGCTGACTGCAGAACAGACAAAGCTCATGATATCAGGAATCACTCAAAGTTTAAACTCAGGATTTGCACAGACCTTGCACCCCAGTCTGAACTCAGGGCTCACCCAGAGTTTAACACCTTCCTTGACCTCTTCTAGTGTGACTTCCGGCTTGTCATCGGGGATGACTTCCCGCCTGACTCCATCTGTCACTCCAGCTTATACACCCGGCTTCCCTTCAGTGGTAGCTCCAAATTTCAGTTTAGGAGTGGAGCCAAATTCTTTACAGACTCTGAAGCTAATGCAGGTCCGAAAGCCTCTTCTGAAGTCATCTTTGCTGGATCAGAACCTGACAGAAGAAGAAGTCAACATGAAATTCGTTCAGGATCTCTTGAACTGGGTTGATGAAATGCAGGTAACGTTTACCTCAGTTGTCCAGTCTTACTCTGGAAACTTCTTCCTTTTTGTTTGTTTGTTTGTTTGTTTTAAACTAGTATTTTCTACTTAAGGTGCAGCTGGACCGCACTGAGTGGGGCTCAGATTTGCCAAGTGTCGAAAGCCATTTAGAAAACCATAAGAATGTTCACAAAGCCATTGAGGAATTTGAATCTAGCCTTAAGGAAGCTAAAGTTAGCGAGGTATATGAGTTTGGTTTTCTTTAATATTTTATTGTAGTTGGATATTATTTTCTTTTTACATAAAGATTCAGTAATTCAGTAATTAGTGTTAGTCAGAACTTGAGAGCCCTAACCTCCATGTCTTTCCTCCCGTATTTTAGATTCAGATGACTGCACCTCTGAAGCTCTCTTACACAGATAAATTGCACAGACTAGAGAGCCAGTATGCGAAACTCTTGGTAAGTTTTTTTTTTCCTTTTTAATTTGTTTGCTTTAAAATTTCTATTTCCGTTATGTCTGTTTTGCTAATGATCTGATTCTTACAATGGTTTTCCTTAAATAGAATACATCCAGAAATCAGGAGCGGCACCTTGATACGCTTCATAATTTCGTAACTCGGGCAACTAACGAACTTATCTGGTTGAATGAAAAGGAAGAGGAAGAAGTTGCTTATGACTGGAGCGACAGAAACACCAGTGTTGCGCGGAAGAAAGGCTACCATGCGGTGAGTCAGCCTCGCACTACAGTGCCAACGCTGGACCTGAAGGAGCTTGCCGCTTCTTCCTATACGCTGCTGCTGCTCTTCCTTCTCCTCCTCCTCCTCCTCCTCCCCTTCCTCCTCCATCTCTTCCTCCTCTTCCTCCTCCTTTTCTTCCTCCTCCTCCTCTTCTTTTTCTTTTGGTTTTTTTGAGACAGGGTTTCTCTGTGTAGCCTTGTCTGTGCTGGACTCCCTTTGTAGACCAGGCTGGCCTCGAACTCACAGAGATCACCAGCCTCTGCCTCCCAAGTGCTAGGATGAAAGGAGTGCACCACCACTGCCTGGCTTCTTATATAGTTCTTAATGCTTCCTCACCAGGAACTAATGAGGGAACTGGAGCAGAAGGAGGAAGGTATTAAAGCCGTCCAGGAGATTGCAGAGCAGCTGCTTCTAGAAAACCACCCAGCCCGGTTGACGATAGAGGTAAGATAGCTAGAGTTCTCAGCTGAGTTCTGATGTATTTACAACCTTAAACTTCTTTTGCTAATTAAGAAGAAAAAAATCAAGCTACTAAGTGTTTATTATAGTCTGGTTCAAAAATAACTTCCCCAATCAATCTGCTGACCCTTCCTTTCACCACCTCTTAGGATAAAGGTAGCAGCTTTTTCTTTAAAAAAGGCCCTGTGGAGCTACTTGTGAGCGAATTCATCTGATGGGGATGGGAGGGTGTTCTGTGTTAGCGCATACATTTACCTGTGTAACAAACAAAAATGTAGCTTAGTTTGAAGGAGCAAATAATATCATATGTTACAACTAACTGTGCATCTACAAGAAAGCATGCCTGACCACAACTCAAGAGCTCTGGTCATTCCAGAGGGAAGCAAGGACGTGCTTTAGCGCATCTAGAGCTCCCTCTTCTGGGAGGCAGGGAACTGCACCTTCTGTAAAGATGGCTGTCATAACTGTGATGAGCTAGCTGGTCGTGCTTTCCGCTGTATTTATTTTCTTCATGGAGGATGACGCTCTACTAAATAGCAAGTGTTCAAGTAGATGAGTGTTTAAATTTCATTATAATATCTTTAAGCCTAATAATTGAATCGCTACAAAAGTATGTGCTTCATTTTCTGCCCTCCCCAAATCTTCTGTAGCAGAACACAGAAGAAAGCTACAGATCTGTGTGTCTGTATTAACATACATTGTAAAGCTCAGCAATGTAAAAATCCAGAAATGGGGAACACTAGGATGTCAGGGTTGGTGACCAAGGAGCTGAGAAAGGGGTGAATTGTATAAGTAGAGGGGATATCTTATATTTATTTCAAATATAAGGTTTTCATATGAAGTAGCCATAATTTTTCCTCATATATTAAGAAGAAAATTGAAGAAATTAAAAATTTGAGGACAACTAATTTTAAAGCTATATGTTTATATTTGAGACTGCTTGTATAAGAAATAATTTCTCATATAAGAAAATACTACTCCAGTTTTCATGATTTTTTGTCCAATATTTCTTTTTTTGTATTTGTTTGGATAGTAGAGTGTTTGCCATTTGAAGCTGTCCATGCAGAGCTGGGCATCATGGCCTGCCCAGCCTATAATTAGAATCTGAGTCAGCAGGATTGGCAGAAGCTTGAAGATAGCCTAGGCTATACACTAAATGGCATTTTGTCTAAAAAGAAGAAGGAGGAGGAGGAGGAAAAAAAAAAAGAAAAGAAAATAAGAAGAAAAAGAAAAGAAAATACTATAAATAAATAAACACATCAGTATTTGCCATGTGGGGGATCAAACCATGCATGGCCTTGTTCAGTGCATTCATGGCACATGTTCGAGACTGACTAGCCCTCTGTACCTAATTGATCTGCCCAGTTTTCATTGTGTGCTTTCTCTCTAAGGCGTACAAGGCAGCAATGCAAACACAGTGGAGCTGGATCTTGCAGCTCTGCCAGTGTGTGGAGCAGCACATAAAGGAAAACACTGCATATTTTGAGGTACGTGCATAGTCAGCGCTGTCACTTGAGCTGAGGTGCAGAAATACTATAAAGAAACATATGGGTAACACATGGGGGGAACAAACCAACACGTTCTGTACAGGGTATAAGTACTAGTTCCATGTCTTATAAAAGAAGGTTTAACTGTTAAGGATAAAAATCCTGTGGCTGAAAGATGGCTTAGTTGGCAAGTTGTTTGCCCTGAGCTCAATCCCCAGAAACCACACTTTTAAAAAAGAAAGAAAAAGTGAGCTGTGTAGGCAGGAGGGTCCCTGGGGCTCTCTGGCCAGCCAGCCCAGACAAATGAGAGAAGTCCAGGGTCAGTGAGAGACCCTATCTCAAAATAATAGGGTGGACAAATTTGAAGAGCAGCTAGTTGTTGACTTCTAATTAACACACACACACACACACACACACACACACACACACACGTGCATGCACACCTGTATTCGTGCAGAATGAATCTTCTGAAAGACCTTTAAATATTGTAAAAATCATTTTACAAATTTGTCTCATATTAAGGAAGGATATTTATTACAGAGTTAACCAAATAAAGACTTCATTTTATTCTTTAGAAGTTTTAATATATATTTTTAAAATTTTACCCTTACTTAAAAGATTGGTTGAACCCTAAAGTAGAATAGACTTTCAATCAATCAAGCCAAAACATAATGCATAACACACATGCACACTTGGAATAATTAGTACTCATCTGTAGCCGTCCGAGTTCAAAGCCTATTTTCAGTTCTAAAAAGGATGGTGCTGTTGTTACTTTGTGCTTTGATTCTGTTCTCACTTGTCAGTGGCACATAGGGTGGGGTTGGGGGAGGGGTGGGCCGCCGCGGGCACCTGCATTTAACAACTCTGTGCTTTCCTGGCATGTAGTGTACTTCAGCTGCCACATTTTATCTCCCCGTAGTTTTTCAACGATGCCAAAGAAGCTACTGATTACCTAAGGAATCTGAAGGACGCCATCCAGCGCAAGTACAGCTGTGACAGGTCCAGCAGCATCCACAAGCTGGAAGACCTGGTGCAGGAGTCCATGGTACTCACGTGGAAACTGTGGGTCCGGCCGTACATGTACTGGGGCAGATTATCATTTTGTTACCTGTGTGTGTATGTGCAGATTTGTGTTACATCCACACACCGTTGTCTCATTCAGTCAAGGCTTTAGTGTGGGTAGCTCTCGATGATGGCGTTTGCCTCAACTGCTTTAGCGGTATGTGTGGACAGTAATTCCACACGGACATCTTGGGTAGACACTGTCTGCACTGCTCAGGCTGTTTTCATTTCTGGAGATGTAACAGCGAGGAAAACAGGCAGGAGGAATTGCTTTCCCCTGTGGTACCTAGATAGGAAAGGGCAGCTTCACGAGAGTACACTATATAAACAAAATGTCTGTGGAACATTACATAGGAATAGTGTCAAAGGGGGAGGGGGCAGGGAAACGGACAAAAGAAGTGATCCAAGAGGAGGTGTGAGTCGTGGACAGTGTAGTCCAGTGGTCAGGGCATGCTTCGGTGATGAAGGTTTTTTAAATCTGTGTTAAGTGCCTATGGAACGGGGAGTTTGAATCACTAACTTTAAAAACTCCGCTGTATTCCCTGACCAGGAAGAAAAGGAAGAGCTGCTGCAGTACCGCAGCTCAGTGGCGGGCCTCATGGGGAGGGCCAAGACGATCGTGCAGCTGAAGCCAAGGAATCCTGACAATCCACTCAAAACGTCCATCCCGATCAAAGCCATCTGTGACTACAGGCAGATCGAGGTATCCCTGATCCTCAGAGCAGACCAGGTTCTGCTACTAATCAACATGCTTTTAAAACGCCTCCTCGTTAGAAGGCTTTTCTCTGTCTCATAAAAAAAAAAATCATAATAATCCTCAAGATTGTGTACGGAAGAAGATGGGTTAATGGTGACCTCAGCTTTCCTCTCTCGTTTAAAACCAGATTACCATTTACAAAGACGATGAATGTGTTTTGGCAAACAACTCTCACCGAGCTAAATGGAAGGTGATCAGTCCTACTGGGAACGAGGCCATGGTCCCATCCGTGTGCTTTACTGTTCCCCCACCAAACAAAGAAGCAGTTGACTTTGCCAACAGGTTTGTATGCTTGGGGGCCTTTCTGAAGGTTAAGGAAGCCACCAGTACTTTTTTCAGGGACCCACAGGACTGGAAGGCTCTAGAGCTACATAGGAAGTCATTTTAGAAAGGAGGGGAAAGGCTCAAAGTCTGTGGCTGCCTGTATGTATTTCAGAATTGAGCAACAGTATCAGAACGTCCTCACCCTGTGGCACGAGTCTCACATCAACATGAAGAGTGTAGTCTCCTGGCATTACCTCGTCAACGAAATCGACAGAATCCAAGATAGTAACGTGGCTTCGGTGAGTATGAGTGTGCACAGTAGCCCAGCGTGTCCCAGGGTGCACCCTTGACAGGAGTGGGGTGAGGCTTGCATTTAGTCTGGAGTGGGCAGAGCCCAGCAGAGCCGCGCTGACAGGGTTCAGCCAGTGCTGTGAGGGCCCGTTGCAGCTGAGGCCCGCTGCCCTACAGCTGAGGGAGCACTGTGGGTCCTGCCTCCCTCAGAGCTCACTGGAGGTCAGAAACTAGAGCTAGGTGTCCCAACAGACAGAGTGGGTATATTTTAATTTCATTTATTGAATTTTATCAGTGTTCCTTACTTCTTTTAATTAAAACTTTATTCTTAAAAAAAAAAAACTTGCAAATGGGGAAAAAAAAAGCCATACCCCCAAGTTAGCAGACACAAAGTGTGTACATCTCAAGGAATTCTGTGTGGTTAGGACCGACATTTCTGAAGCCATCCGGTTTCACATTCTATTTTACGTATTCATCATCAGACATCTTTTTAATTCACTTATCCATCACCGAAACCTGAAAATCCATGTCAGAGTTGAAACTAGAAAAACAATTCTATCTTCTCTCTTGACTCCAGCGTCCTTGGCCTGCATTCCTCCTTCTTTACTCCCGGCGTTCACCGTTTCTTGTTCTTTCTGTATGGCATACTGCACACACATATGCATTTGTTTTCTTACCTACATATATATTATAGGTTAGGCTCCATACATGAGGGAGAACGTGTGCCTTTTATCTTTCTGAGACTGTGACCTCCCTTAATATTTATATATTCTACATCCTTCCATTTTTTCTACATTCTTATATTTCAGGTGTAAACCTGAAGTAAATAAAAGAATAATTTCAGATGTTTCTTTTAACTGTGAGTAAGCTGAGGCATACCATGACATCATTTGCTATCTGTCCCTCTCAGATGTAACTCTTGGCACTATGTCATTAATCGAAGCATCTTTTTTTTTTTCTTTAGATAAAGACAATGCTGCCTGGTGAGCACCAACAGGTTCTCAGTAATCTCCAGTCTCGTTTGGAGGATTTTCTGGAGGATAGCCAGGAATCCCAGATATTTTCAGGCTCAGATGTAACTCAGCTAGAAAAGGAAGTGAACGTGTGTCGGAAGTATTATCAGGAGCTTCTCAAGTCTGCAGAACGAGGTAAAGCTGGAGACGCCGCCTGGTTATTTCCCAGCAGGCCTTTCATCTAGGCTTTTTTTGTACTCTCATTAGAAACCTCAGTCTTAGCTATATTGCACCAGCTGACTGTGATATGTAAGCAAGATGAAAATGTGTGCATGAGAGGGGGTTAGGACTCAGGAGCACGTGACTTCATGCATGAAACCCCAGGTTCAGTCTCAGACCCATGATAACAAAATAAACTTGTGAGGTGAGAAGATGCTACAAGGTATCATTAATTTCTAAACAGTGAAGTAGCCAAGGATGCCAGCCTCAAAGGGGGCACATGAGGAATTCCTACCTCATCCGTGCAAAGCGTGTGTGTGGGGCTCTCCAGGGCAATACTCAGAGTGAAGCTCCCTAGGGCACGCCCAACATTTGAATATTTTCCCATGCTCAATTTTACACAGGAGTTAAGGCAACATGCTTCATTCCGTTAAGTTTTCTCTAATATAAATCTTACTCCTAACTCTTCATACTATTTAGAAACAAGTTATTAGTACTATTTTGTGTTTTAAAAAATTAAAACATTAACACATTCCTTGACTGCTTTTTACTTTTGTGTTATTATTTAATTCAGTGGTTAACTGATAGCATATAATTCATATTTTTGTGAATATGAAACGGTAATATATCACTTCCTTTGGATATTTCGGTGATAATTTGGTATTTTAAATGACCTTAGGGAAATTTGATTAGTCCTTTTTTAAGTTTGAGAGTTCATGTTTTAAGATTTCGGTTTTAGGGTTAAGTCCTTAGGATTTGTATCTCCGTAAGAGCAAAGCTGCTGTACTGAAGCATGCACAAGCACTTCCTGAGAGGCGCAGTTTCTCACTGAGCGTGGTGTTTACCTTCACAGAGGAACAAGAGGAGTCAGTGTATAATCTTTACATCTCGGAAGTGCGCAACATTCGGCTCCGGTTGGAGAGCTGTGAGGACCGGCTAATTCGGCAGATCCGGACGCCCCTGGAAAGAGACGACTTACACGAAAGCATGCTCAGAATCACAGAGCAGGAGGTAAAAGTTACACGTGTGTTAGAAAACCACCAGGATCATCTCCTCTCGGTGACCGTGAACGTCACCTTCTGGTTTCCCGCACTGTCAGCTACGACTTCAGCTCCTCACTGAGGTCCAGTTGTGCGTTTCCTGCTGGATGGAAGCTAAGGTCTTGTAACTCAGGTCAGCCTCTGAGTCAGTAAACAAAGGAGCGTGTGCCCTCCCACCGCCCTGGTGGGCCTCAGGGGAGTCATTACAGGCCTGCTGTGTGCAAAGGCGTAGGTCCGGGAATGAAGCTTAAAGACAGTACTGATTATCAAGGTGAAATGCCAGCCGTCTGTTTATTTGGTAAAGAAAAAGTTATAGGGATGCTTACGTTGGTAGTAAAATGTAAATGTGTTTTTAAGCTGCTGTAGGAAACATACCCACTTGGGGTTGTTAACCGATAACCTCCGTTTGTTCCTCTGTACTAGAAACTGAAGAAAGAGCTGGAGCGGCTTAAGGATGATTTAGGGACCATCACAAATAAGTGTGAAGAGTTTTTCAGTCACGCGGCAGACTCCCCGTCCGTTCCCACTCTGCGATCGGAGCTCGGTGTGGTCATTCAGAGCATGAGTCAGATCTACTCCATGTCTTCCACGTACATAGAGAAGTATGTGGGCGTGTCAGCGTCGCGGCGGCCTCGCGCTGATTGGTTCCTGCGAACACTGTGTTTATGCTAAGAGACTGGATGGATGATGTTTCTCCAGCTTGGGGGGGGGGGGGTTGCCTTAGAGATTACCGTCATCACACATTCCTGTTTCGCAGCTCTCCTTCTGTAGACTTCAGGGGTTCCGCTCATGCCTGGCATAACCTAGGGACTGTCTTCTGTTGGAATCTGTGTAAATGCCACCTGGGGGCGGGGCGGAGGGAAAGAGTCAACCCATTGCCAGAACTCACAAGGGGCCAGTCAGAGTTCCCATGTCTTGCGTTATAATGATGCTTTTAGGACTACAGTATGCAAAAAGAAACAAAAAAAAAAAAAAAAAAAAAAAAAAAAAGGAAAGAAGGCATTAAATGGTATGGTTTATTTTTTCTTTTTCTTTCAAGGTTGAAAACAGTGAATCTCGTTTTAAAAAACACTCAGGCTGCAGAAGCCCTTGTCAAGCTCTATGAAACCAAACTGTGTGAAGAAGAAGCGGTTATAGCTGACAAGAATAATATTGAGAATTTAATGAGTACCTTAAAGGTAAGAGTCTCACTTCTGGCCTTGCCTCCAGGGTCAAATTTCTAATTGTTTCTTCGGCACAGAGCTCAAGCTTCAAACTTCCAGCACGAAGCACCCGATGTAGAATGTGTTTCTGAAGGCGCTGTCTCTATTTCCTAATTGTCCTGTAAATGACCACGTCCAGTCATTTTCATATAAGTCACTGTTCTGTTGCTGTGAAGAGATATTATGTTATGACCAAGGCAATTTCTAAAAGAAAGCTCTTAGCTGGGGGCTTGCTTACAATTTCAGAGGGTGGGTCCGTGACCATCATGGCAGGACCATGGCAGCAGGCAGGCAGGCAGGCATGGCACTGGAGCAGTAGCTGAGCCCTCACATTTAACCCACAAGCCCAACACAAGAGACCAGGCATGGTTTTTGAAACCTCAGAGCCCCAACTCCAGAGACACACCTCCTCCAACAAAGCCACGCCCCCTAATCCTTCCCAAACAGTCCCAACAACTGGGGACCGAGCATTCAAATATATGTGCCTGTGGGGGCCATTCTCACTCAAACCGCCACCGAGGTGTTCTTGTTTGTGATTTGAACCTTTTGACAGTAGCTTTTTCGTAGTGGATTCATATTGGCAGCAAGATGGATTGGTACTGAAAATTAAATTGCTTATAGTCGATTGAATTGCTTAAAAGGGCCAGTTATTTTAAAATATCAAAGAAGTATATAGAGGGATATTTTGTTAAGATTTTTAAAAAATTCTATATGTATGGATGTTTTGCTTGCTTGTGTTTCTGTGCGTCAAGCCCGCGCAGTGTTCATTGAGGCCAGAAGGGGGCATAGGATCCTATGGAACTGGAGTTACAGATGGTTGGGAACCACCATGTGGCTGCTGGGAGTGGAACCTGGGTCTTTGGAAGAGCAGGCAGTGCTCTTAAAACTCTCAGCCATCTGTCCAGCCCCAGAAGTTATTTCATCACTGTAATCTATATCTATATTTTTTATTTTTCAAGAACAGTGTGTGTGTGTGTGTGTGTGTGTGTGTGTGTGTGTGTGTGTGTCACTTGCATGCCATGGTCCATGATTGGGAGTCAGAAGACAACTTGCAGGATTCAGTTTTCTCCTTCCACCATGTGGATTCTGGGGATTGAACTCAGCTCATAAGGCTTGGTAGGAAGAACCCTGAACCACTGAGTCATCTCACTGGCCCTGTATCTGTATTTCTATATATCAAGCACTTAGCAAGGCTGTTGCAAAAACATTCAAGTTATCACAGTCATTTTAATGTCTGCATTAAGTTTTGGTGTTTGTTTGTTTGTTTGTTTGGGGGGGCATTTTTGAGATAGGGTTTCTCTGTGTAACACCCCTGGCCAACCTGGACTCACTTTGTAGACCAGGCTGGCCTTGGAGTCAGAGATCTGCCTGCCTCTGCGTCCCTAGTGCTGGGATTAAAGGTGTGCGCCACCATGCCCAGCTCTGCATTAAGTTTTAAACAATGGAATTAGACGCATTTAAAAACAGTGAAAAAGACTTTTCTTATTGAAGCAAGTGCCTTGCTTAAAGGATACACTTAATTTTATTGACACACAAATTCTACTAGGCTAGATTTTATGGACTCTTCTAGATTTTGTAATCCTTAATTGAAAAATACAAATTTAGCATGCTTTTTTTTTTAATGTGTGTGGATACATTTCTCTGAACTGTCACCTCTTCCTCCTGCAGCTTTGTTTTTCTTCAATAAGTGGTATAAAGTGTCTCTCACAGTAAATTGTTTTTTTTTTTCAAAGATCACAGCACAAATAGATAATAACCATTTGGTAAGGAGATGCTTGTCACATTTTCAACACCATAGGCTTTCCTTTATCTAGTTGTATGTCACACATTTATGACTAAATGATAGCAGGTAAATAATGTTTTCTGTATAACTTGCTGATACATGTCATGGTGCCCACTGATTCATGTATTCTAGCAATGGCGATCAGAAGTAGATGAAAAGAGAGAAGTGTTCCATGAGTTGGAAGATGAGCTGCAGAAAGCAAAGGCCATCAGTGACGAGATGTTTAAGACGCATAAAGAACGGGACCTTGACTTTGACTGGCACAAAGAGAAGGCGGACCAGCTGGTTGAAAGGTGGCAGAATGTTCATGTGCAGATCGACAACAGGTGGGTGGTGTGCGTGCGTGCGTGCGTGCGTGCGTGCGTGCGTGCGTGCGTGCGTGCGTGCGTGTGTAAAAACCTGCTAGCTCAGGGAGGCGGAGAAAGCACCCAGCTGACCTTCTAGCTGAGCTGACATCTCAGTAGGAAAAGGCCAAAAAAACTAAAAGCCGAAGAGCTTGCTAGCTCAAAGCTCAAAATTCAAAAGCCCCTTCTTCTTATCCACGCTGTCTTAAAAACCCCTCAACTCCAACTCCCTCCTACTCTTTAATCCCTGTCAGCTGGTTTCTTTCTCCACCTCTTGACCTAGGGCAAACTTTATTAAATCTTGTTCACGGAACGCTCTTGTATTAAAGGTGTGTACTGGGGCTGGCTGAGCCACACCATAATCACCTCTTACAATAAACAGAAAGTTCTTGGATTAAAGGTGTGTGTTAGGACTAAAACATGCCAAACAAAAGACGGATTTTTACAGTTCACAATCTCAGGGATTACTATTGGATCAGATATCCTGCAACAGGTGGGTCCCCTTTCTGGTCAATGGATATGTAGGTGGAGTCCCTTTGTTTACAGAGGGCAAAGTCTACATTACCAGGCAGTAAGGGGCATTCCATAGCTAATGTGTTAACTGTAGGATTTCTCCCTAATTACATTTATGTCTTACATATTCTCTTTAGCAAAACATGTAACTAAAAAGGAGCATTTCTTTTCCTTTTATTTAAGATTTGTTTTTTTTTAATTTTGTGGGTATATTTGTTTTGCCTGCATACACACACACACACACACACACACACACACACCTGTGTACCACATGCAAACATGGCCCCTGAAAAGTCAGGAGGATCCCCTGGAACTGGAGTTAGACTGTTGTGAGCTTTCATGTGGATGCTGGGAGTCAAACCTAAGTCCTCTGGAAGAGCAGCCAGTGCTCTTAACTGCTGAGCTATGTCTCTACCTCCAGAAAAATAACATTCTCAACTGTGTATAATTAAAAGTTCTGATTTATCCCGGCATTTGTGTAATCTGTCTTTTTTAAAAGATAGTAATATAATGCTGTAGAAGTTATTACCAACTTGCAATGTTCAAACAAACATGAGTTAACAAAATAAATCATAAGCATATTTCTTGGGCTCTGAATAGCAATCTCTGTTGGACCTTAAGAGAAACTAAGAAATTGAAGTGCCCTGTTGCTAATTTTCATTGATGTTGTAAGATTATTGGAATCACTTGTTCAATGGGAACTAAAAACACTAAAAAATTGGAATTGATTTAGGCTTCATCTTGAAAGAAATAAATACTGGCCTTTCCTACCTTTTTTATGTTTATATAAATATAAAATAAATGAATGCTTTTATGATGTAGTTGCACTCAAGGAATGAAGTCATATTCCTATGTTTTTTTTCCTTTGGAAAATACATGGTGAATTTGTTTAGTATTCTGATTTTAAAATCATAGATATGGCCATTTAATGTCAGTTGATGGATGGTACTCTCTGAGGCCATGTTGAACCATCCATCGAGTTGCCTTCTTCTTCCAAAGGTGACCTCTGATTGAGCAGGCCTCAGCTGGTCAGGATCTGCCAGCTGATTAAAATGGCAGTTAATATTCCTGCTTTCAGCTTTAGTCTTACGTAGTGCTGTAGGAAAACAACATCAGTATGGACTTCACAGGTCTGGGAGGGGAGTAGATTTGCTCACCCCGCTGCTGTATGGGGTGCTGCAGAAGTCACGCCTTAGGCTGCCAGGCTTGTGTGCCCCACTGTGCTTAGTGGCTCTTAGGTCCTGATTCGTCTTTCTCTTCCTGTCCCTCCACCCCTCCTGCTGGAGCCTGTGACTGTCTCACTGCTGTTCTTGTAGGCTGCGGGACCTAGAAGGCATCGGGAAGTCCCTGAAGCACTACAGGGATTCCTACCACCCTCTAGATGACTGGATTCAGCACATTGAAACGACCCAGAGAAAGATTCAGGAAAATCAGCCAGAAAACAGCCGAGCTCTAGCCCTGCAGCTGAACCAACAGAAGGTACACCGGAAACATGCCTCACCTTTCCGTGTTGGAAGAAAAGGCAATCACCTAGGTCGAATAATGATATACAGGAGAATTCTATGCCTCAGCCTGCCTACATTTATTTTTATTTCCTGGAAGCCATTTTGAAAGCATAGATAACGAACAGTGTGTTGGGGTGGTGTTCACATGCCTCATCTTCCTGGTCTCATAGGATGGGTCTGATTTTTCTTGACAATATGGTAGCAACATAGTTTTGCGCTTGCTGCATTAATAAACATGGCCAAGAGGTCGTAGATAGAATCCCAGCCCATCACAACTGGTGGGAAGCAGAATGCTTTAAGGTTTTTGTTATGTCGCTAGGAGCCAGTGATCTCTGACTCTGTTTTGGGTGTAGTGAAGGACATCAGGTCCGCTCTGCGTAATTCTTAGTTCTGCTCTGAAAGCCTCACAGGGCTAGATCGCTTACGAGTCTTGAACGTTTGTTATTCATCTCTAAGTCAAGGCGCGTGTGAGGTATGAGACAGGGAGGCACACAGCATTGAGTAGCGGGGATATTTCTTCCTTCCTGAGCACGAGGTGGAATGGTGTCAAATTCCTCTTTTCCTCTAAACTGTGTTTACAGGCGCTGGTGTCTGAAATAGAGGTGAAACAGAGCAAAATGGACGAGTGTCAGAAACATGCAGAGCAGTACTCAGCTGCAGTAAAGGTGAGAGCTGTCATACCGTAGGCAAACTTACCATTTAACTAGATGGTGCTGTGGCATATTTTTAAGGCAGTTCAGGTCATTTCGTTCTGTTTAAAAAGAGAAAAATCCTCATTTGACCCTTTTTTTATACTTACTAATAATTCTTTGTGAAATGAGTTAGGTGACCACCCCGTGGCCGGTTTGTTTTCTTTATGTCCATGAATGAATGACAGTGTACATGAAAGTTGTTTCTTACTACGTTTCTTCTTTTTAAATTTCAAGTCGAGAGAACATTTAACATCTCCTCAAGAGACACTGTCCTATTGTTATAATATAACGTTGATACTTTCTTAGCTTCCCAGCTCCACAGCTCTGGGCTTGGCATGGAGTAAGTGGAGTATTCTGCAGTAAATGTTTTCAAGGCTTCTAAAGACAATTAGATCTCTGCTGACCACTGTACATGCCTCTGCTCATGTAACTGCCTTGCAAGTATCTCTAGAGTCAAACAGATTTTTTTGAGATTTAGTTTCAAGACACGTAGTGGTAGCACACTCCTTTACCCAGCACTCAGGGGGTCAGAGGCAGGTGGATCTCTGTGAGTTTGAGGCCAGGCTGGTCTACAGAGTGAATTCCACGGCAGCCAGGGCTACACGGAGAAACCCTGTCTCAAACAACAACAGCAACAAATTGAAGTTTCCATCAATCATGCTTTTATTTCAATGAGCTAGTTACCAGTGGTCACTACGGGATGACCCTTCCAGGCTTTGCTTTGACTAATTTGACCGTGTTGCCTCTTTTCTGTAGGACTATGAATTACAGACGATGACCTACAGGGCCATGGTTGATTCGCAGCAGAAGTCTCCAGTGAAACGCCGGAGGGTACAGAGCTCAGCAGACCTCATTATTCAAGAGGTAACCGAGAGAGAAGCACAGAGGATGGGCAGAAAAGAGAGAAACATCTTTTAAAAAAAAAAACAGTTTAACTTTTATTGTGGTAAAACATATCTAATATAAAATTGGCCATTTTAATTATTTTTTAAATGATTTAATGGAATTTTAGTATATCACAATTTTGTGCATTTTGTCACTATTCACCACTAGTACGTTTTAAAAATCACAGAAAGTGCCATAGTACTACATTTTACTAAGTCTCTTTAAAAACTTTTAAAATCAAGATCGTTTATTAACACAGAAAAGAATGTCCTTTGTAATAAAACCCAGAAGGAAGTTATGACTTACTATGGCATAAAAGACAGCAACAAGTTCATTACTCCCGAAGTGTCACTCAGTCTTGGATATGTGTATTCTCCAAAGCCCGTGGGTGGGGTGGGCATCATTCCGAGTTCACTCAACTCAAACTAACAATGATAATGCTCTCATCACTTCTCTCTTGCAGTTCATGGACCTACGGACACGGTACACTGCTCTGGTCACTCTCATGACACAGTATATTAAATTTGCTGGTGACTCATTGAAAAGGCTGGAAGAAGAAGAGGTAACCGTTAACGGTGAACGTCCAAGCCCACGGGAACTGACCTGAGCAGTAGCTGTCAGGTCTGGGGAAGGCAGAAACAGGCTTTATGATCATTTACATAGCTGATAGTGAATATGCAAATAGTTCATTAGACCCTTACACTGAAACAGGGTGAAAGCCTTGGGCATTTGTTTGTTTGTTTGTTTGTTTTAGATTCTCCAAAACAGAGAATCATGTTTAAATTTTTTACTTCAGATAGACTGGAGTATTTGCCTAGTGTGCTTCAGTTCTCAAAAACTCAAAAGCACTTAATGCAGAACCCTAAGATGATAGAGTTAGTGTTATAAATGGTTCTGTTTCAGTAGGAAGATTCTGGCATTTGGACAGAAATTTCTTCAGCTTCCCCACAGCTGAGGGATGACTTCTGTGAAGTGTAGCTGCTGCTCATGTGCAAGCTATAGAGTCGTGCTACACAAACGTGTGTATCTTAAATTAACACAGGTTCTTAAAGAAATAAAATTATTACAAATGAATTATATTTAAAAGACAAATCTAGGCCGGGCAGTGGTGGCACACGCCTTCAATCCCAGCACTTGGGAGGCAGAGGCAGGAGGATTGCTGTGAGTTCAAGGCCAGCCTGGTCTACAAAGCAAGTCCAGGACAGCCAAGGATACACAGAGAAACCCTGTCTCGAAAAAAAACCAAAAAACCAAAAAACAAAACAAAACAAAAAAGACAAACCTAGTAGTCGATATTTGTACCAAAGAATGGACTTTTTTAAGAGCCGTGGAGTTTTAAGCTTTGTGTTTTTGTCAAACAATTATATGTGATATGAGTAAGTATCATTCTGATATAAAGGGCTTCTGCAGCTTTGATGCAGAATTAAAAATTGTCCTGAGGAGTAGGAAGAGTAGGAAGTTACTTGTAAAAACATACTGCATGAAAGCTTATGGGTTCTGTCCTTGAAAGGACTATTTGGTGCTCTGTCCTTTTGGTGGCCTTTTTCTTCTTCATCTCGGAACAGACAAAAGTAGTTACCCGAATGCTAAAGTGTATAAAGGGTAAGATTTAGGGCCGTCCATCACCATTGGACTGTGGAAACTCTGCAGGAGTCTCTGCTGCTTATGGACGGCAAGAACAAGAGGCTGCCAGTGCCTGTCAGAAAGTAACGTGGTTGCTTTCTTAGCTTCTGAAAATGTGACTCTTTTATAAACTACTTTCGTCTGTTCTAAGTTTCTGCACTGGCCCACTAATCCATGTGCCCAAAGCTTTATAACCAGCTTCCTGTACATTTACAGAAGAGGCCAGGGTACTTGCAGCTCTCTTAGCAAGTGTAATGCACTTCCTGCCTCTGAAAAACCTTTCTTATTTTCACTACATTTTGAGAGATGTTATTCCATTTTAAATGGTGAACATATCTTTTAAATATTATATGCAGTTGTTAAACATGAAATCATTTAAGTCCTTTTCTATTCTGTATATTCACACTATATATTTAACTATACACATGTGAGCCAATCAGCTCATTTCCTGCAGTAAGGCAGTTGACAGAAACAAAGATGCTTTCAAAGACCTAAATGCAAATTATTACCAAAACAGTAAAAATTTATAATGAATTGAAAATAAAAACAATATAGTTTTGAAGACACACAAAGACTACAATTTAAAATAAAAGTTAATACCCTTCTGTTTAAGGATCATATTAGTGGAATGTCCTTTAAAACAATGTAACTTAGTCAGGAGACTGGTACTCAGGAGGCAGAGGCAGTTGGATCTCTCTGAGCTTGAAGCCAGCCTTGTCTACAGAGAAGAGTTCCAGGACAGCCAGGGCTACACAGAGAAACCTTGTCTCGAAAAAGAAACAAACAAAAGATAGGCAACTCAAAGTTTAGACCCCAAAGAGTAGTACACAGTATAAGCTGCCTTGAGAGCATGATACTCAAAATCAACATATAGGCAAAGATACATGAAAAAATTCAGAAGTGACCACGTGTGTTAGAGAAATAGAGAACATTGGCTTAGGCCTGTGTTTGATATGGTGAAGAAATTCTGTATTGATCCCTCTGCATAGTAGACCTTTTGAGGAAGTGGTTTTCATGAGTAAGTTTGAAGTCTACAAGATGAAAAATCACTAACTGACCTAAATTATTACAAGTAATTTTAAGCATATGTGAAAACATTCTAGTTAACCAGACAATATAGAATTGTTAATAAACCACCAAAATGACTCCAATTAAGATATTGAATACTTGGCAATAGATTTTATTTTTTGCCAAGATTAGGAGAATCTGACCAAGAAAAAAAAAAAACCCATGATAACGTGGTAAGAGCTAAACTATGTTTCAGAGTACGATTTGATGGGCTAGTTCTCAAAGTAATTGTTTAAAATTAAGGTCTATGTTTTGTTTTTGAGGCAGCGGCTGCCTGGTTAGCCCAGGATGATGGCCTGGAGCTCCAAGTGCTCCTGCCTCCGCCAGAGTCCTGAGATTACAGATCTGTGTCTGTGCCCCGGGAAAACCCTGTGTTCTGCATACACAGCGTTGTCGTGCTCCGAGGGGTGACGCTGACACAAAACTGAAAGTAAATACACCGTTGAGCATAGCGATTGTGATGAGGTTTGTTTCTCCGTGGAGTCATGGTAACAGTCATGGGTAGGTTAGTAAGGGACACTGAGCTCTTAAGCCACAAATTACCAGAGAGCAGGAAATTGAGGGAAGAAAAAGATTTGTCACGAGTTAAATTCTTGAAATTTGCGTATATCTCAGTCAAAACTAGTCACAGCTGTAAAATGATTTCTGTATTCCTATGTAAATTGTTTTCGTATTGCAGGTATTGGTTGAGCTGATTCAGAGCTACCATCATAATGGTGTCAACTAAGAGGACTAGAATATGCTTATAAACTGGTCCAAACATGCAGTGTTCTGGTTAATATTTAATTTCCCAGGCCTCCCAGCTGCCAAAAGGTCTCCTTACATTATATATTTGATAAAATGGACATGAATCCCTACATAGTTTTTAAACCTTTATATTTCACAAATACATTTGTATTTGTGGGGTATCTAAAGATACTTGACAAAATGGATTTCAGATGAGGCACGCGCAGGACAACAATGCTGAAAATTGTGAGTGCTTGAGTCTCATCTCCAAAGCCGTCGGGGACAGGAGCTGCCTTTGCATTAGCATTTGTCACCGCCATAATTGTCACAGTTGCCATCGTAAACTTAGAAATGTCAAGGTTTTGTGTCATTCTTCTTTGCTGTGTTGGAGGTATTACTTTGGAATTTGGATGTCTGTTCTGATGTTCTGTTTCTTTCATCGTAAACATGAACTGTGAGTATCATGTTTAGTTTCCACTGGACTTGCTATTGAAAACTAAATCTTGTGTTCTTTGACTGCTGTATGGTGGTGGTGTTCTAAAATTGAGTTATATGTAGACACAGTGGATATCATCCTGGGCAAAGCTTAATTTTTATGTCTATAAAAGTTTGGGGCCCCGCTCATGTTCTGTAGAATGCTTTCTTGCTTCAAAACCTCAAGCTAGCTAATTTTCTGTATGAAATTACTCCTGAGGGGCAAAAGGGATGCTTTTGGGAAATGGTGCTGAAGGTTTCCTGTGTCCTCCCTGCTGGCTTTCTGACGCTTCTGTTCCGATGGTGCCAGTACTGGTGCTGGTGGCGACTGCTTGTCCCCTCAGCCTCGTAAGTGCTTGCTTCAGAGGCTGCACACTCTATTTCAGTAGAACGGCTTTGACACTATACATGTTTCTTGTAGACGAAAAGGTCTAAGGAGAGCTCCGAACACGGGGCGTATTCAGATCTACTGCAGCGTCAGAAAGCAACCATGGTTGAGAATAGCAAACTTACAGGGAAGATCGGTGAGCTGGAAACGATGGTAGCGGAGCTAAAGAGGCAAAAGTCTCGGGTAGAGGAAGAGCTTCCAAAAGTGAAGGAGGCCGCAGAAAACGAACTGAGGAAGCACCAGAAGAACGCGCGAGACATCGCCCTGCAGAAGCTAAGGGCAGAGAGCGAGGCCCAGCAGTACCGCCGAGAGCTGGAGAGCAGCGTGAGGGAAAAGGAGGCTGCGGAGCGGGAGCTGGAGCGAGTGAGGCAGCTGACCTCGGAGGCCGAGGCCAGGAGAGCCGCAGTGGAGGAGAACCTCCGGAACTTCCGCAGTCAGCTGGAGGAGCACACCTTCACGAGAAGAACGCTGGAAGATCATCTCAGGAGGAAAGACTCCAGCCTCAGTGACCTGGCACAGCAGAAGCAGGCATTAGTGGACGAACTCCGGCAAAAGCGGGACCATGAGGAGAAACTCTTGAAGTTGGTGAAGCAGATGGAACGCGACCTGGCGTTTCAGAAGCAGGTGGCCGAGGAGCAGCTGAGGGAAAAGAAGAAGATTGAGTTGGAAGCAAGAAGAAAGATAACCGAAATTCAGTATGCGTGTAGGGAAAATGCGCTGCCCACCTGTGCAGGCGCGCAGTCGGGACCCCAGAAGGAGTGTGGCAGACAGAAAGAGGAGGAGCTTAGGCAGCAGGTGGATGAGCTGACTGTGGCCAACAGAAAGGCCGAGAAGGAGATGAGGGAGCTCAAGTATGAACTCAGCGCCGTTCAGCTCGAAAAGGCTTCATCTGAGGAAAAGGCGCGCCTGCTGAAAGACAAGCTGGACGAAACGAACAACACACTCAGGTCCCTCAAGGAGGATCTGGAAAAGAAGGATCGGGTCCAGGAAAGCTATTCCCAGCAGCTCAGGGAACTTGGCAGGCAGCTGGACCAGACGACAGACAAAGCTGAAGAGGTCAGGCAGGAAGCCGACGATCTCAGGAAAATAAAGCGCAACTATCAGTTAGAATTAGACTCTCTCCATCACGAGAAAGGAAAACTGCAGAGAGAGGTAGATAGAATCACCAGGGTGCATGCACAGGCTGAGAGGAAGGTTCAGCATTTAAATTCCCAAGTCCGTTCTTCACAGGATGAGGGGCAGCAGCCCTCAAATGAAAGGAGACAGCTCTGTCAGAGAAAATCGGATCATCATCTCACAGAAGAGTTTGAGAAGAGCCATGCCCAGCTGCTTCAGAATATTAAAGCCGAGAAAGAAAACAACGATAAAATCCAAAAGCTCAATGAAGAATTGGAGAAAAGCAACGAGTGCGCGGAGGTGCTCAAACAACGGGTGGATGAGCTCACCAGGCAGAACAGTGAGACCAAACTAATGATGCAGAGAATTCAGGCCGAGTCCCAGACCATAGTTCAGGAGAAGCAAGCCATCCAGCAGCGGTGCGCGGTGCTGCAGCTTCAGGCAGACGGCTTTAAGGACCAGTTACGCAACACCAACGAACACCTGCACAAGCAGACGAAAACAGAGCAGGATTTCCACAGGAAAATTAAGAGCCTGGAAGACGATCTGGCTCAGAGTCAGAATTTGGTGAGCGAGTTTAAGCACAAGTGTGACCAGCAGAACCTTATCATTGAGACCAAGGCGAAGGAAGTGAGGAGCCTGAGCGCTGAACTCAGCGCCTCCAAAGAGGAGAAGCGACGGGAGGAGCAGAAAGCGCAGCTGCAGAAAGCGCAGGTGCAAGAGCTCAACGAGAGGCTGAAGAGGGTGCAGGATGAACTGCACTTGAAGACCATCGAAGAGCAGATGACCCACAGGAAGATGGCCCTGCTCCAGGAAGAGTCGGATAAGTTCAAGCGCTCTGCGGATGAGTTCCGGAAGAAGATGGAAAAATTAATGGAGTCCAAGGTCATCACCGAAAATGACATTTCGGGCATTCAGCATGACTTCGTGTCTCTTCAGAGAGAAAGCTGCCGAGCGCAAGAGAATGCCAGGCTGTGGGAGACGAGCATCGGGGAACTTGAACGGCAGCTGCAGTGCTACCGCGAGAAGATGCTACAAGGGCAGCCCGTAGAAGCAGATCACTATCAGAAATGCCGGAAGCTTGAGGAGGAGCTGTTAGCCCAGAGACGGGAGGTGGAAAACCTCAAGCAAAAAATGGACCAGCAGATAAAGGAACATGAGCACCAGTTAGTTTCGCTCCAGCGTGAAATTCAAGAGAAGAGCACAGCCAAAGATCACAGCTTCACACCGGCCTTTGGCATGTCAGGGAGGGAGCGCCAGCACTGCGCGGAGACCTCCTCTGGGAGCTCCAGACACCTTACCAAGGCCACATCTCCGCTGTCGAGGTGGACCCGGGAACCGCAGCAGATAGAAGAAAAATGGCAGCATAGGGTTGCTGAGCAAGTTCCAAAGGAGGTTCAGTTCCGACAGCCAGGGCCTCTGCTGGACAAGGAAGGTAGCCAGCCATGCTACTCAGAGTATTTTTCTCAGACAAGCACTGAATTGCAGATAACTATTGATGAGAAAAACCCAATTACAAGAGTGTCTGACCTGGAGAAGATGAGAGACCAAGCCCTGCTTGCTTCCAGGCTGCCTGTTAGGTGTCAGGATGACAAACTTGAGATGGAATTGGTGAAGCTTTTGTCGCCTTTAGAGGTATATATTTTTCTGAGACCTTGCCAGCTATATCACATCAGGCTTTTTATTTCTGTTCTTTTTTTTTTCTTTCTCTCCAAGACTAGATTTTTAACAGTTTTGAGTGCCTAGCTGTGTATAGTCCTGAGAGAAAAATAATAGCATAATTTTCCAGCAGTTGGGCTGCATTTACTATGTTACCACTGATTAATGAATGCTTGAGATTAGACAAATGTGATGGATAAGTGAGTATATATTTTAATATAACTATTTAAAAAATCTAGACAGTAGTTGTGTGTGCAGTTCAGTGGCAGAAGACTTCCCTAACGTGTAAGGCTCTGAATTCGAGGCCCAGCACTACAAGAGGGAGAAAAAGAAAAAGCTAGAGGAATGAAATATTACCTTCAATTTCTAGCATATTCTGTAGCCAGGTTTCATTTCAACCTTTCCCCACATGCTACTTTAATGTATTTAGCTGCTAAAACATGTGTCTCTCAGAATATCATTAGCCCCCACCCTGGGTGTGCAATTCTTGACTTATTTACTACTCAAGGGTTTTTGTTTGGGTGGAGAATATTTGATAAAATGCCATCACATGTTTTTTTTTTAAAGGCAACTTTTAACATCTTAACCATTCCTATTACAGATAGCTAAGAACAAACAATGTGTTCACACAGAAGTCACGACCTTAAAACAAGACAAGAAGCTGGGCTCCAGCGCTGGTGGATGGATGCTGGAAGGTTCTAGAATGTCCAGCGGACACAAGGGGGATTTCCTTAAGAAAAGTGTAGAACCAGAGACTTCCCGGAGCTCTGACCTTAGCCTGGCGTGCTCTGTTAGAGATGAGGAGTTTCAGTTCCGGGGGCTCAGGCGCACCGTGACTGGTAGGCAGCTGGCTGAGGCTAAGCTTCTGGACATGAGAACAGTTGAACAGCTGCGACTTGGTCTGAAGACGGTCGAAGAAGTGCAGAAAAGTCTTAGCAAGTTCTTGACCAAAGCCACCTCCATTGCAGGACTTTACCTAGAATCTTCCAAAGAAAAAATATCGTTTGCTTCTGCAGCCCAGAAAATCATAATAGACAAAATGATGGCTCTAGCCTTTTTGGAAGCTCAGGCTGCAACGGGTTTTATAATCGATCCCGTTTCTGGTCAGACTTACTGTGTTGAAGACGCGGTTCTTCAAGGCATCGTTGACCCTGAGTTCAGGAATAGTCTCCTGGAGGCAGAGAAGGCAGTTTTGGGTTATCCACATGCTTCTAAGACACTGTCGGTGTTCCAGGCAATGGAAAATAGAATGCTTGATAGGAAGAAAGGTAAACATATCTTGGAGGCACAGATTGCCAGTGGGGGCATCATTGACCCCGTGAGAGGCATCCGTGTTCCTCCAGAAGCTGCTGTGCAACAGGGTTTGCTGAACAGTGCCATCTTACAGTTTCTGCACGAGCCGTCCAGCAACACCAGAGTTTTTCCTAATCCCAACAACAAACAGGCTCTGTATTATTCTGAGTTACTTCAGATGTGTGTATTTGATGTAGATTGCCAGTGCTTTCTCTTGCCTTTTGGGGAGAGGGAAATATCCAGTCTCAACATAGAGAAAACTCATAAAATCGCTGTGGTGGATACGAAAACAGGGGCAGAACTGACCGCATTCGAGGCTTTCCGGAGAGGTCTGATTGACAAAAGCATTTACCTTGAGCTTTCAGAGCAGCAGTATCAGTGGAGGGAAGCCACGTTTTTTGACTCCTATGGGCATCCTTCTCACATGCTGACCGATATTAAAACTGGTCTGCAGTTCAATATTAGTGAGGCCTTAGAGCAGGGAACACTAGACAAAGCCTTGGTCCAAAAGTATCAGGAAGGCCTCGCCACACTGACAGAACTGGCTGATTTCTTGTTGAGCCGGGTAGTTCCTAAGAAGGACCTACACAGCCCCATTGCGGGCTATTGGCTGACAGCCAGTGGGGAACGGATCTCCCTACTGAAAGCCTCCCGTAGAAACTTGGTTGATAGGATCACTGCACTCAGATGCCTTGAAGCCCAAGTCAGTACCGGGGGGATCATTGATCCCCTAACTGGCCAAAGGTACAGGGTGGCTGAGGCTTTGCATAGAGGCCTAGTGGACGAGGGCTTCGCCCAGCAGCTGCACCAGTGTGAGTTAGTCATCACGGGGGTCAGCCATCCTGTCACTAAAAAGACGATGTCAGTCATGGAAGCCGTGAATGCAAATATCATAAGTAAAGAGATGGGAATCCGATGTCTGGAATTTCAGTACCTGACAGGGGGCCTGAGAGAGCCACAGGTTCACTCGAGGCTGTCAATAGAAGAGGCTCTTCAAGTGGGTATCATCGATGGCCTCATGGCTACCAGACTCAAAGATCAAAAGTCATACGTCAGAAATATAATATGTCCCCAGACTAAAAGAAAATTGACATATAAAGAAGCCTTGGCAAAAGCTGACTTTGATTTCCACACAGGACTTAAGCTGTTAGAAGTGTCTGAGCCCTTGGTGACAGGGATTTCCAGCCTCTACTATTCTTCCCAGTAGGGAGTTTGGCTTCCTGCAGAGGCAGTGGCGCAGCAGCAGCAGCTTCCTGCCATCTGCTCAGAGCAGATGGTGTCTGCAAAGTGTGCAGTCTAGGGACTGTGTTACCAACTCGAAGCACTGTTAGTTTCTTGTAGGCTAGAAGTAGCTCCCTGCTCAGAAGACATGGTCATTCTTAAATTGAAAATAACAAAAGATTAGCTGTCTCTCAAGTAGTCGTTTTTTTTGTTTGTTGGTTTGTTTGTTTTGGTTTGGGTTTTTTTTGTTTGTTTGTTTTCTGTTTTTTTAATCTTTATCTTACTAACATAAATGGGTTTTACCTAGAAAATGGGGTGAACGTGGTGGTCGTCAGCGCGTTCACAGACTCATTTCTCTCACTGGATAGATTGAGCACCTTTATGCCCTGACACATTGTGTGCCTCAAGAGCACCTCACAGCCCATCAAGAGATCTGCAGACCCATGAGGCTGACGACTGCCCCCTGTAGGCGGTGATGCTCTTTACGTATTAAAGTGTTTGTTGTAATCTTTTACTTTGGTTGAGACTTTGGAATTAAAATCTGACAAATGCCGTGTGTGTATTGGAAGAGGGGGCCTCATCTGTGTGTTGTCATTTCCTCTCTCTTTGCTTCCTGTGATCTGCTAGCTCTCTGTCAAGGCCCTCACGATTGTAATGCTAATGCAAAGGCAGTAGTCCCCATATCTCTCCATGTCTCATGAATAAAGTTGACTTTGCTTATTTGTCATACTCACGTAGCAGCTGGGTGGTCCAGGTCTGAGCAGTGATTAAAGACTGATTGCCAAAGCTTCCCCATCTACCAAGGACATCTGCCATGTGACCCGATGAACGAGGTTAAGTGAATGAATAAAGCATCTGAGTAACCTGTGTGCATGATGGGAAACATTTTTATAATCTTGTTTTCAGCAGAGAGGAGAGGTTAGTTGAGAAGCTCAGTTATCTGTCATTTACTGGAATGTATCTTTTTTTTTTAACCACTCGTACCGGTCAGAAGTCACTGGAAGAAGAGAAGAAACAACACGTTGAAAAAGCTAAAGAATTGCAGAAATGGGTATCAAATATCAGCAAGCCACTGAGAGATGGGGAGAAGGCTGGGGAACCTCTCTTCTCTAAGCAACAGGTACTCACAGAGGCCCTAATGCTAACTAGGTATGCTGAGTCATACGTCTGTAAAGCACAACCTAGAAATCTTTACATTAGTTCCCCCCAGGGTTACTTTACAGGCTTTTACAGTTTGCCCAAAGAGTCATAGTTACAATGTGCTAGAAAGCAAGAACCACTTGCATCACCCTCACTCTTAGCAGGTGGATGGGTTGTAGGATCTTCTCCTACATAGATCAATTCCCTGATTAGAATGACTGGGATTGCTGACCAGTGATGTCATCAGTCCCCCATGCCACCCACATCAGAACAACATGGAGAGTACCATCAATATATCTAAGGTGTGAACATTGTTGAGGGTTAGTAGCTCTTTCCTGGGTCTCTTCTGTTTCATAAGGAAGGCTTAGTTGACCAACCACTGCACAATACATTCGTCCTCTTAAAGGAATTGTTCAGTTCTTCACACTTTCTTCTGTTTGCCCGTTGCTAAGTGTTAGTTGGGACACTAAAGCAGGGGGGTTGCTTTTGCTCTGCAGTGAAGCAACCACTTGAAGCTCAGGACATTGGCATTAAGGTATAAATCCTGGTAGTGCATTGTTGATGGTAGAATTCCTGCTAGTTGGTGTTGTATTGTCAGGTTGACTTTGTTTTGGGGTGGGGTGGGGGGGCAGGGGCAAGGTCTAGGCTGGTCTCCCTGTTGCTGTGCAGCCAAGACTGGCTTTGAGGTGTGTTTCTTACAAATGGAAGAACTGAGAATTCAGAAAGCATTTGGTGCATTTTAAACCAAAACTCTTCAAGGTCATTTGCCTCAACTGTTTGACGTAAAATGCCTTCTCCCAAGGCCTTTGCTCGATATCAAATAGGAAAGCCTTCAGATAGGCACGTAAGCCATAGCCAAGCTGTCTTGAGAGAATGTGGTCCTCCAGAAGCAGGAGTTGTAAACACCTGGAGTCTTCACATCATGGCTGCAGATTTTCCAGAACAGTAGTTAGATTTAGACTTGGTGAACACAGACCCTTATAAGCTTATGGCCTTAACTGTAAGTCAGCCAGAACACCTGCTTTCTCTCTGGAAGGAAAAGGTGGTTTGGTGCACATAATGAGTGAGTTGAGTCCTCCAAAGATTCCACTTAGCTTCGTGATTACCTGTAACCACACAAGATTTACTGTGTAAGTTGACTAAGTAGCATACTCGGCATCTTTCCATTGGCCCAATCTTCTTCTCCTTCCTGTTCATTTACAAGAATGGAAACTTCGGTCAAATGGACCAATTGATGAGTTTTCCTTCTCCCATTGGCACAGACGGCTTAGGATGGAGGGTGCTAGCATGAGCAGTTACCTTCTGACCTACAGGCCTGCTGAGTAGTGAAGGAAGGGCCTCTTCGGGAGGAGTGCACCCCCCCAGTCACACTGTCTTTTTGAGAATGGTCACATATAAGGATAGTGCTGGGCTGTGCTGAGCCCCTGGCCTTTCGTGTATTCGTGATTGGGCCAGGATGGATGCAAGAGCTGTGTGGTGTTGCATTATAATTCCCTTATGAAGATGGTAGCACTGTGACAAGAGGGCACTGTATTTCCTCTTGTGTGCTGAGGAGAGCTGACCTCTTAGGCAGGCCTCTACACCTCTCACAGCTGACTCATTACTTATTGTGTCACCGAGAAAATACACTTGGCACTTCAGACTTGGTTAAAATTATATGTTTATTGTTATTATTATTATCATCATTATATTATTATTATTATTATGATGATGATGATTATTATTATTATGTAATACTCCTTTTGTGGGAAGACTTTGAATGTGACTTCTTCCCTTACAGATTTCCAGTAAAGAAATATCGACCAAGAAGGAGCAATTCTCCGAAGCTCTTCAAAGCACACAGATTTTTCTGGCTAAACATGGAGACAAGTACGTAGGCGTCCATCAGCCTTTCTATTTGGTGTTAGGGTCATGTTCTGAGAAGCCATCCAGCAGACAGAAGGCACTGCCCCTGACATTTTAAGAGTGGAACACGAACGGGTCACAGGTTACCTAACAGGACATGGAGAATGTGAATTTAGCTGTTTGTCACCGCCAGTCCTTACCACTCCGCAGCCTGTGAATGCTCAGATATCCCTGACCAGCAAACAGGCTCAGACAGGTTAAAGATTAGCAACCAGTGAGCCGCAGTGCACGCTGAGTCAGGTCTTAATACTTCAGTACTCTGAAACTCCCTTTTGGATAACTTCATAATGTGTTCTTGGCGCGCATGATAACGTAATTGAGATGTAGCAGGGTGTCTCTCTCTGATTGTGTTTTCTAGTGCTATTTTTCACAAGTTAACTTCACTTCTTTAAACCAGTGACTCAGACAAAGATGGAGTTCTCCCTCACCTTTAATCCTTTTGGAATGTCCTCTTCATGGTTACCCCAAAAAGAATTTTGTGTTTTTCCTTGAAGAATCTTTTCCCTCATGAACTTGGCAGTAGTAGTTCTGGTTTTTATTTGTTTGTTTGTTCTTGGGGAGGCACTGACCCATTAGTTTAACTCTTTAGTCTCTTTCTCAGACCAAGGAAAGAGTCTTGGATACTTTATATCGGCTTCTTAGTTTCATATATCATCATCATCTTAAGACCTGAGAAATATATAGAACAAGCTCTATTTTAAGACTGTAGCCATGAGTTATGTCCAGGTACCCTTGAAGGCTAACATTGCCCCTTGATACTTTGTGGATGTTGTAGACTGACAGATGAAGAAAGAAGCGAATTGGAGAAGCAGGTGAAAACTCTTCAAGAAGGCTACAATTTGTTATTCAGTGAATCTCTGAAACAACAGGAATTGCAACCCTCGGGAGAGGTGAAGGAGGAGGAGAAGGTAACATTACTGGCAGGTGTGAGGTCCATTGGAGGGCCCACCCATCGCATGACTGGAAATACATGGCAATGCACCTCGGGGTTCTGTGTGGAAAATATGTGCATAGAATTTCTTTGAGAGTTTGGAGGCTTCTGTGTTGTTTATGAAATGTGGTCTTACACATGCTGACCGTCATCTGACGCCTTCTTAATCTCTGCCTTGCATGGTGAACGAGGACTCATTCGTTTTCTAACTCTTCTTTTTCAAAGCCATTCTTTTACTTTTATGCTCAGTATTTTATTATAAGACACAATTAGAGAAGAGCCTGTGGGTCACCTCTGCAGCTGATGGACTGTGGAGATTCTTGATTGGCAGAGCTACCCATGAGAGTTATCTGAGCGGTGGGAGGCCCTGTCTTAAAGTGAAAGTACTCCCACATCTTCTTCTTAAAAAAAGAAAAGAAAAAAGAAATTGCCTAAAAATTGTCTGGCCCACAGTAATGGGCTCCCAGGAATACTGTCAGATAATTTGCCATGTTTTGGGGGTACGTAACCAGGTCTTTGTCTCCTTAGTCTTACTATCCTTGGAAACTTCCGTATGCTGTAAACATCAGTAGCATGGAGTCTGATGCTCTATCCTGACTCTGATCCCACCCAGATGCAGAAAGCATGATTTGCCTTCTAGATAGATGTGTGTTCTGTGTTCTCACTGTCAGCACCTTTCTCTTGTGTCCTCACTAACCCTGTTAGTATACACAGATGTTAAGTTTTCAGTTCACAGATGCATGTTGTTTTCAAAGCTTTATCACATCCTGTGCTGTTGAATAGATCACTGACATAGATCACTTGTGCATTTGAGCTGCCTAACATTCACAAGCCGCCTTGGTAAGTAGAGGACTTTTTTTTCTAATGATTAAGTATATTATTATAAAAACAAAGTCACCTAAGCTGCAAGAAACTGCCTTGGTTACCAGACTGACCCAAGCTTTCTGCAATTTCCTTTCAGCCGGATAAAGTGATTGCGGGCACCATCGATCGGACAACCGGAGAGGTCCTTTCTGTCTTTCAGGCAGTGTTAAGAGGCCTCATTGACTATGAGACAGGGATCAGGTTGCTTGAGGCCCAGCTCATGGTTTCTGGCTTAGTTTCACCAGAGCTGAGAAAGTGTTTTGACCTCAAAGATGCCGAAAGCCACGGCCTTGTGGATGAACAAATTCTGCACCAACTGAAGGAACTAAGAAAAGTAAAGCAGATCCTTTCTACTGCCTCGTCAGGCACGATCCCCGTGCTGGATTCTCTGGCTCGGGGCCTGATATCAGAATCCATGGCCATCCGAGTTCTTGAGATCCTGCTCTCCGCAGGCTCCCTGGTTGTTCCAGCCACAGGTGAACACCTGACCTTACAAAAGGCTTTCCAACAGAGCTTGATTTCCTCGGCATTGTTTTCTAAAGTCCTAGAAAGGCAAGATACTTGCAAAGATCTTATTGACCCATGCACTTCTGAGAAGGTATCCTTAACCGATATGGTACAAAGGAGTGTTTTGCAGGAGAATACCAGGATGTGGCTTTTACCGGTGAGACCTCAGGAAGCTGGCAGAATAGCCCTGAGATGTGGGAGAAGCGTCAGCATTCTCAGGGCAGCTCACGAGGGGCTCATAGACCGCGAGACCATGTTTAGGCTGTTAGGAGCACAGCTTCTGTCTGGCGGTCTGGTCAATTGCAACTCCGGTCAGAGAATGACTGTTGAAGAAGCCGTGGCAGAAGGAATGATTGACAGGGACACCGCAAGTAGTATCCTCACCTATCAGGTTCAAACAGGCGGGATCATGCACTCCAGCCCCGCAAAGCGACTAACAGTAGACGAAGCTGTGCAGTGTGACCTCATCACGTCCAGCAGTGCGCTTCTGGTTCTGGAGGCTCAACGGGGCTATGTGGGACTCATCTGGCCCCAGTCCGGCGAAATATTCCCCACATCTTCCTCCTTACAGCAAGAGTTGATTACAAATGAACTAGCCTACAAAATTCTGAACGGGAGACAGAAGATCGCCGCTCTCTATATCCCGGAAAGCTCTCAGGTCATTGATCTGGACGCCGCTAAGCAGCTGGGACTCATAGATAACAGCACAGCGTCAGTTTTAAAAAATATAACGCTGCCAGACAAAATGCCAGACTTAGGAGATTTAGAGGCTTATAGAAATGCCAGAAGATGGCTCTCTTTTTGTAAATTCCAGCCATCGACAGTTCACGATTACAGGCAAGAAGAGGATGGTTCTGATGGCGAAGAGCCGGTCGCAACCCAGAATTCAGAACAAACTAAAAGGTTATTCCTGTCTTACTTGATGGTGAACAGCTACATGGATGCAAACACAGGCCAGAGGCTCCTGCTCTATGACGGAGACCTGGGCGAGGCTGTGGCCATGCTGCTGGAGAGCTGCGGTGCAGAACTCGGAGCCGACACACCCGGGAAAGAAAGTCTTTCCTTCTTCGCCATCCCCGAGGCCTTTCCTAATTATGCTTTAAGTAAAGAAAAGGGGGAGTGTTCGGCTTCAGCAGCTGGCTCTGATAAATGTCCTTACACACAGCCCGAACATAGAGAGACCCTTGAAGACAGAAAGTGTGCCACAAATGAAGCGTTTTGTAAAACAGGAAACAGTGATACCAGCAGTGAATTGTGTAGGTCAGAAAGCCTAACAAATACCACAACAATTGTTCATAAACCCAGTAGTCCAACTAGTGTGTGTGTCCCCAAGCCTACGTCATATTCCACCCAGCCTGACTGTGCGGAAGGGAGCACGCTCAGACATGATGCTGACAATGTACTTAAAAGCTGTAAAAACCAACCTGAGCTTGAAACGAAGGCACGCCCAGATGAAGGGAGCCATTCTAAAAGCGCTCACGATGTTGCAGGTAATTTTCTGACATCAGAAACCCATAGACTTGGTGAATCAAGAGAAGGAGAGCGTGAAGATGATAAGCAGTGGGGCCCGGCTGCCTTTGACTATTCCCCCCGCCTGAGTGCCCTGCTAAGCCACGATTCGTTGGGGCACTGTCGGGGGAGTTCTAGTGACACACAAGCCCCGCAGAACACAGGCTTGTCATTCAGTGACCAAACAGTGTCAGCCGATCGGAGTACAGGGGAAACGTTTCAAGACCAGTTTCTAGGAATCGCAGCTATTAACGTCAGCTTACAGGGGGAGCGCAGTGAGCAGAAGTCTTTAGACACGGGGTGTGGCAGTGTTCACGTCCACCGTCACAGTGGTGAAGCCACATCAGGTACTTCCGGTGAGAGTGAACATACTCAACAAACAGAAGAAAGTGAGGACACTGGGTCTGAGGAGGAAGGCTATTCCTGTAGCATGATGCCTGGGGACGGTTCGTGGGGTGCCAGCCCGTCTGTTTGTGGCACACTGTCGCCTAAAGGAGCCATTGATGCTGGTGACTATGAGACGTCCCTGCTAGCTGATCAGCGGAGTGACACGGGAACAGACACAGAGAGTGATGACTATTTTTATGATACCCCCTTGTTTGAAGATGATGACCATGACTCTCTAGTTCTTCAGGATGATGACCATGACGGTTTGCAGCCCGAGGACTATGACACATTGCAGGAGGAAAACGATGGGACGCCCCCTTCTGTTGATATTTTTTATGACATTTCAAAAGAGAAGAATTCTGTGCCTCCTCAAGGAGGACTGGATGAGAGCTTAAGTGTGAAGACCAAAGGACATTGTCCCCAGGAATTTCTTGTAGGTATTGAGAAATCTGAATTATGTTTAGTTAACCAGAAACAATTAAATTCAGTTGACCAAGACAAGGTGAATGAACAGTTGGTGGAACCTACATCCAAAAGGGAAAACCTACCTGACCTTGAAAATAATGAGTCTGACTCATTGACTGACGGTGATGCTACAGGAAGGAAAGAGAGCTTAGGAGCCTTGTCAACACCCGATGATAGCTGGACAGAAGAGTGTGACACTAGCCAAGAAAGTCAATCTGACAGTGATCACGTAGGCTCCATACAAAGTAGAGACAGCAACAGGCACTGTGTATGTGATGACAATGACACGGGTGATGACGACAGTGATACTCACAATGAGGACCCCAGCAGTGAAGACGCTGGTGACTGGGGAGGACAAGGAGTAGAAGGTGAGAATGGAAAGCCCATGGGTGAAGCTGAAGACACCCAGGTGCATGCCACAGCTGTAAAAGAACACAGGGATGGAAACCAAAATGCCGGTAACACGTTTCTCCTGGGTAAAATGCACAACTACAGTCCACTAGGAAAGCAACACCACGTAGGTGTCCTACAGCCAGAATCAGCTAGCTTGAAAGGTCCAGACAGTGAAAGAAGCAACCATCCAGAACTTACGAATGACACTGATGAGGAATACAAAGCGAGTTTGTCTGATCATGTGGCAGCTCACGATGTGTTGCTGTCTAATGCTGAAGATGCTGCCTCAGAAAAAACATTTGGCTCTGAAAGTGCTTTATCTAATAATACCAGGTTGAGTTCTGAATTAGAATGTGATGTAATGCACACAAAAGTCAAGTTGGTTCAAGGTCCAGAATCTACAAACATTCTAAGAGCTGAAGGTGACTACCTTGAGAATGTATCACCGAAAATCAATCAATCTTTTGGCAAAATTGTTTGTTCTGAAACTGAGTTAGTAGTTGGACCTTCTGAGGAAAGCCATTCATCATCTATAGCCAGTGACAGGGACCAGCAAGGAAATGGAAGAGCTCTGGCTAAAGGTAGAGATGGCAAAGGCAAGCAGCTGGTAGATGAGGCATCCATTCCGGAGATAGGCTTTGGGATAGAAGAAGGGAAGATAGAAGGCCCAGACCAAGAAGAAAAGCGTCTCAGCCCCTTGCCAAATAAATGGGCAACAGAGAGTCTCAGCATGGGTAAGAGTCAGCTTCCCACTCCACTGATGAACTCTGAGGAACTTAGTCACAGAGGGGACCCGAAAGCACCAACTGTAACTCTTGCAGGAGAACCAAAGAGTGTGCAAAGGCAGATTAGTGAAAGTCCTGTTCTGCTTGATACTCTTGCAGAAATATTTGACACCTCAATTTCTAAAGTGGCTCCTGCTGACTTGACCTCAGTTGTAACATCTTGTGAGGTGAAGAGTTGTGCGGATGAAGATCTTTTCACTGGAGGGCCAGAGAAAGCAAAGGATCTGTTGACCTCTATAGAACACTCTGATAAACATATAAACACAGATGTACTGGAACTAAACAAAAATATCCCCAGCCATGTTTCAATAGCTTCCTCTCCAATGAAAGATGACTTATGCACAGCAAAGAATGCAGAGGAAAAGACAATCACTCCCCAAGAAGACTGGCCCCCAGGTGCCAAGGTCCAGCCAAGTGACACTTATATCAAGGAAAGTATCTCAGATGGGAAAAGAGGAATTCCGTTCCCTCCAGAAAATAGCGACACCACACTGTCACTCTTACCTCTCAAAAGTATAGAGGACTGTGGAGGAAATATGGATTCTGTGGATCCTAAGCTCCATGTGACTGGAGTGAAAAATTCGTCCAGTGACACTTCAGCTGCGGGCTGCTCACTGTTAGAAAGCAGCAGAGAGCAAGAAAACACTGAGAATCAGCCACATGGAGAGCAAGCCTTGGGTCCAAGACCCCAAGAGAGAGAAGTTCCTAGTCCTGAGTTGCCTCTGCCATATGTGGAAGATGGGAAGGTCATCTTGAAAAGCACGTTAGGAGAAGTTCAGACGGATCTCCAAGAGGCCGGAGACCTTCCAGCTTGCACAGGCACTAAAACTTCTGCTCAGAACTTAATCAAAAGAGTTATCTTGTCTCAGTTGGCAAGTGAGGTCCCTAGTGTGCCCGGTCCTGGCATTTCCCCAAGAGACTCCTCAGAAGTGAAGACAGAGAGCGGAGCGGATCCTCTCTGTGTTGCGAGACTCCGGTTGGCGCTTCTTGATATAGTGGAGCAGACAGAGCATACCCAAGAGTCCCCGGGCACATCCGAGTTGATGCAAGCATTAGCTCAGATGGAGCGTGACCCCGAGAAGAGAGGCATGGCCCCTGAATTATTTCCACCGCAACTTAAGAAGGCCCTTCACACGCTGCTTTTTGGTGGGTATTCAGCTGAGAGAGAACAGGCTGAAGCCTCCAATCAAAACCCGTGCACTGCTTCTGAGACTGCTGAAGAAAAGCCATACGTCGGCAGTGATCGTGGAAGTAAAGGAGGACATCACTGTTCCCCGAACCCACAAACTGTAAGACAAGAGGAAGTAGAGCACTGTAGTGTGCACGCAGCAGCATCGCCAGGACAAGAGAAGCTTCAAGAACTGCACAGGGAGCCTCCGGACCGTTCAGACTGTTTTTCTGGATCTGATGGTAGCTCGAAGGAAAAAGTGAGTTGACGTGTGCGTTTTTTTTCCCTGTGACAATTCCAGCAGGAAACCCGTGGGTATCATCCCATACATTTTGTTTGCTTTGATTTCTTTTTTTCATAAAGGCTAGTAATTAACCGTATCCAATTTTGTTTTTAGCGTTCCAGTGAGTTACAGCAGTGTTTACAACTTACTGAGAAAATGCGTGAATATTTGGCCTTGCTTCAGGATACAGAGCCCCCCGTAGACGCTCGGGCATCTGTGGGCAGTGGTCTGGAAGCCTTGAAGAGTCAGCTCAGGCAGCTAGAGGTAAGAGCTGCCTACCAGTACGCTTGCCTGCTTCCCACCAGTGATCACGTCAGGCAGAAGGGTTATTTGGCCTCATGGTTCTGGAGGCCGTAGCCCAAGATCCCTCAGTCCCTCGGTGGCGTTTAGGTTTGTGGCAAGGTAGTTCTTCACCTCAAACTGAAAGGCAGAAGAAGAAAGACTAGAATGCCCCTGTCCCCTCTGAGAGCCCGCCAACTGTGGGAATCCGAAGTTCTACTAAATCCACTTCTTGAAGCTTCTATTCCCCCACTGTAGCACCAGGCTGAGGTCCAAAGCACAGGCCTTGGGAGACATCAAGATCTCAGCTACAGTGGCTGATGGGTCCTGGGTGGTGGTGTCACCCCATGCACAGTTTGCAAGAAGGAGAATGCTTTGCTCTCGCTCTGTTTGGGTTTGTGCTTTTTTGCTGAGTGGTAGGTAGATGTGGAATATTTTTCTTTGCAGACATTCGAGCTGGGATTAGCTCCGATTGCTGTATTTTTAAGAAAAGATCTGAAGTTGGCGGAAGAATTCTTAAAGTCTTTTCCTAGTGACCTTCCCAGCAGACACCGCGAGGAACTGAGCAAAAGCCACGAACGTTTACAGAATGCCTTCTCGTACCTCAGCGGTGTATCCTCAGAAAGAATGAAGCTGATCATGCTTGCAATTGACTCTGAAATGGTAGGCATAACCCGGTGAATTCTGAGGAAAACGTGATTGAGAGTTTAAACTGTACAGTGAGGTATTTCATTTAAGTATTACATTTTTACAGTTCTCAACTCTTCGAACAGAATCACTATAGGACTTGGGAATTTGGGGGTCAGAGAGAAATTAACATGTAATTCTGTTTTCTAGTCTAAGCTAGCAGTTCGTCACGAAGACTTCCTACACAAACTTACATCGTATTCAGATTGGGTATCAGAGAAAAGCAAATCTGTGAAGGATATTCAAACTGTGAACATCCAAGATGCTGAGCTTGTTAAGGAGAATGTGAAGTTTCTTAAGGTGAGTATCAAAGCTCTTCTGACGAAGTACAAAACCTGTGGATTCACTGTAAGAAGTGTTCAGGACAAGTACAACCTTCCTGAGCCTGTAAGGGATTATTTCCTGCCTTTTGCTTGAAAAGATGTCTTTTCCTACTTGTTCCAACTCTAGAAGCTGTCCCATACACCGTACCAGATTCTCACTACCACTGACACACTGACATCTATCTGTCTTTATGTCTTTTTTTTAAAAGATGTATTTATTTATTATGTATACAGTGCTCTGCCTCCATGACAGAAGAAGGCATTAGATCACATTATAGATGGTTACCAGCCACCATGTGGGTGCTGGGAATTGAACTCAGGACCTCTGGAAGAGCAGTCAGTACTCTTAACCTCTGAGCCATCTCTACAGCCCTGTCTTTATGTCTTTTATGAATGAATTATATATGTACAAGATAGCTATAAATGAGTCAGTTAGTAATTCAAGTTATATTTGTATGGTAATAAATTTTGGTCTGAATTTTTTTTTTAACACACTCTTAATTTGAACAACATTTCCATGAACACTTGGGCTCCTTGCCTCAGAATCAGAAAACTAAAATTATAGGCTGTTTAATTCATTTTTTGTGTTCCTTGTGGTCTTGTTATATATTACCACAACTGAAAGGATAATGTAAATGTTGTAAATATTAACATTTAGTGATGTTAATGTCCCTTTTACTACAATGAATAAACTTGTTTTTGATCTTTGGGTGTTTCGTTTTGGTTTGGTTCTTGTCGCTTGCATTTTAAGTATGATATACCAGGCGAGGAGAGGCTGCTCTTGGGGTTGTTTATCTTTATATTTTAGCTACCATCACATTTAAATACTTCACTACTGGGATGAAAGGTGGCTTACTGTATGAAGTGCTTACCACACTTTCTGTGCAGGTATGGGGGTCTGAGCTTGAATCCCTAGAATTAGCGTAAGGTTGGGTGGGGTGAAGCATGTCTTCACTTCGAGTGCTGTTGTGGGGAGACAGGAGAATCGTGGTCACTTGTGGCCAGCTAGCTTGGAGGAAGCAGAGAATAGAAAAAATAGACTCACCCAGTCTCAAACCAGACGTAAGGCAAGAACCAACCCTGAGGTTGTCCTCTGACCTCCACACTGGTGCCCTGGCATACACACACTCACACATATGCATGCACACACATCACACACACACACACACACACACACACACACACACACACACACACACACATAACCTCTTACCAGATGATGAATAAGTACATTTTTTTGAATGCTGAAAAAGTATCATTAAACCTTCAAGTGCCAATAGAAGGATCATATTTAAGCAGAAAGTAGACCTTGGTGTTACTGATGCTGTTGACCTTTACAAAGCACAGCCTACCTTCCCTGGCAACTTGTACTGCTTTTTTCACAGAACGTGCTGAGGGACCTTACACATACCAAAGCGCAGCTGGAAACGACGGCCTTTGACATACAGTCCTTCATCTCTGATCACGCGCAAGATCTGTCTCCCAACCAAAACAGACAGTTGCTGAGACTCTTAAATACAACCCAGAAGCGTTTTCTTGACACACAGGAGCTGGTAACGGCCGAGGCGGACCGGTTCGAGGCTCACCTGCAGCTAGAGCAGGCACTCGGTCATAAGAAGGTTTGCCTTCCTGGGGAGTTGTGCTCCCTGTTTCACTTTTTCTCTGTGAAGCCATAACTTAGGTAACCTGAAACTGTGCGGAGCTGGGAGGGACCCTAGGTGTGGCTGAGTGGGTGTGGAGCAGAACTCCTGCCCTGGACCACAGCATAGGGCCTTCACATTGATGCTGTCGTGCAGTTGACCTTTTTTTTTTTTTTCACTCTTCTCTTAACATCGTTTTGCTAGGTGAGAGACTTCATCCTCTCCCTGGGTACCATTTCTCCTGGGAGGAGTGGAGTACTCATTCTAGAGCCAAAGTGTCTTAGGTTATGTCCCTGCTTTGCGTGACTCAGTGAAGTCACTTAACCCTCACTTAGCTTGTTAACAAATTAGCAGCAGTAATGTTTACCAGGAACTCTTATGAGCACTGATGAGACACCTCATGCCTGACCTGCGCTGAGCTTTTAAGGGGCATGAGCGGGGTTTACTGTTGCCGTGAGCTAGATAACAAGTGTGTGCAGAATAGGAAAACAAAGACACAAGTTTTGGCTTATTAATCTGTTGATTTAGTGAATTCTATCACAGTAATGAGCAGTAATGAGGAAAGAACACAATGATGAAATAAAAGTAATGCATGCAATGATTTTTTTTTAATTCTTGAAGCATCCAAGGCATTGTGTGTAGCATGATAACCTATCTGTACATATCCATATGTTCACTGACAAGTCACAACTAACTTCTCTTTTGGTGTCCTTTTGCAGAATTAATTATGTGTGTCGCAGGTTTCAAGAGCTTAAGAAAATGGAATGTTTCTTCCTGTCGGTCAGAAGTTCCATCTCTTACACATATGCATGGCCAGTATTCCGCTGAGCAACTTCACCCGAAACAGGCCCTTTGCGTGTATATGGGACATGCGCATACTGTGCTATCTGTCTGTCCTTGCTCACTTTGTACTCCAGTGCTATCATGTTTACAGCATACTTGAGAGGCTTAGAGGAGGGTGTTTGAACAGTGTACCCTGCTGAGAGGCTTGGTTAGAAGGGAGCTGAAGGTCACCCACTGAAGGGGCGCTGCGTTTTCTCCATCTTAGGTTGCAGCAGAGCGTCAACAGGAGTTCAAAGAGAAGCTCCAAGGGCTGTGTGATCTCCTCACCCAGACTGAAAACCGCCTGATTAGTCACCAGGAGGCCTTTGTGATTGGGGATGGCACGGTGGAGTTAAAGAAGTACCAGTCCAAGCAAGAGGTAGACCTTTGTATCCACAGCCGTGTACCCTTGTTAGCTGTGGCTCCTGGGAGGCCACTGGGAGCGCTGGAAATACACTAGATGTATCGGAAGCAACGCGTGCCCAGGGCTCTGGGAAAGGGCTTTAAACTTTACACTCAAAGCTAGATTTACGATGTAGAGGTCATTTTCTAGACGTTTTTGGTGATCTACTGCATCAAGGAGGTCATTGATACATTACGGTGTGAATTCTTTCGTGGCCTGTTGACTCACTCACAAATCAGGAGAAATAGGCTCCAGTGTGAGTTCTTTCCCAGTACTAGCTCTTTTCCTGTTCCTCGGGTCTTTTCCTGTAATTCATTCTTTTTTATCTAAGGAAAAGGTAAAATAACAAAAACGCCAGACAGGAGAACCTGTGTTTTGGTGTTAGGAGGTTCAGATTTGGTGTTGGTCAGACCTCTGGAGCTCAGCGCCCTTCAGTTAAGAACTGACTGCGCTTCTGTTGCAGTGTTGTTATTCAAGCTGAGTAAATATGGATCAAGTTACCACCACAGTTAATGTCACTTGGTAACGATGTCATGTACAGTCTGTCATGCAAGTAAGGTGCACAAAACCTTGAGGAAACTCAAGATAGAATATGGAGAAAGACGTTATCAAGATGGAGTGGTGTATTATAAAGAATGAAAATGCACAAAAACAGAATCCCCTTGTTTTTAAGAGTGAAGATCACAGGGGGAAATCTCTACTTCCCAGGCAAAAGAAAGCTAGAACTCCAGAGAGGAGAGCTTAGTCCTGAGTGTCCTCCTAGCCCGGGCTAAGATGCAAGCACCGTGACATATGTCACCTGGTGTTAAAAAAAGAAAATGTCTCAGTTCACTAGTGGACCTATTTTTTTTTCTTTACTGAGTAATAGATGTGGATTAAAAATCAAGGTTGTGGGGGTGATATATGCCTGTAAGCGCGGCACTTGGGAGGCTGAGGAGGAGGATGGCTTTGCCACATAGTGAGACACAGTCTCAAGGTACATGTATCAGTGTTTAGAAATAGGATATACATCACCACAAATTTATGTTGTAAACAAGCTTATATAACTCTCATACAAATTTGTACAGCTTATATACGAAGTGCTTTGATGGTTTCAGTGTTCCACAGGTACTCTTAAGCAGGAAAGGTTCATACAGTTTTAATACTAGGATTTGAAATTATTTGGAAATTAAAGTGCAGTTAAACCATACTCTGTGTGCTATTTCAGTGTACTTGCTAGTGTCTCTGCCAGCAGTAACTCCCTTTTAAGAATTACAGTTCTGCAAGAATTGAAAGGATACAATTGAATATTGTTTTTCATGTGTGTTTTAAGGAATTAGAGAGAGAGATGCAAGGAAGTACGCAGGCATTGGCAGAAATAGTGAGGAACACGGAAATATTTCTAAAAGAGAGTGGTGAAGAGTTGTCCCAAGAAGATAAAGCTTTGATTGAGCAGAAGCTAACTGAGGCAAAGGTAAAGTTTGAACAGCTGAATTTAAAGGCGGAGCAGTCGAAAAAGGAGCTGGATAAAGCAGTGACGACAGCCATCAAGGAAGAGACTGAAAAGGTGCCTGTCCGAGTGTGTGGTATACTGTCACTTCACCAGAGATGATTAACATGACAGCTGCTTGCATTTATTAAGCATATTGGGTGGTGGTGAGCAGTGGTTAGTGCTAAGAGCTACAGTGCTGGGACTGTGGGTACAAAATTGCCAAATACAAAGATCGGGAGAGTTGGCTTTGGTCTTTCTGTAAGTTGAAGCCGGTTGAGAGACTTCGGGTGTGAGGAGCGCTGTCAAGTATAGTTAAAAGTTCAAAATGAATGTTTGAAGGCAGTGTAGACCCAGCACAACTACTTGTTGCTTTAAGGCTTAATTCCCATATGTTTCTAATATGTGTTAGTAAATGTAAGATTGCCTGATATTTACTTTTTTTTTTTTTTTAGCGTGTTGCACCTAGGCCGTGTCTCTAATACTTACGAGCCTTCCTTACGCAGGTTGCAGCTGTGAGGCAGCTGGAAGAGAGCAAAACCAAAATAGAAAGCCTTTTGGACTGGCTGTCAACTGTTGAGAAAGACTCAGAAAGGGCGGGGATGAAGCCCACGCAGCTGATGGAGCAGAACGGAACCCATTTGCACGACGGTGATGGCAAGTCAGTAGCTGGTGAAGAGGATGAAGTCAATGGGAACCTGCTGGAGACAGATGCTGAAGGGCGCGCCGGGACCACCGAGGGGAATCTCAACCAGCAGTACCAGAAAGTCAAGGTGTGCCGCTTAAACAGTGATGCCGTCAGATTCTATGTGGGAGCGTGATAAAGAGTCAAACAGCTTTCTACAACCGAGCCTTATTGACCACACACAGAATAGAGACTTTCCCTACCTCAGGTTTATTGTTACGTCAAGTATAAATTTCTGTGTATGTTATAAGCAAAGATACAGCTTCTGTGCATAGCTGAGGCCCTGTTTAAGAAATTAAAAGAGGGCTGGAGAGCTGGTTTCGTGGTTAAGACAGCTCGCTGTGCTTGCAGGGCATCCAGGTTCCGTTTCCAGCATCACGTCAGGCAGCTCAGGACTGCCTGTAGCTCCAGCTGGCCACTAAGGTCATCCAGAACAGACACATATGCATAATTTTTTTTTAAAGGAACGAAAGAAAGGCTGGTAGCTGGCACCCTTCCTGGCTCTTTCCCACTTCATTTAGTCTTCCTAGCTACTCTTTGAGGTTTTTGGTTTCCATTTTATAGGACAATTTCAGCATCCATACATAAAGCAGCTTGCCAGGTAGCACATGTTGTAAAGCTAGGGCTTGGCTTCTGTCTCAGCCATAGTTCTGGGCACTGCAGACCTCTGCTGCATGTTCACAGACTGGCATGCTGCGCGGCCTTGAGCTCACATCGTTCTCAGCTGAGCCTGTGAGACAGCGCACGCCAATGTGGAGAATGAAAACCCAGGGCACAGTAGCAATGGAAGCGGTCATTCATGCCACTGCAGGAGTATAGGCAGGTTTGGAGTAACCATTTTAAAGTGTCCCCCGAATTGATATATTTTGTCTCTGTGCCCGGGGTCTTGGAGGAATTGTTGCTTGATGACTGTCCTTGAGAGGCCTTTTCAGGTCTGTTAGGTGTCCTAGGATCCAAGAGGATATCCTCAGTGAGATCTTCTAGATTTTATGCCTGGCCAGTGAGAGCGCTCACACTTTGAACAGTGAGAGTGTTCATACTTGAGCAGGACCTTACTGGTCCTGGTACTCTACAGTTTAAAATAAAAATCGAACAAACTCCTGAAGGATGTTTATGAATTACAACAAAAAAGTCACAAAACAGAAGCTTAACCAGAGTGATAAAAAGTTATCAGTGAGTACACTTTCACGTGAAGAGGTCCCCCAAGCCAGGGTCACCCTTGCTTCAGTCCATAGCATGTTCTTTTCCTTCTGAGACCTTTACTTCTGAGACTGAGAATTCTTAAGAGCCAACCTGCTATTTGAGGCGGGGGCAGGGCTGAGTTAGGGATGTCAGCCCTCTGTAATTCTGCTGGGGCCTGGGTCAGCCACGCCCCTCCCCCCCTTCAGCCTGACATCCCTCATATACAAAAGGAAGGGTACTGACCAGATGGCATAAGGTACTCTATATGCCCTGGTGCAGAGGAGTGTATGAATGTGATTCAAATGCCAAAGACCCAGCTTGTGGAAGAAAGCTGTTTCAACTAAAGTATTTATCAGTGGTCCATGAGATGGCAGGCACTGCTGCACCTAGTGAGAATGCAGGTGTGGGAAAGGCCAGTGCTCCACTGGCTGATTGAGACCAGGCTGGGAGCAAGGCCCGGCCTCTCAGGGATTGTGAGCCCTTGTCACTTGACTGCTCTTATTCTCACTCTGCCCCTTGTCGGCACTGTCCTAGGTTACTTGGGGGTTTCATCCAGGAGCTTGCCTACCAAGGGGGAGATGGGGACATAGCACATAATAGCTACCTTCTGTGGTATGGAGGTCAGTAGAAAGTGCTGAGGGAAAGAGATCTTAATGATTTGCTCGGGGGTAATTTGGCGTAATATAGTTCAGTTTTTACCATTTAAATCAAGTAGTTAGGATAAAGCCATGTCGGTGAGAGTTATGCCAATATTCAAAGGGGATGGAGGCAGCTATGTAGGTATCTGTTGAAACAGCTGCCACCAGGCAAAAACACGTGGAGAAAATGTGCCAGTGTGCCTACACAGGTGGGTGGGGATAGAGATGGGAGTAAGCAAAGCGCAGGTGTAGAGGAAAGAGCCCTGTGACGACAGCCAGGACAGGTGCGGATAAGCCATTACAAGAAGTGGAGAAAATCTCTCAGGATTACTAGCCTTTTGTGCCATGTTTGGGCAGCACATTTGAAAAAAACAAAACGAAACCTTTTACAGATGGAGGGGAGGGAACCTGAGGTGCCAAAGGCACCTGCCCTCTGCAAAGTGAGGCCATCAGGGGTTCTACACATCTTTGACCTGTTGGTAGCACCACTTCCTGAGAGCATTCTCTGCTCTCATGCCTCAGAGTGGACTCAAACCCCTAGCATGTGCCAGGATCTAGAGGGATTTGTGTGTGAGCAGAAATGACCCTTAAAGCAAATGTGCGACACGTTGAGGTGACCGTCTCCATGTTCACTATAAGAAACTGATAAGATGTCACTATAAGAAACTATAAGATGTTTTCCTGACATCTGCTCCCTCAGCTCTATTGGACTTCTCTAGTAATTCCATCCTTATTTCCCTGTTGTTAACTGTCTTTGGCCAACGGAAAGGGCATCGAGAAGCCAAGTTGGATCCTGGAAGCCGGGTCACCTCGAGGCCACAGTGTTCCCAACAGCACTAAGTTGTGCCTCCCTTCTTTCCACACAGGCACAGCACGAAAAGATCATGGCTCAGCACCAGGCGGTCATCGTAGCCACACAGTCTGCGCAAGTCCTGCTAGAGAAGCAGGGCCACCATCTCTCTCCCGGAGAGAAGGAGAAGCTGCGGACGAACATGCAGGAGCTGAGGGCGCACTACGAGACGGCGCTGGCCGAGTGTGAGAAGAGGGTGAAGCTGACACACTCCCTGCAGGAGGAGCTGGCGAAGTTTGACGCCGACTACGGGGAGTTTGAGCGTTGGCTGCAGCAGTCAGAGCAAGAGCTGGAGAACCTGGAGGCAGGCGGCGCCGATGACCTCAGTGGGTTAGCGGGCAAGCTGAGGAGGCAGAAGAGCTTCTCAGAAGATGTCATTTCGCACAAGGGCGACCTGAGGTACATCACCATTTCTGGAAACAGGGTGTTAGAAGCTGCCAAATCTTGCTGCAAGAGAGATGATGACAGGGTTGACAAGGACAGTATCGACACTTCCACAACATACAGAGAAGTTCAGACTAAACTGGATCAGGCCACAGACCGCTTCCGATCTCTCTACTCTAAGGTAATCTTCTTTTCCTTTTTAATTTTTTGAGCAGAGGTCAGTCTGTGATATATTTTTTCTACCTGTCCTCTTCACTTTTAGAAGTTAAAAATATTTATTCATCTTCTCTATTTCTGGAAAATGTCTTTTTTTTTTTTTTTAATTAGCAACTTCAAGTTACTTAGTTTTGAGAGAACCTTTCCAGTTTTTTGTTAGCAGTTTCTGTAGTACCAAATCTGACCACTAGATGGATCATATTAAGCAGGAGGAGAGGCTCCACCTCTGGCCTGACCATCTGAAGTGTCATGGTTCCCTTCACATATTGTAGGACTGTTTGTCTGTCCTACAGCTGCATTTGGATGCTATGCTTTCATTATGAATGACTACTGCTCTTTTATGACCACGGAAAATTAAGAGACCTGTTAAAAACAAAAACTGTAAGCCAGGTGTGGTGGTACATGCTCGAAAAGCTAAAAGAGAAGGGTTGTAAATTCGGGTTAGCCTGGGCTACATAGCAAGATCCTGTCTCAACATGGGGAGGGAGACGACCCAAGAACATATTTCCCTGCTTGCTACATAGGCTGTGCAGACTTAACCCACCACCATACATGATTTGAAGAGCATCTTTGAGTGCTGGATTTTGCTTTGCCTGAATGTAAAGTATTTGGCTTCATTGTGTTGATCTTGTGCAACGTGTAGAAATGACTTAATAAAGAACCCTAAAGGTATTTTCATACATTTCTATATATAATCTGAAATTCCAGGAGTCTACCTGGTCTGGTGATTCATTCTTATTTAAGAGCAGTCATCAATAATGGGGTTTTTTTTATTATTGTAAGTCTAGAAATACCTTCTCGTTTTTATAGTTACCTTTTGACTTCTCCACATGAAAGAAGGAAAAAATAAAATAAACCTCAACATCAGTTGAAGTCTGTTTTTCCTCCCAAGTTACTGGCCATACGTCTTGAAGTTATTTGACCTAGAATAGTGGACTTCACGAACTCTCCCTTCCCTTCTCTTCTTCGGTCCTCAGTGCAGTGTTCTTGGAAATAACCTCAAGGACCTGGTGGATAAATACCAGCACTACGAAGACGCGTCCTGCGGACTTCTCTCCGGGCTCCAGGCCTGCGAGGCTAAAGCAAGCAAACATTTGCGTGAGCCCATTGCTGTGGACCCCAAGAATCTGCAGAGGCAGCTAGAAGAGACTAAGGTAAGAAAAGAGGGAGAGAGAGAAAGAGAAACAACCCCTGGGTAGTTCTGTCGGGAAAATTCCACCCTCCTCACTGGGTGACAGACAGCTTTACCCTGGGCCAGAGGAACACGTGGAAAGTATTCTGTCCCACCAGATGGCTCCGACCGGGCGTGATTCTCTATACCTTTTATCCCACTGTTACTTAGCTGGTTTGACAGTGCCGTTATTGGCTGCATCCTATGCGTCCGCCTCCTACCCCAGCAAAGCCCAGCCCACTTATTTACTACTATATTTCCTAGTTTGCCCCCCTTTCCATTAGAATTAAGCTTCGTGGAAGCAGGTGCTCGTGTCTGTTCAGTGCTCTATCTAGAACAGTGGTTCTCAGCCTGTGGATCGCAACCCCTTTGGGTGTCAAATAACCTTTTCATAGGGGTCTCCTGAGACAGTCTGCACAGAAATATTTACATTATGATTCCTTCTGGTAGCAAAATTACAGTCATGAAGTTGCAATGACAGTAATTTTATGGCTGGGTCAATGCAACGTTAAAGTGTAGCAGCATTAGGAAGGCTGAGAACCACCGCTCTAGACGGAGTACCTGGCCCAAAGTGCGCTGTGAGTATTTGTTCAGGAACAGACATGTAGTAGAGTGTCCAGTATGGGGGTTCCTAGCATGTTCCCTCATGGTATATAAAGATATAAACCCCCTTTACCACCTTAGCACATAATGCAAGCTTGACATCATAAGTGCATGACGGCTGAACTCCTAGTCAGACAAACTGTCAAAGTAACTCTCTATTCTGTTTCTTTTTTTAATCCAAAGCATATTTTTTAAAAATTTAAAGGACAGATTTTTTTCTCTAATACTCTATTCTTATTCAGTATGATAAAATAAAGATTTGAGCTTAAAAGTTTCCTTGATCTAGAGATGGTTTCTTTCAGTGGGTGGGACACTGGAGTTGCTAGGGTCAGGACCTAAACCCTAGCAATCCTAACAAGCTCGGCTTGGCCACAGCCTCAGTAGGCCAGTCAGAGAACCATGTGATGGTGAAAGGAGGGAGGAGAGAGGTGCTCAGTGTGGCCACATTGGGAAGGAAAATAAGCCCAGCTTCGGGGTCTTGGCCTGAGGTTTAAGTTTGAATGGAAGGCAAGAGATAAGCATTACCAAGGAGCCCTGTCAGGGCGTGGTCTTACCCATCACTGGCCCATCCCTGTCAGCTTCAGTCTCTGACAAGGTGGTGTGACAAGTAGTGGGAACTCTGTGAAATCCCTTTCTAGGAGACAAGCTCTCCCTTTGGCTGGCGTTAGGACCCTAACCTTCTCCTTCTCCCAGCATGAGATTCCCAGGGAAATTTCAACTATCGAGGACCCATTGTTTCAACAGTCTGATAGCTGAAAGGAAGGCCACAGATGCCTCTAGAACATCTGCAGCTCTGCCAAAACGCTGCAGGAAGTGTTAGTTTACTGCAAAGGCCATGTAGGGGTTAAGAGCAAAGGACAGTGGAGGGGAAGCAGGATGGAGGTGCAGACGGGCTAGGCACAGTCTCCTGGAGCCAGAACGTCGTCACCACCCTTTAGTGGATGCCAGGAACGGATGCTGGGCTGGGCCAGCATCCTCAGCTTAATTCCGCTGCCTGCTACCGCCTGCGCACTTTCAGCCCTGCTATTAATTTATTTGCTTTTGTTCTCTTTTTTTCTCTTCCTCAAATATGAGACCAGATCTGTCATAACTGTTTAGTTCTCTCGGTTATGTGTTTAAGGACAGAATATGTAATGATGTCAATGGAGATACCGTGACATGTAAGGCGATGATTTTGCTAAGAAATGCCAGAAATTTAAAGTAGTTCTTAAGACTGACTAACATATAATTAGGAAGTAAAATATTTTAATTACAGGCAAATAAAACATTTCAAGTTTCATCTGTATCAATGTGCTACATCCCATATAAATGAGTTTTTAGGAACTAGAGTGAAAGCAGAGGGGAAGGAAAACCTGTAAGAACCTTGCAGCTTTTCATTAAACGGACACAGGGCTGGGCCTTTGGAGAAGAGAGGTTTACCCGGTGAGTGTGGCAAAGAGTCTGAGATGCAGCGGCAGGGACGGCTCAGAGAGTTGAACTCACGCAGGAGTAAAGCTGATTCATGACGTCCCTGGATACAGTTTCCTCACAGATGATCCTTGCATGTAATAAGATTAAAGTTCCGTGACGATTAGGCAGTCTTTGTCCTAGTTACGGCTGCTGTTGCTATGAATGGACACTGTGACCAAAGCAGCTCTTAGAAAGGAAAGGGCTGGCTCATGGTTCCCAGGGTTAGTTCGTTACTGCTGTGGGACGAACCATCTCCGCATGCAGGCAGACATGGTCCTGGAGAAGAGTTGAGAGTTCTATACTCATATGGGATCTGAAACCTGTGGGAAGAGTGAGTGACGCTGGGCCTGACTTGAGCATCTAAAGCCTCAAAGCCCGCCTCCAGTGACACACTTCCTCCAATAAGGCTACACTTACTTCAACAGGCCACACCTTCTAATAGTGCCACTCCCTAAGGGACTTTGGGGGCCATTTTCATTCAAACCACCCCAGTCTTCATATTCCTTTTTCCTTTTTATTAAGTTGTTTAACACTTACTAGGCTGGAGGTAGAGCTGAAAATGGTGGCACACACCTACAGCACACCTACAGTCCTTCAACTGGGGAGGCAGAAACAGGAGGAATTTTGGGAATTTGAGACCAGCCTGGTATTTAGTGCGTTTCCTATCTCATTTTTTTTATTTTAATAACGTAAACATGCAAGACAGCATTTTCTACATTATCTCTTTATCTTGCAGTTGTATTTTGTTATGTCATGAATTGTTGAAAACCTCATCAGCAAAGCTCCTGGCCATCTCATGTCAGTGCGCTATAATGACTTTTAAGATGCTAGCCTCATCACAGCTGCAGAAGGTGGCCATCTGAGCCCAGCGTATAGAGATGAGGGTCTGGAACCAGCACTAAGTCACGCTGTCTGATAAGGTGGACCCTTGAGGCTTGCACTGGTTTCCAGCGTGGTGCAAAGTCAGGTTATTTTCATGTGCTGAACATGAGCCCATCGCTGTAGACTCTGTCTTGTCCTACCCCATGCCACCAAGGAGACCTAGGTCACAGTGTTGGAGTATTCTGGAACCATGCTTCCTTCCCACTCCAGTTTCATGAATTCTACTCGAAACACTGTAAGGGGCTGGGTGTGGTGGCGCACGCCTTTAATCCCAGCACTAGGGAGGCAGAGGCAGGTGGATCGCTGTGAGTTCGAGGCCAGCCTGGTCTACAGAGCGAGTCCAGGACAGTCAAGGCTACACAGAGAAACTCTGTCTCGAAAAATCAAAACAAACAAACAAACAAACAAACAAACAAAACCACTGTAAGGGTACTTTTGAACAATTCGTGTATTTACCTCAATGTTGAATAAGTTAACACTATGGTTCAGTTATAATGATGTCATTATGACTATTAGCTCTCTGGGTATAGAATAAGCTTAACTTTATCTCTTGTGATGTAAGTAAGCTGTCCCCTTGTCCTGCACTCTGCTCTGTGGCAGGTTCACATCCTGGAGGATTTCTTCAGGTTTCTGTGACTAACTGATCCACTCTGATGCAGTCGTGTGTGGGAGTGCCTGTGGCGTCTCTGTTCAGATCGTGGGTCTCTTGCTAGCCACCAGGCCTTCCAGTCTGTATGTCTGTTATCTATGCAGCATCATGGTTGCCCACAATAGTGAAGGAAACACTTGCCGTTTACTCTAGGCATTTGTTTTCAGTAACAACAATAGGAACAGTTCTAGTTTGGTGTTTCTCTTGATATCTCACTTATTACTCAGTGGCTTATTCATTACAGAAAACTTTCATGAAGGCCAACTGTATGCGCAAACACTGCGTCAGCCATGAAAAATAGAGAGCTGAAAAAAAAAAAGAATAAGTATTTAGAAAATAGGAAAAAAATAGGGGGGAAGCGGGAGGGAGGGAGGAATAGGAGGATACAAGGGAAAGGCTAACAATTGAGATGTAATATGAATAAATTAATTTAAAAAAAGAATAAGTATTTAGAAAATAGGGGGAAAAAAGAAAGAAAAATAGAGAGCTGAGCTGGGCGTGGTGGCTCACGCCTTTAATCCCAATACTCACAGGAGGCAGAGGCAGGTGGATCACTGTGAGTTCAAGTCCAGCCTGGTCTACAAAGTGAGTCCAGGACAGCCAAGGCTACACAGAGAAACCTTGTCTCGAAACCCTGCCCCTCCCCCCCCCAAAAAAGAGAAGAAAAATAGAGAGCTGAGTAGAGCGACCCCTAGTGGGCAAGAAGGATAATTTGATAGCAGAGACAGCTGGAGGAACAATGTTCACAGGGTTTTTTATAGACTCCCAAAAGTGGTACTTAACACGACTAGGTGAGGATGTTACAAAGACTTCCTGAGTAAGTTTAAAGTCTAAGTAAAAGCTAATCTGGGGGCAACATGTAAAAGTTGGTGCATAGAGATACGAAAGCACTGAGTTTAGCAAATAGCCAGGGATGCTGTGCTGTTGAGCGTTACTGCAACGCAAAGTGTTTTTAAACAACGAAACCAAAGATAGAAACTTCACTGGAGTCTTTATGGCGTGCTCCAGTCTTAGCTCTTGTTAGAAAGGGAAGTCATTAAATGGTTTAAACCAAAGCAAGTGTAGTCATGTATAGTCACGTGTGTGTTTTAGGTAAAACAGGTGAGTGGGTCTGCCAGGGTTGCTGTTAGAAACCAGGCTCTCTGGTAGAAGTCATTTTTCAGAAGTCTGTGTGTTTTGAAATACAGAGCAGAGTTTGACTTAAAAAAATAAATCCTTTAAGTGGGAAAAGTGGCAAGGTTGTTGGTTGTTTGTGTATGTGGAGAATTGGGACCATATAGACTCTGTTATTAGCCCAAGAAGTATAGAGACGGGACCATATAGACTCTGTTAGGACCCTTGGCCTTAGTGATCAGGGGTTAGCCCGAGCAGAAGTAGAAATGTGGAGAATGGGATTTTAGATTTTGTGGTTTGGAACTTTAAGGTCACTATTTCCACTCAGAGGAAATATTCAAGGAGCATTTAGAAACCGTGGCCTGAGCTGACTGCATGGTGATGCACACCTGTAGTCCCAGCCCTCAGGGAAGCAGAGGCAGGTGGATCTCTGTGAGTTTGAGGCCAGCCTGGTCTACAGAGTGAGTCCAGGACAGCCAAGGCTACACAGAGAAACCGTGTCTCGGAAAAACCAGCCAGCCAAACAAACAAACCAAAACAACAACAACAACAAAAACCCATGGCCCGTGGCCAGGTATGCATTCACCAGCAGTTGGGTGTGCACTTTTGTGTATGCATACTTAAATGTATGCAAGTGTTCATCCACGTGTGCATATAGATGCCAGGTGCCTCCCTCAGTTGCTCTCTGCCGTACTGAGATCTGGTCACTGGCTGACACAGCGAGTTAGGATACATTGCCAGTTTGTCCTGAGGAGCCAGTCTTGGCTCTGCAAATGCTAGGGTTACAGAAGGGCCATCATACCCACTCAGCCTTTGTGTGGGCTCTGGATCTCTGTCCTTCATGCTTTCAGCTAGCACTCTCTCCTCTGAGCCATCTCTCAGGCCCCCCCCCCCCCCCCCCGCCCAGACATTTCAGTCTCACATATGAGTGCAGCATCATAATGAGAGCTGTGGTTACCTCTGTGCTCTTAAAACCATTGTTGAACCCATGAGGCTGGGCAACCTACGTGGGCAGAAATCTATATGGGATGTTAGGAACTGCAGGCTGCAATCCCCTCTCACCCCGTTGCCAGTGTGGACCTGCGCCTATCCACCCAGCTCTCTGTAGAAACCTCTGCAAGGACTTGATGGTCTTGGTTGAATTATCAGTGTGAGCTCCCTGTCACAGTCAGCCCATGTCTAATTTCTCCCTCTTATTCAGCTTTGGATGTAGAAGTCTTCCGGGCTGTTTTTACCTCCTTGACTATATTATTTCTGTTTCCCCTCCCCATCACAGCAATGTAAACACCTTCCATGCATTTTCCCTCCCTGATGTTGCTGCACCATCTGCCCTAGCAATCCCTCCTGCCTCTGCTTTCTGTTCATGTAGCCTCATCCATTGCCAGCCGGTTTGTTTCTTCCTGGGTACTATTCTAACAGCATTTGGAAGTCGTAAACTCCAAAACAAAGTCTTCTGCACTCTGAAATTTGCTCTCACTTGAGTTTATAAATTTTGGTAGTTACCTGAGCTCAACAGAGCCCAGCCTTTTTCTTTCCTCTTGTCTTCTTGTGTCCTTTGTTCCCGCCCTTTGTGATGACTGGTCATCCTGTCCTGGGCACTGTCCAGCAGCATAGCCATAGTCACGGAGGAAGCACAGCTCATGTTTTTTTGTTTTTTGTTTTTTGTTTTTTGTTTTGTTTTGTTTTGTGTCAAATGCTGTCATAGTAAGTCTGGTTATGTTAAGTGTTTGGGCTTTCGATAATGTGAACAGTCCTTTTGAGTCTTCCCTGTACCCTGCTGTAGCCTGTGGCCCAGGCAGTCTGAGTACAAGAAGTGCCTCAGTCCTTGGTAAAGCCCTGGTTGCCTCGTCCTGGCGTAAGGTACTCTCAGTCGGGCATTTTGTTTCTCACTTCATTTCTTCTATTTTTTCCCCCTGCATTGCAAATGCCCTTACTGACAGGTTCCTCAAAGCCTTCAATAATTCCCCATTGCTACCAGATTGTCAGGCCCTCCGCCTGGCATTTGAGGCCTTTGCAGCCCTATTTATTCATGATCATAGTCTCATATCCTCCTCCTTCCCCCTCTGCTCTCCTCTTCCCCCCCACCCGCTCCCCCCATCTCTCTCATGCGTGCAGGCCACACACACGGCTGAGGACAGGGGCTATCTCTGTACCTTCTGTTTGTCCTGTGGAGAACTGTTGCGCTTTTTCATTCCCACAGTTTATTCAGGGCCCGGCATCATCATTGCATCATCACCACTGACTGGTCCTCACGTCCTGCTGCTCTCCCTCGAGCTCGCCTTCCACCAGCACCTCCTCTTACCTTTGAGGAGTGTAGCCCGTCTCATACGCTTTGTAGCTTCCCTCCCCCCCCCCCCCAGAGCATAGCAAAGCTTTTTAACTTTTAGATGCTCAATAAATTATTGAGTTAAACAATTACCCATGACACAATCTGAATTCAAGGGCCTAGAATCAGAAATGGTCCTGGGGTTTCTCTGGGGGTTTAGTTCTGCTGCTGCTGCTGCTGGGCTTTGAGGGTAGGGGGTGTGTACAGAGCATCCAAGTGGAAATTAGAGGAGAGCACGGAGCAGTCAGGTGACGAGCCGAAAGAAGGACGATTGTTAAGAGTGCTCACTCATTGCGTGCCAGGCTCACCGTCGAGGCTGGTTGATCGCTGCTGTCTAATCGCTTTGCCCTCAGAGGTCCAGGATAATAAGCTTGAAGTGAAGGTTCGTGTGGTCGTATAGTGTGTCCTATCCAGTGTAGCTTATCATCTTTTCCTTATTGGGAATTTGTTGATCCTCCTGAGAATAATCGGAAAACCCACTTAATTCCACAGGCTTTGCAAGGGCAGATATCAAGTCAGCAGGTTGCTGTAGAGAAGTTGAAGAAAACTGCGGAAGTGCTCTTGGATGCCAAGGGCTCGTTACTGCCTGCCACGAACGATATCCAGAGGACACTTGGTAAGGTCTTAGCCTAATGTCTTAGCTCTTGCTTCCTGTCTCATGAGTAAATTCAAAATAGAGCTGTTTCATTGATAAGGAGAAAGTGCTCACAGATGTGAGTTGCGTGGTCTGTGATGTCTGCCTGTGTGTATGAAGTGAAAACGTCTTCCGGATGACTATTCATGCTGCCCCCAAATTGGACTGAGTAGAAATTTTCTGTTAAGAGAAATCTACTCTACACAAGTTAAACCCTTCATTCTTAAAGACATGGAAGCATTTTTGGTCAATAAGTAATTTCAAGGCACATGTGATTATAAATTACATGTGCATTTTATCATATTATCATATCTAAAAATAAAACACAAAACTACAAAAATTAGTCGAGTGTGGTGGTGCACGCCTGTAATCCTAGTACTCAGGGAGGCAGAGGCAGGTGGATTGCCTGGTCTACAAAGGGAGTCCAGGACAGCCATGGCTGCACAAAGAAACCCTGTCTTGAAAAACCAAAAAGAAAAAAAAAGCCTACAAAATATTAAAGCATATGAAGAAAGTGTGAGTGGTGGTTCTAAGGTTTTGGCCTTTGGTTCCAATATATTGTCATGTAAGCCCACCTGGGAAAAGACCTGAGCTTGGAGGTGTGGAGGAAAAAGAGCATTCTTACTGTGTGTCTGTGAAGAGGCATCTTGATGGTTTCCTTTTTTTAATTTTTATTGTATTTATTTATTTATTTATTTATTTATTTTGTTCCTTCTAAGGCAAAGTCTTGCTCTGTAGCCAAAGTTGGCCTGAGAATAACTGTGTAGCCCAAGCTGGTCTTGAACTCAAGGCAATCCTTCGCATGCTAGTTTCCTAAATGCTAGACCTCAGGCATGAGCTGCCATACCTGGCTTCTCCTGCTGCTAAATGTTCATTATTTCAAGTGTTACATCAGTGATTTGAAGCTTCTCTCTGGCGTCACTGTCCAGGAATATGTGAAACTTATTTAGGATACAGAGTCATTTACGTAAGATTTTTTTTCTAAGAAAAAAATAACTTTAAAAAAATATATATCTTGGATTAAAAAGTAAAATAAAAACACGAGGTTGATGTGTATCCCAGGCTAGCCTTGAACTGATCAAGGATTTGCTGAGACAGTTAAAGACTGTGTGTGAGAAACGGGGCCAACAGACGCGTACAATGACAGAAATTTTTCTAGTACTTTTTATTACTCAGGAAATTCCAAAGGGTTAAAGTTTTATGCAAGGAACTGATCAAACAATATATACATATATGTTACACACACACACCATGGGATTCTAAAGGCTTCATCTCCAGATACCACCACTGTAGGTCTTAGACCTAAATACATGGGGAGGTAGTAGGCGGGTCAAGAGTCACAGACATGAGCCAGGCGTGGTGGCGCACACCTTTAATCCCAGCACTTGGGAGGCAGAGGCAAGAGGATCTCTGTGAGTTCAAGGCCAGCCTGGTCTACTAAGTAAGTCCAGGACAGCTAAGGCTACACAGAGAAACCCTGTCTAAAAAAAAATAATAATAATAAAAAGGCGTCACAGACATGTGCAGCTGCTATAACAGGAGCACACACAACATATTAAGGTTTTGAAAGCAGCTTTAATTGGTTTGGCGTGATGCATCACATGTCGTGGCTGTGTCATTTGCCACTTGATTCCTTGTAGCCCCTCAGCGCATGTTCAAAGCAGTGCTCCCTCCATTCAGTGTTCTCCCGAGCTTCCTTGTACTTTGACCAGCAGAGCCGTGATCGTCTCAGTCACACACACACTTTCCTAGTCGGTGAGAAATTGTTAAGCTGTCTTCTCCTATTGTAGCATCGCAACAACTTTGGAGAAATTGTTTTGCCGTTGAATCATGTGCCATAGGCCGAGCCCAAGCGTGTGATGGAACTCACTCACAGAGCCGCTAGGCCACGACTTCTAGTGTTTCATGCCACGTCGTGCTCTGCTGAAAGATCCAGAAGGAACCGAAATGCCGTTTTGAGTCTTTACATAAGAAATGTTTTTTTTTTAATCATGATGAAAAACAAACAAACAAACAAAAAAAAACAAGTTGTTTTCCAAAGAGAGACAGAAATTTAATAGTAGTGTTCTTTGATCCTGTCATTGCTCCACAGTATAGGATGTCACATGGCAAGATATAGAACTTTGTATTCAAGAGGATACAGGTGGAAGGTAGTAGTTTTCTTTATCTTTTCTTTTTCTTTTTTCTTTCTTTTATCCTAGATCTTAAGAATTCAAAGTAAAGTTATATCATAGGAGATAGGCTCTTCTAGTAAACTCATTTTTCTCTCTTGTCTGCTGTTAAACTCGGGAGTGAGTTCTGTTGTTTATATTTTAGAAGCACAGTCATATCTTAAGTAGATTTGCACTGTTACCCTGTTTTCTTATGCATTTGCCTCTTCTTACTTTTGTTCGTTTGAAGTTTCTGATTGTGAGAAGAGCTGAGCATGAGTGTGTGCATAGCAGGATGTCGTCTTAGGACCCACTCCCAAAGAGTTAGCATTAAGTATTGGCATAGCAGTCTCAGACAGAAAAGTGACTGCAGTGGCCGCTGTTTAGGCCTTGCTTTCATCTCTCTGGGACACTTCAAATGTTTGTGCATCTCAAAGTCTTTCCAGGTGCAAATGACAGGCGTGTGAAAAAAAAACAACAACTTTTTTTAATCGTATTATTTTCCACTCAATTCATGCGTTTCTAAAAGTCATCCATGATCCGATAATTCATTGGTAACGTATCACAACTTTTCTTTTTATGGAAACCTAATTGTTAATCTTAAAGTGCTCTTAAAAAAAAGAACAAGGCAAGCGGGACTTTGCGCTCACTACGCCCCTCTCTGTCCGGAGCAGACGACATGGTTGGGAGATACGACGATCTGTCCAAGTCTGTGAGTGACCGGAACGAAAAGCTTCAGATCACGCTGACCCGCTCGCTGAGCGTGCAGGACGGCTTGGACGAGATGCTGGACTGGATGGGAAGTGTGGAGAGCTCCCTGGTCAAGCAAGGTCAAGTGCCCTTAAACTCTGCAGCTCTCCAGGATCTCATCAGTAAAAACATTGTGAGTGACCTTTTTTTTTTTTTTTTTTTTAAAGGAAAAGAGTTCCATTTGCAGTTGAGATGAGTTATTTATGTTTAGGAATAGGTAAGGCTTGGAGATAAAGAGGAATGCTTCTGTGTAGCAACCGGCGCTTGTGCAAATGAATGCAGATAATTTTTGTGATAGAACTTGGAAAAGGATTTATATACTTGTCACTATTCATTAAGGAGGGTTTAAGGCTACATTGTATCTAATCTTGTTTATCGTTGCTCCAGCCAGCTGCTCATGGGGCTCATCAGATCACTCTGGCTGTTGCCAAGCCTTTTAAACATTAAAAGCATGCCTAATCCCCAGGCTGCATTAGACCCCAGGGCTCGCTGGGTAGCATCCACCTCCTGCCTTCTCCAAACAGCCAGCCAGCTGTTCTCCACTCTCCCTTGAGGAGCTTGGGACTGGCTTCCTCAAGGGAAAAAGAGCAAACATGTCACTCATGTCCATCCATTAGCCTTTTTAGTCACAGGTTGTTCCAGCTTGCATGCTGGGAAGATATACATACAATAACTGCTGTATTCCAGATGCTGGAACAGGATATTGCAGGCCGTCAGAGCAGCATAAACGCCATGAATGAGAAAGTGAAGACGTTCATAGAGACGACGGACCCATCCACCGCCTCCTCCCTGCAAGCCAGAATGAAGGACCTGTCTGCTCGGTTCTCTGAAGCGAGTCAGAAACATAAGGAAAAGCTTGCCAAGATGGTGGAGCTGAAGGCCAAAGTAGAGCAGTTTGAGACGCTCTCCGAAAAGCTCCAGATGTTTCTAGAGACACAGAGCCAGGCGCTCACTGAGGTGGACATGCCGGGGAAAGATGTTTCAGAGCTGTCCCAGCATGTGCAGGTGTGTGCTCCTTTCTCAGCAGTCCCAGTGCCAGACACGTCGCCTGGTTAAGACAAGCTCACACGTTTATCAATAGTCTAAGTAGCAGTCCTTATTCTGACCGATTCATACTGGTTTCTCCTTGAAGCATTTGCCCACTGAATAGAAAACAACCATGTACCACACATATCATAGCTGTTACAACAGTCGTTGCACATGCCGAAACCACAGAGAAGCAAAAACAGAGAGTACAAGACTCACTGTTTCCTACAGGGAATTTTACATAGTTCTTACAGTCTGTGCAGTGGATTCACAAGCGACTCTGCTCTCATAGGCACTTCTGGTCGGATGGGACTCTTATCTGACGCTTATCTGACTGGTGTTAATACTTTGCAGGAATCAACTACTAAGTTCTTAGAACACAAGAAAGATCTTGAAGCTTTGCATAGCCTCCTGAAAGAGATATCCAGCCACGGCTTACCGGGGGACAAAGCGCTGGTGTTTGAAAAGACAAACAATTTGTCAAAGAAATTCAAAGAAATGGAGGATACTATCCAAGAAAAGTAAGAACCTCTCTAAAAAGGTGTTTGATTCCACTCGGGGGTACTCAGCCGATGAGTTGCATTTATTCATGGGAGTGCAGGACTGAGGTGCCTTCCAAAGTGGAGAGTCTCCGGCCGTTGCTGTATTTGTGCATTACATATACCCATGAGTCCAGCGGGGGACTGCAGAGAGTTTGAAGTGAGACCGTGTCTTAAAAAGCAAAACACAACAACCAAAACATCAAGCTGCTCCTTGCTAAAATAATGAACACTGTTTATCTAAAAACCGGAAGCACTGTGGGAGCACGGTGGTGCTGGTGGGATGTTACAGAAATGGTTCAGCCCACCGGGGTGTGCGGTTTCTTCGGCAAACATTGCCTTCCTATTCGCAAAGACAGAAACAACCATGCAAAGTAGTGGTTCTTGCTTCGGGGGTCTCAGTTCAGACGCTATGCATCATTTCAGTGTCATTCTTAATAACATTTTCAATGTAGCAGCTTACTTCTCTAATTAGCGAAGGAGCAACAAGTCCACGAAGAACAAGGCAGTAGGTGCAGTTTGACCTGCGATGCTCTGTGATTCTATCCTGCACCTTCACGTTTTCTGTCTCACATTTAGAACACACATCTGACTTTTATGAAATTTATATGAAAGAGCCCCAAAAAGATGTTTCAGAGGCAAATTTTTATCTAGTTTCCTTAGAATTCTCTACCTAAAACTTCTGGCTTCTGTTTCTGAACTTCTCACAGGAGAAATGTCCTTGGCTTCTTTGCGTAATCTAGGCTATCTATTCCAGTTTTAACTGTAGGTACTATCTAGCCTGTTAAAGCATTAAAGCCATGTGGTCATCAGTAATTATCTCCAGCACATGAAGCCGCATGTGCACACGAGTCATCCCCATGTCAGGTGTAGCAGTCCTCATAGGCCCTGTGCTTGACTGATAGAAGAGCCCATAGAGTTAAGAGTGGAGCCTCCTGTGTGTTGGGGAGGGTGAGCATCTGTTAACACCCCCCCACCCTCCCCCCAGTTGCTGGCTTACATCTCTTTGGAGAGGTAGAAATGCCATCACTCTGAAATGCTCAGTTAACTCGTCTTTGAGCATGGCCTGTGTTTTCCTCGGGTCAGCAGTGTACACATGATCTTTGGTTCTTGGTTTTGGTTTGTTTTGGTTTTGGGGGTTTTTTGGCTCTTTGCCTGCTAGCGTTAAGCATTATATAAAATGGGCCTGTCAAAGTTGCTGGAGTTTATATAGCATTATAGAGTACTGTTCATCGTGGCTTACATACTGCTTGACTGTTCCCTCTTTTTCTATGAGCTTTGCTTAAGGAATCAAGTAGTAACTTAGCTGAGTTCATGTGCCACATAAGAAAACTTGAGCCTGGTGTCGAAGAGTTGTTCTGGCCATTGAAAACGGTTGTTAAAGTTGAGCTCAGTTTAGAACTCACGACCACTGGTTAAGAACTGGCCTCTTGGAGCATCTGGCCTTGCAGCTTAACTTACCGTTCATTTTGTTCATTAGAAAAGAAGCTATCAGTTCCTGTGAGGAGCAGCTGAGTGCCTTCCAAGCCCTGGCACACTCACTGAAGACATGGATAAAAGAAACAAGGAAGCAGGTTCCCGTCGTGAAGCCGTCTCTTGGTGCAGAGGACTTGGGGAAATGTCTGGAAGAAACCAAGGTGGCACAATAGCGCTAACACTACCTTCTGCTTGCCTGCTTGTGTTAGTGAGGAAGCATAAAAGTGCTTTAGTCTAACATCAGGCAGCCTGGTCTCCCAAAAGCTCATCATTTCAAGGAAGGACATAACCTTTTTGTTAATTTGATTTATTAAAAAAAAAAAAAAGATATGTTAGTAAGCCATTATCCTCCCTAATATTGAAGTTTTCTTCTTTGTCAAATCTCAACTTAGTTTTCTTTTCTTTCTTTCTTTCTTTCTTTCTTTCTTTCTTTCTTTCTTTTTTTAATGCCTTCCCTCCAAGTAGTAAGAAAGCGACCCTTGCGTTCATGTACGAAGTCTACACCAGCTCGGGTATATTACTTTAACCAGTGTTGGTAGACAGGTTATTTGAGTCTCTTGCATAAATAGTGTATACGTATTTTGTCATCTGACTTAAGTCATAAAAGTTATGGCTAAGTGTGTCAGATTTTTCTTAGAGTGAAATCATGTACCTTTGAAGCATCATTGAAATTTTGGTAGTTAAAACTCAGCATGAGGCGGAATTTTGTGCCCCCATGTTTATTTTTTATTGTCCTGTCACATACCTCAGGATGCGGCTGCGCCTGCGATAGCCCTGCAGACTTACAGTTGACAGTTACTCTGGAACATTCCCGTAGCACCCAGACACAGCCTGGCTCCCGCTGTGGCTGGGGGCAGAACACAGAATGGGCTTTGACCCATTCTCCTCTGCCAACTGCGCTAACAGTCACCTGGGCCCACAGTCATTGTTGCTTTAACATATGCTTAAGAAGTTCAGTTATGATGTCCAACTCTGAAGATACTCGGAAGACTGAAAACTAATGTGTTTTTTGTGTTTAAAGAAATTACAAGAAAAGTGGAGTTTGAAAGCACCAGAAATTCATAAAGCCAACAACAGTGGGGTCTCACTGTGTAACCTGATCAGTGCCGTGACCACCCCTGCCAAAGCCATAGCAGCAGTCAAACAAGGTATGTGCCTCGTTTTCACGGCCAGCCTGTAAGAACTAGGGCTCTCGTGTTAATGTCGTATGATTTAAATTATGATGATAAATTTAAAAAAAAAATCACCCCAGAAATACAAAGTCAAAGAGGTAAGACAGATGACTTCTAAAGGCACATTGAAATGTGTCGTGGAAAGATGGGGAGATGACCCAGCGGATAAATCGCGTGCAAGCCTGAGGACGGAGTTCGAATCTCCGGTACTCACCCATGTTTTATACATGAGTGGGCATGGTAGCCGGGCTGTAGTCACAGCACTCACGGTAATCCTTCAATCAGGCTGACTGGATCCTTGATCTCCGGGTCTGGCGAGTGGCTCTGCTGCAGAAAATACAGTGGAAGATACTCAGGATCCGCTGTGGGCCTCCATATGCAGGAGCAGACACATGCATACACAGCGTAGGAACATGTATATACATACATATACCTACACACACAAAAAAAAAAACCTGTTGTGGGAAAATATCTGTACTGATCCGGTTTTAAACCCCTCCCATGTTTGATTTTATTAAATACTACAAACATAAGCAGGTACGGATTACAAGGGGTCACAGAGGAGGGGCTGGTCAGGTTCCAGCCTGCTTGCTTTTTATTGTAATCACATCGAGGTATTGTAGTTTCCCTTTGAGCTGTTTCTAGTCTCATTATACTATGTAGAAAAGAAATGAATTTGGTTTCCTGGTAAAGAAGAGAGGCAAGGGGTGGGTTCTCCTTTACAGAGGCAATTCCAACCCCCCCCCACTCTGTTTTTGTCTGCCTGTCTGCACATCATTCCCAAAGCAGTTGATGCTTGCTGTACACTCACACCCCACTCTTCTCAGCCACAGAACAGAGTTCCATAAAAATGTTGGCTCCCGAACTAATTTAATATGAACACAGTGTTTTTGGTAAGGCGTGCTTTATTGTTTTGTTTAAGTGGAAGAATAGACAGAAGGCCAGTCTCGTATCTCTATTGTGTGCCCTCTGGCCTCTCTGGTCTGACCAGGCCTCCAGCTGTCCCTATTGTGGGTCACACCCATGTTCCAGCTGCACTTTTCTCAACCAGCCATTTATTACACTCTGTTAATCCCCTTTCAAGGAATGCCCGTATTGTATGTGCTGCAGTGCTCTCTCTTTTCTGCCCTAATAAGATTTCCTGAGATGCCAAGTCGATTTCTCTTAAGAAGAGGAATTCTGTTGTCTTTACTTTATCTTAGTTCCTCCTGTCTCCTTTATATTTGGACTAAAACCTATGCACTTACTTGGTTTTCTTTGTTGGAATTGGTTTGGAGAGTCTAGGGGGCTTTCACTTCTGTGTAAAATGCCTGGCACGTGATTTTTTTTTGGGTGGGGCTAGAACATTCAGATGTTCTAATGTCTCTGTTGATTGTGCTTGTATGGACATCTCTCTGCTTTGATAGACAGCCAATGGGTGCTAGCATGAGAAAGCTGGATTATATTACCATTGTGGTCATGGAAACATGCCAATACCAGATGGTTATGATGGTAAAAGGCTGTGACAGATAATCATAATAACTATGATGACTCACTAAGGAGTTCCTGTTTGGTAGACAGTGGGTTAACAGTGCTCTTACACCATGTAAGCTTTATGGTACCTATCCACTTCCAGGCGCCCAGCTAATAATCAGTAGAGCTGGCATTTAAATTCAGCAGAGTCCTACCCCGCAGGCCCAGGCACTGCACCCGTGTTCTCTCTGTCTCAGCATTTGTGAACATAGCAATAGGTTTTTGTTTCAGCTTTCCCTTTAGAAGCTACCTTGTCTTTTTAAATCATCCTGCCTTCATTAAGCCTGTGATAACATTGTGTAAAATACCACAGACAGTGTTTAGTCATTAGGTAAAGCAGACGCTCTCTTCTCAGTTACTTTGCTTTATTTAATAAATACATGCTGAGACCTTCTGACGTCAGTTGCATTATCATTGAGATGACTACATCATCAGTTAATTTAGGAATCAACTCCTGATTAATTTATAAACAGTAGAAAGTAAGACATCTTGTCACTCTTGTACAAATAGGCAACGGCATTCTTAAATGGCCACGCTTCATAACCGTTTGCTTAATGTCATCTGTAGTTAGTGGGTAGAAGTTTGAGGGCAATCCGAGGCTACTTCATTTTATTTGTTTGTTTGTTTGTTTCTTTTTTCAGGTGGAGTAATACTAAATGGTGAAGGAACAGACACAAATACTCAGGATTTCTTGGCAAATAAAGGTGAATAGTAACTCATCTGGTTCATGATTAATGAAATTCGATGTTTCTGAGAAACTCCTTTTAGAGTTCAGGGTGTTCGGGGTTATACTGAAATCTTAAACCTTAGTTAAAATGGCCACAGTCTCCATGAATATATTGATATAACTTCCATCTGAGATAACAAAACAAGACAACAGTGCTTTACTTTGATACTTGGTTTTACTTCCTTCTTGTTAAGATACATTTCTACTTGGGCTAGCATTGGATCTAATTTGTTGTTTGGTACCCAAGAACTATAGTATAGTGGTTAGGCTTATGTTCCATTTTGCTACCTCTCACACTTCACAGTTATGCAATGTTCATGAGTTATTTGCCATTAACTAGCAGTATGACCCGGCCTTTCTATTCTAAAATGTCTATGGTCTATTGTAGCAGGCTTAACCGTGACATAATAGAAGGAAGTGCCACGTACAACACATTTAATTCTGTAGCTTTTCTCCAAAGCCCTCAACATGCATAAGTATACTTCTCTTTCTACTCGTAGGTTTAACATCTATTAAAAAGGACATGACTGACATAAGCCACAGTTACGAAGACCTGGGCCTCTTACTCAAGGATAAAATCACAGAACTGAACACTAAGCTCTCCAAGCTGCAAAAGGCTCAGGAAGAATCAAGTGCAATGATGCAGTGGTTACAGAAGATGGACAAAACTGCAAGCAAATGGCACCAGACCCCAACACCTACAGACACGGAGGCTGTGAAGGTGCAAGTCGAGCAGAGTAAGGTAGGCTGGGTACAGGGAAGGAAGGACGTGAGAGACTGGAACTTAGAAGCAGCCCTGGTGGTCATGAGCCCTGTTCTGTTTCCTACCTAGGCCCTTCAACAGATAATTTTAGAGTTTGGATAAAATCTGTCTTTCTGTAGATTGGGACAATTAATAATCCAGCCCTCTGACATTATAAAGGGGAGCCAGCTGTTGGGTAGGAGTCCTTCGCCATCTTTAAATTAGCTTAAATCTGGGATATTAGTTAGTCAACTCTTAGGAAAGATGTAGTTAAAGGCTGAGTATATTCAGGGCCTGTTTTGTTGTCTATTATAAAGTGGGGCAGCTAATACTCTTTAATGGACAGTATTTATGTAGCTGTCAAGATTAGAAAAGTAGTTTTTCACAGTGGCACCGTGATGGCAAACATTTATGCAAATTATCAACCTGTATTTGAATTCTACCATGTGTTTGTTCCCAAGTAGAGCCTCAGATTTTGGAGGCCTCTACCAAGGCTGATGTGCTTATCAGTTGCCGTCTCACTGAGAACAGCTTACCTTGGCCCATAGCAGTTTGAAAACCGGAAATTCTCCTTAGTGACAGAGTTGCTCATTACCTACATAGTTAGAGTGTTCCTCGGTGGCGTTTCTGTACCTGATGGCTGAAGATGGATGGAATAAAAATAACATCTATCGGCTCCATAACCTAGGTGCTCACCCGCTCCAGCATTTGACCATGGGGCTTTCCTCTCCCGGTCGTACCAGAGGGGAGGGACTGTTGTAGCATCATGGTGCTTTTTTGTCTTTTGATGTCATGCTTCTGTGTAGTTAATTAGGTTTTTTTTTTCCTTGTTAGTCATTTGAGGTAGAGCTGAAGCAAAATGTAAACAAAGTGCAAGAATTAAAGGACAAGCTGACGGAACTTCTGAAGGAGAACCCAGAGGCTCCCGAGGCCCCGACCTGGAAGCAGACGCTGACCGATATGGGTGAGTCCATCCCTGTCATCCCTGTGCTGTGCCTCACAGGCACTAGGTTGTTGTCATGGTCATCAGCGTGTTTTTCAGAAAGCATCCAGCAGTCTTGTGTGCATTTGGATTTTCTTTAAATGTTTCAGAATCTGCTGTTTTGTTTTTGTTTTTAATATTTAAAATCATGGTTTACAAAAACGTTGTTCTGAGAATTGGCACTCGGCCGTTCTTACGGAAAAGGTGGATGATTGATAATAAAGTGCATCGGCTCTATGCTCACAGTTTTCAATGCCTTACTAGATTATCTTTCACTCGGTCACGTGGAACGGGCAGGCTCCCTTCTCTGGTGAGGTCATTTCTGGGGCTCCTCCAGCACTGTCTTTTTAGCTCTTCTTTCTCTCAAGCCAGGCTTGAGAGAACACAGGGTAACCCTCCCCTTCCCACACTGTCTTAGCATAAACTGCTTGTAGATGTAGAAGTTTCTTCAAAGGGCTTTTCGGTGTGTGAGGCAGGAAGAGTAAGAAAGTCAGTTTCCCTGCTTCACTCTGTTGTCAAGAGGTTACAGTAAGTTATAGACAGAACTAGGGGCCACAGCATGAGCTGTGTGAAGTGTAGCCCATCCGTCCTTGAAATGACTTCTCTTTCGGTTGTTCTGTTACAGTTATTTCAAATCTGCTGCTCTTTATTATCAGGCGTCATAAGCTGATAAACAAGTAAGCGTTCTTAGTGTTCAGAGGTAGACAGCATCCAGCTCTCTATGGTTTCCCCTGCATCCGAGGTTCTCCTTTGAATGTCAGAGTTACTTGAGCAGAGTATTGTCAGACATCTTAGACTAGAGGGAGGAGGGAGGAACATGCGTTTCCTAAAATGCCTCTTGATGCTCTTCACCCTGTCTGCTCTTGTCAACAGCCTTGGTATTCAGATTCTATTGGATTGGATGGAACTTGCTGTAGAGAGTGATGACATTAAATAAAAGTCACCTACTGTGTTCCAAGTAACATTTACCCTTTAATATATAGTGCCAAATTACCCCCCCCCCAAAAAAAATCTCTTGGAGCTAATAAACCAGCTCAGTCAGTAAAGTGCTTGCCTGGCTTATGAGTATCAGGACAGCATAAGAACCCAAGCACTGGACGTGATAGCACAACCTTGTGACCCCAATGTGAGGACACAGAAACGGGCAGGCCCCTCGGGCTATCTGGACAACCTAGACAATGTGGCAAATCCCGGCCAATAAGAGACCCTATCTCATAGAGAAAAACAAGTACCAGGCCAGTGAGAGACCCTGTCTCATACAGAAGAACAAAACAAATAACAGTGCACAGCACAGCTCCGGGAACAACAGCTGCAGTTGTCCTTCAGCTTCCACACATGTATGCATATGTACACATGTGCACACACATAGGAACCACATGAAATGTATGAAGTAAACCAATCGCACCGAGCAGTTATTGTTTATGGAATGACAGATGGGCTTAAGTGCTTGTCTCAGTGCTCTGTGGGACTAGGTAAGCAAGATGGCTTCCTAGCGGAGGGTAAGATCTAGTCCAGGCCTTCTGAGGTCCTGGCACAGAGATCAGGTGGTCATGGCTGATTTCTCTAGAGCACATCTCACAGTGACTGACATCTTAGAATGGCCAGCTCATGATCTAACAGAACACTTGCATTATTTCACGTAAATGCTTCTTTTAAGTTAGAACTAATATGAGGGAGTTATCAGACATGAACAAGGCCTAGAGATGTAGTTTATAGGTGGTGTTGTACTTGCCTAGGATTAAGACACTAGGTTTACATCCTAACGCCAAACAGGAAAAAAAAAAGTAAAGACATCTACTATATATTATTTTGAATCACGTGGTTAACAGTGTTCAATGGTGATATTAAAAACAAATGCCAGCCTCATCCTTTTTCTTTCAGATACTAAGTGGCAAGAACTCAACCAGTTAACGGTTGATAGGCAACAAAAGCTAGAAGAATCCTCCAATAATCTAACTCAGTTCCAGACCACAGAGGCCCAGTTAAAGCAGTGGCTTCTGGAGAAAGAACTGATGGTCAGTGTTCTCGGACCCTTGTCCATTGACCCAAATATGCTGCACACACAGAGGCAGCAGGTACAGGTGAGTGTTGCCTGCGGGCTGACTGGGATGCAGCCCCTGGACCTAGCAAGACAGATGTTTTTACTGTAAACACATTACGTGGCCAGTGCATCCCTTCCTGCTCCTGGACGTACTCTCTAAAGCAGGGGTTTCGGAGAACGGCAGCTATGAAGTAGCCACAGTATTCTCCCTGAGCCAGCGCAGGGAGCGTGGGGGGTAGGGAGGCAGATCCTCTGTGTATCTGGTTGTAGTTGTTGCAGGCCCACTAAACTACGGACGTCTCTCAAGGGTGATTGTGATTGTCTGAGTGATGGTAGGCTGGTATGTACCTTGTGTTGTTTATAAATTATCCTATGAGGCCTTGTTCATTTTGATGGAGACTTATAATACTCACGCAGTATGGTCCTGAGGCAAAGGCAGGGCAAAAGGAGGACAAAAAAAAAAAAAAAAAAAAAAGACTGAGGGAGCAGAGGCCATCTTAGAGCCCGAGTATATTAGGTGAGTCTCAGTCATCAGAAGGGAAAGAAAATCCCTAACCAACCTGGGCAGAGTGGCTCAAGGTCTCTCGTGGTTGCAGCTGTGTTTCTGTTAGGTGAGCAGGGGCCCCAGCAGGGAGGAGGAGCTCCTTCCAGCCAGACATGTCACTGACAGGTTCTAGTTCATAACTGCTCATGATATAAAGAGAACAAAGATGGAAAGATAAAAAGGAACTATCTGGAGAAATACTTGCTTCTAGTCTGAGCAGTCTGAAATGATAGGTAACTAAATACAGAAATAGGTAAAAATGTAAAATAAAAGATTAAGTGTACCACAAGGAAGGCATCTTGGGGTCTTTTCTAATGACAGCCATGATGGGCCTCTCTGCATTCTATGCCTTAAGATTTTATGTCTAAAACTTTTATAGTAAAGATTGTGAACATCAGTAAGTCCACTATTTAAAAACAAAAACAAAAAACCTCTTTTAAGCCTAGAGTGCTTGAGCATAGTAAGCAGTTATCACTGCATTTTTTTTTCACTATAGAATGCTGGGGAGGATTGAGCTAGCCAAGAGAAAAGCATGATTGAGGCCAGGTAAACATGGCGTTGGTGATGTGAACTCAATAGCAGTATCTCCTGTGAGGGAGCCTTTGTCCAGGCAACAGTTTATCTCGTCCTCCTTACCCTTTGAAAGGTGATATTATTTTCAACAAGTCATTAATTGCGAAGCGCCGTGGACCATTAGTTTCAGATAACCGCACTGCCCTTAAAAAGTAGGAAAACATTGAAAGAAAATTCAAGACAAACCACAGAGCTAAGGTGCCGATTCTACCTGCTTCGATGCTTAAATTTATGTTTTCTGTAACTAGTTACACACCCCATTGTTTATTTTCCACGGTTAACCTAGATCCTGCTGCAAGAATTCGGCACTCGGAAACCTCAGTACGAGCAGCTCACAGCAGCAGCTGGCCAGGGCATCCTGAGCAGGCCTGGGGAAGACCCTTCCTTACTCGGGATTGCGAACGAGCCACTGGTAGCCGTGACCCAGAAGTGGGAAAGCCTAACAGGACAACTGAGGGACAGGTGTGACTGGATCGACCAGGCTATTGTCAAAAGCACACAGTATCAGAGCCTCCTGAGAAGTCTTTCAGCCACCCTGAGTGACCTGGATGGCAAGCTCAGCGGCAGCCTTGCCACGGGCACGCTGCCCGATGCCGTGAACCAGCAGTTGGAAGCAGCCCAGAAGCTAAAGCGGGAGATAGAGCAGCACAGCACGCAGCTCAGAGAGGCGCAGGCCCTCTGCGAGGACCTGTCAGCACTGGTCAAGGAAGACTACCTGAAAGCAGAGCTCAGTAGGCAGCTGGAGGGCATCCGAAAATCGTTTAAGGATATTGAACAAAAGACAGGTTTGTCTCTCTTCTTACACACTGATTTCCTGGTCGGAAATTGATGACCTGTATTGCTGTTTCCGAGTTCTTGGTGATAATTTGTGACTGTAAAAGGGCCCTGCCCCAGTGGGCATAGGTGCACAGGGAACAGTCCCACGGCAGTCTGGAAGTCCTGCACAGATGAGGGAGATGCTGCGCACCCTGTCCACACACTGCAAAGGCCTTAACTCCGCATATTCCGTTTGTTCTTTTTTTTTTTTTAATATGTAGACACTTTTCCTGTGCTATGTTGTCTTATTTCAACAGAAAAATAGATGCATCATTGTTTTAAAGGCTTTGTCTCATTTCATCATACCACGTCTTTGTATGATTCAAGCACAGAAAGCTTTTCTAGAGAAATGTGTGGGTTTCCCTATTTCGCTCACTCACCTGTAGCAATAACTCTGTGACAAATGTCAGCAATTATTAGATGCAGGGGAGCGAGTGAAGGGTATTGCTCTGTTTCTGAAGTCATGCTAGTTTCCTGTCCTTGCCTCTAGTCATATCGGATTTGTTTTTTAATTGGTTCAGTTTTTATATTGATTATAGCACCCATTTCAGACTTTTTTTTTTCCTTCACAATGACAGCATAGAATCTGCATGAGTTGGTGTCCTGCCTTGATCTCAGAATTGAAAGTACCTGGCAACTGATTTAAACCCCCCGCCCCCGGAATGTGGAAAAGTCAGAGAAGTGGGGGAGGGTTGTATTTTATACAAAATGGGTTATTGACCACACACAAGACCTGCGGAGGTTCAAACCAGATGAAATCTCAGCACTGAGAAAGCAAAGTGGACACACAGTCTCACCCCTAATCAAGAAGCTATTTGTTACCCACTGGGAAATGGAAAATCAGCTTTTTACCATGGAGTGTTACTGGGTAAATCAACAACACTCCAGGGGAAGACCCATGGTCTACACAGAACAGACTCCATGGATAAAGGGTGTGTGTGTGTGTGTGTGTGTGTGTGTGTGTGTGTGTGTGTGTGTGTGTGAGAGAGAGAGAGAGAGAGAGAGAGAGAGAGAGAGAGAGAGAGAGAGAATATTTTAAAATAATACATTTGTGACTTCACTTTCAGAGAATCATGTTCAGCACCTTCAGTCAGCCTGTGCAAGCTCTCACCAATTTCAGCAAATGTCTAAAGACTTTCAGGCATGGCTTGACACAAAGAAAGAAGAGCAAAGAAACTCTCCCCCGATATCAGCCAAACTCGATGTCTTGGAGTCACTACTTAAAGCGCAGAAAGACTTCAGCAAAACCTTCACCGAGCAGTCTAACATTTATGAGAAAACCATTGCAGAAGGCGAAAACCTGCTATTAAAAATGCAGGGCGCGGAGAAGGCAGCCTTACAGCTACAGCTTAACACAATCAAAACCAACTGGGACCGATTCAGAAAGCAGGTAAGAGAAAGGGAAGAGACCCTGAAAGACGCGTTGGAAAAAGCCCTCAAGTACAGAGAGCAGGTGGAAACCCTGCAGCCGTGGATAGACAAGTGTCAGGGCAGCCTGGACGGAGTGAAGTTCTGCCTGGACCCCGCCGAGACAGAGAAGTCCGTCGCTGAGCTGAAGTCTCTGCAGAAGGAAGTGGACCACCACTTTGGTATGGTGGAGCTACTGAACAACACAGCCAACAGCCTACTGAGCGTCTGCGAGGTAGATAAAGAGGCGGTTACAGATGAAAACAAGTCCTTGATCCAGAAGGTAGACACGGTCACTGAACAGCTTCAAAGTAAGAAAGTCTCCCTGGAGAGCATGGCCCAGAAGTTTAAAGAATTCCAGGAAGTTTCCAGAGAAGCCAGAAGGCAGCTTCTGGGTGCGAAAGAACAGCTGGATGCCCACCTCTCCCTAGGACCCCAGGCGTACAGTAACAAACACCTGACGGGGCTACAGGCTCAACAGAAGTCGCTGCAGACCCTGAGGCATCAGGTGGACCTGGCCAAAAGGCTCGCTCAGGAGCTGGTGGTAGAAGCTGCAGACTCAAAGGGAACCTCGGATGTGTTGTTGCAAGCAGAAGCGTTAGCAGAAGAGCATAGCGGACTAAGCCAGCAAGTTGATGAGAAGTGTGCTTTCTTAGAAACCAAGCTGCAGGGTATTGGGCACTTCCAGAATACCATCCGAGAGATGTTTTCTCAGTTCACAGAGTTTGATGACGAGCTGGACAGCATGGCTCCGGTGGGGAGAGATGTGGAAACCCTGCAGAAGCAAAGGGCATGCATGCAAACCTTTCTGAAAAAACTGGAGGCCCTCATAGCAAGCAACGTCAACGCAAACAAAACCTGCAAGATGATGCTAGCCACTGAAGAAACTTCTCCAGACCTTATTGGAATCAAGAGGGACTTAGAAGCCTTGAGCAAGCAGTGCAACAAGTTGCTAGACCGAGCGAAAGCCAGGGAAGAGCAGGTAGAAGGTGCCACTGAGAGGCTGGCCGAGTTCCACCGCAAGCTGGGAGAATTTGCGGCTCTACTCAGAAAAGCTGAGGAACACGAGGAGTCACAAGGCCCCGTGGGTACAGAAACAGACACAATTAACCAGCAGCTTGACGTATTTAAGGTAGGAAATTCTTTATTTTTCCTGAGCGCTTGTATTATTAAAAGAAGTTTCTAAATAGTATGGAGAGGCAGCTTTCTGTCTGTGTGGGCAGTATAGAAGCCTGGGTGAGTATAGAATGTGTGTGTGTATATAGTATGAAGTCTGAGTGAGTATATATGGTTATAATATTCAGGTGTTGCAGGGCAGTTCCAAGCTGACTTGGGATTTGGGTCCCTAGAGGAAAAGGCCTTGATGGTATCACGAAGCCAAAGAGTAGTTGAGGAAATTCCAGGTAAGCCTCACCCTGACCTCAATGGAGGAATTTCTGGTGCATTTATCATTGACATTTGTAATGACCAGAACTGTATTTGAATGGTGCCTCAGACATTTGCCTCCCAGTATTTTCTTTAGTAATAAATCATAGTCTTTTCCTATTCTCTCCCTCTCTTTTTAAATAGGTCTTCTCATCCTTAATGTAACTTCTTCTCTAAACTTTTTCTCTTGTAGACGTTTGTATTTTTTTTTATTTAAGGGCAGTGTGATGTTTCACGTTGTAATCCTAGTTTTATGCAGATCCTCTGCTCGTGCCTGGTGAGATTAGAAGTGAATTGTTTTTTTTATTGGAGCAGGTCATGTCTGCCGCCTGAGAGCCTCAGTGATACTTAGTAAACGGAGCATTCCATTAAGACGCTGGCTGTTTCAGTGTCTGTGGATTTGGTCCCACTTAGGACAATGAAAGCGGAAGCTATATCATTGCATGGTACAAAGATAGGTTCCTTTCTGAAAGCAGGGCCGCCAGGCATCCTCAACAGAGTGTCAAGAGTCTGCTGTATGTACGCGTGCACCGGTTACCTTTCGAATTTGCCGTGAGTCCTGTGTATGAGCTGTGTCTCATTTTCTGTCAAAGACTGGTAGAGGGATCCGACACCATTAGCACACAGAGGATCAAGGAAGACCAGTCAGAACCAGGATGTGTAAGACCTGGGCTCTCAATGTAGAGCATGTGTGTGGCCCGGTGTTCAGTTTCCAGGTTCAGCTGTTTCCCATGGAACAAGATAGAAATTAAATAGACTTCCTAACTTGTCGTTATTGTTGTTGTTATGTTGTGACATCTTATCCACTGTTTCCTTCACTTGTCTTTAGTAATAAGGCTTAAGTGAGTGAGTGTTGAAAGATCACTTCAAATATCCATGACCAATGCTTGCTGTATATTACATACTTTGGAAGCACAGGGCTTAAAAAATCTGTGATCCTGGGGATTAGAGAGATGCAAACACGGATGTCATTTGTTTGTGTGTAACCTAAAAACATACTAAGAACAGCAAGTAACAGGCATGCACCTTGGGGTCACTCTGTGTCAACTGGTGTGAAGTATCAACCATGCAAAGTAGATGTTGCATACCCCACTCTTACTGTACAGGCCAGCGGGTGTTGATGATTTGTACAGGGTCACACAGGTGATAGTATCACAGCCTGGGTACTTTGATGAAAACTGTACAGTGCCTTATGCTGCTGTTTTCTTTGTGTTTCAGTCCTGACATTTCCTCTGAGAAGTTTTCATATTGCCTTTGTTGTAGCCTGAGTTACGGACTTGAGTAGCAAGCCACTGTAACTGTTCATGTTAGTCCAGAACATCAGGGACACCCACTTAAGAACAATGTTTTGTAAAACTGGCTGCCAGGCGGGACTTGAGCATGATGTGCGTAAAGCTGCGGAAGCTGGTGTGTCGTACATGCTGTGAGGGCCGTAATAATGAGCATCCCAGGGAGTGTGCTGCCAGTGACTTAGGACCAGAGATCTCGCCATCCTGGTGTTTCTGTCTTTCTCTATTAAAGCGGCAAGGGATCTTGCTTATAATACAGATCTTAATTCAGTTTCTGTTGGGTCTTAGTCTTTTGCTAAATTATTTTCAACATATTTTTTAAAATTAAAAAAAAATTAAGTGGAATAATTTGTATTGCATGAAAAGCCAGTCATCATCATTTTTTAAAGAATGAAACAGAAAAGCACTGAGGGGCTGGGTCTATTTTCTTTATAAGCATTCAAATATAATCTAGTTTGACATTAATCTGCCATGGCATCTTCTTTCACCGTAATGTCATGGATAACAACCTGTGATGGTTTTTTCTCCAAGTACAGTGAACTGCTTGAGAGCAGGGCTGAAACTTAGCGGTCACTAATTTCTACATGTCGGGCCACTGGGGAGCCCAGCAATTGCCCCATGTAAAGTAGATTTAAGTTCAGACCTCCCTGCACTCCCCTCCCCACAAATAGAACTGAAGACATTTTGTTAACTTTGGCTTTGTTTCCTTAAAAAGACAACTAAGATATCAATTCAGATATAATGACTAAAACTTTTTTATTCTAAATCAACTATTCTGATTCACTATCAGGGAAGATTACAGAAATTTCACAAAAGATTGGTGCCTCTTCAGTTAATATCAACTTCTAAAATATATATTTGATTTCTTGGGCCTTGTGGTTTTCCTAGTCATCCGGCTAAAGTCTAAACAGTGAGGTGCTTTTTCCACTGTTGGGAATTCAAGGTATCACTTTCCTTCTGAGCCATCTCTCCAGCCCTACACACAGATTTCTTAAAAGATTGATTAAATGATCCCAAAACAACCACGTTGATGTCACCATGTTTTTAAAGGTAAAATTAAAATTCCAAAAAAGTGTTTCTTTTTTTAAAGATTTATTTATTGTATATGAGTGCTTTATCTGCAGAAGAGGGCATCAGATAACATTATAAATGGTTGTGAGCCACCATGTGGTTGCTGGGAATTGAACTCAGGACCTCTGGAAGAGCAGGCTGTGCCCTTAACTACTGAGCCATTTCTCCAGCACCCCCCCCCCCAAAGTCTTTTAACAGTAGTATTCACAGTTAGGAGAGATCAAAGCCAAACAGTTTATCCATTTTTCGTTGAGAACAGGAGGTATCAGTTAACCCTATTTTTGGAGAGGTTAGGGGTACGGAGCACGGCTCAGTAGACTGGCTTCTGTTAGACTGTTGACCAGCAGGCTGTGTATGTTTCTTTAGAATCTTTAAGGTAAAATTATTTTTACAGTGGGAAGTACCTAGAGGAGCAGGCTTATAGGAAGGTCACATTCTTTAGCCACATCAAAGTAGCGTTTATGATTTAATGAAGGAACACTGTATCTGTTTCTGAGACAGATGCCCCTCCTCCCCACGCAGAGATCCCGCATCCTTGCCTGAGCCAATGAGTGTTGTCAATACTGCATGTTCTACTGCACCCTAACTGGGCCTGACATGTGGCTGCCCTCTTTCCTCCATCATATAAAGAGCAAACACAACGAATCTGGAAGGACTGCCAGTGGGCGCTTTAGTGCTGGCAAGGTGGCTGCACTGGTAAAGGCCTTTGCCACTGGGCCATGTCCTGAGTTCCACATGGTGAAAGGGAGAACCAACTCCTACAAGGTGACCTCTGACCCCTACATGCATGCCGTGTCGTATATTCATTCTCTCTCTCATGCACACACACACATTTACATGTCTGTAATCGTCTTAATGACAAGGTTGCACTGTTTCTTTTATCCCCACTTTGATACGAAGAGCTTTTTCAGGTTCTGCTTGGCTCTTGTTCTCTGAAGGAAGTTGAATGGGGTTATTAGTGTGTGTGTGTGTGTGTGTGTGTGTGTGTGTGTGTGTGTGTGTATGTGTTGGTTTCGCTGGCTTGACGCCCTTTAAAAACACGAGCTTTTACATGTGTTTATTTCAATTAGTAAGATTTATATGTAGGTCACTGTCTTCTATGGAGAGTTTCTTTAACCACCTTGAAACCTGGCTGAAGGTGGGACAGGTGTGCGCTGGCAGGACTTCAGCCACTGTGGGGAGGACGGTGCACAATCTTACGGAGGCTGAGTACAGTGTGCACCAAATCAGAAACCAAACCTATTCGGGGCTTTCAAGCTTACTCCCTTTGTGCCACTTCCTTTTCAACTACTTTCCAGCGGGATGAGCACCTGCTGCGTCCTCAGAAGACTGTGCTCAAGTGCTACAGGCATTTGTGCGACGGTTATTAGCTTAGAAACTGTAGGGCACCCTCAGCTTTCCTTAGCTAACGGCTTGTCTACCTTAGAGGGAACAATAAAACACGCTGGTCTTCCTGCCTCCTTCATAACGGCTTCCTCATTAGCATTCATATCCAGACTTCAGGAGCTGTGGGGCCAAGAGAGAATGCTGTCCAGTTTTATAGATGATATGCCGTGTTATTTCCATAGTTTCCACTTAATGGTATAGTAAACATCTCTAATCTTTCGGGCCTAAAATTTCCCTGTTTTAGGTTTGTTAGATTAGCTTTTAATGATTTTCATAAAGTGGTTTGTTGCACTTGGTAATAGGATTACCGGCAAGACCTTCCCTGTAGGAGGGCTTTACTTGAGAAGTATGTAGCAGTTTGGAGCAGGCGCAGTTGCTCGGTTAGTACGGGTCTTCGTAGACAGTAGGGAGCTGAGGTAGATGGTCTCCAGACGTAGCGTGGGTTAGTTACATCTTGAAAGCAGCGCTGTGACTTTACATGTGAGGTAGCTGTGGTGTCGACTGTTTTAGGAAAGCCCTCTTCCCCAGTATGTTTTTCTCTCATGAAAATGTGACTGCCCTAACAATTCATGATGAGCGTTTAACACAGCGTAACGTGCGCCGCCTTTGGAGTAGCTACATAGAACAAATACAAGATGAAAGATGAGCCAATTTTTGTTCATAAATTCGACCTTTATGTTAATCAAGATAGAGCTTTCTATGTGACCTCAAGTAACACGTATATATGAATTACTGCTAGACATCTTAATATACTTCAAATAATACAGTAATTAACTTGAACCAGAATACAATAAGTTGGAATCACTAAGATGATAAGAATTCACGATTACGCGTAATCAGCTAGTGCACATTTTCCCGCGGTACTTCCTGCTTTCACACTGTGCTGTGCCGTGCCCATTTTATTGTCTTTATACTTCCCATTACGCTTTAAGATAGGGAAGGACGGTGATGTTGTGACGTCACTTCCCCAGTGCTCCCTTTGAGTGCTTGAGTTTGGTAGTGTAATATCTATGAAGTCTGTGTCAATATGCTATGCCTATGTCGAGCATAAGCTTGCATGTACCGCGCAGCCTTTCAAAAGCCTGGACAACACTGTGCTAATGACTCGTCTAAGGTGGGCTGAGTTGGGGAAAGGTACCCTCCCAGGTTCCATGGAAACCTTACCACTGCTTCTAAGGTAGTGGGCTGTTGAGATAGGACCCTTGACCTCTGCTCACACCCAGACCTCTGCTCCATCATGGTAGCTGCTGTGGCACGCATCTTTGCAATTGGATATCACAGAATCATATGCAAAAGTTCCCCCCGACAACATTTTCCCCACAACTGCCTTCTTCATTTGGTTTGGGTCAGCACCAGTTTGTTCATGAATGATTATTTTATAAGTTTTGTTTTGTTTTTAAGTCGGCCTACCTATTTTTCTGGCAGTGTTGTTTACTTCATACACAAACTCATAGAGTTTATTAAATAATTCTTGTCATTTCTGCCCAAAAAGACTAAGGTTTGGCTTGCTGAACTTACTTTCAAGACCAGTATTTTTATAAGAGCGTTTGTTGAACAGATAAAAATCTGTAGATGCGATTTTTATTAAATAACCCGTTTCCAGGCTTGCTGCTGGCCTGGGCCTGCCATTAATCTCAAGAGGTCTGCGTGGATATTAGTAACTACAGATATTCATGTCAGCAGTGTTGGGGGCGAGGTGCCCGCAGGGGTCCTTTGCTGTAGCGAACAGTCAGTTTTGAAATTGGCTTTTAAAGAGGAGTGATAAAACATTCAGCTTTAAAGTAGCCTTATTGGCCCTGCTCAAGTAACTGATTCGTCACCGCAGGGGAGTGCTTTTAGCTGACAGACAGGGACCTGGCCACCCCCACCCCACTCCGCTTCCTAGCCCCCCCCACACACACACACACAACTTCCATTTAGCAGTGGGTTGAGCCAGAGGTGGGAATGGCTGTCCCTGCGCCACCACCGGTGGTGTCCGGTTCTGCTGCTGCCCTTCGGATCCCTCCGGGATATCTGAACCCAGCTGCCCTCTCCCAGCTGCAGCACCCGGCCTGCTCCGCGCTGATGTCACCAAGCTGTTGCATTACAGCCTCCAGGCCTCCAGGTTCCTCCCCCTTGAAACCGCTCTGGGCTGGGGAGGAGGCCGAGTGGGCAGGATGACTGCGAAGTTAAGTCACGGGAGGGCGTAGCAGGGAGCCGAGCGGGCGTCTGGACCCAGATCGATGCCGCCGCCGGGGCTGGGTATGCTGCGCGGCCCCGCTGCCCTGACGCTGCCCGAGCCCCGGCGGGAGCGGCCTCAGCCTGCCCGGCCAAAGGGAAGCGGCTGGGGCGTCAGTTGGATGTGAGCTGCCTGTGCGTCGGAGGAAGCGCCTCAGGTGGAATAAGCCTTCTTCAGGAAGATCAGATAAGAATCTTGGAGGATTTTTTCTCTCTTTTTTAAAAGAGAAACTTGTTATAGTACGACATGCTTTCTGACTGTTTACTTTAATGGTTGCTGGATTGTTTTCTGCCTTTTTTTCTCTTCGGTAATTCTGGGTAACCTCAAAGAAGCTTAATATGGGAAGAAAAAGCTGCCTTTTGAGTTGAGTTTGTTTATATATGGCTCCCCCTCCCAGCTAAAAGAAACATCTTAACTTTTTTACAACATCAAACTTAACTTATTTTTCTCAGAGGAACTGTTCTGTGCCTTCCGATCTGAACAATACATGGCTCTTGTGTTTTGAGTTTTCTGAGGCAGTTCATCTGTAAAGTACATGGAGTTTTGCAACCCGTCTTTTAGTGGATTACAGTCTGCCGGAGTTCTGCCGAAGTTAACATTCAGCCTGTTAAAAAACACTTGCTCACTTGGAAATTCTAATCTGGAGACCTCAAGTAAAATCAGGCTACGATGAGAAATGGGCTCGCAGTGGACTCTTCTGAGTGTGTAAGCCACCGCTGGCTGTGCGCTTGCTCTCGTCTGCTTGGGAATGAGGTTCCAGGAGGTAGAGGGAGCTAATTGTTCTGTCTTGGTGCACTTAACTTCTTAGAACCAGGTAAAAGGACAGCTTCATTTGCACTGGTGATGACCGTAAACACCTCAGACACTATGCCTTGTTATTCATGCCTTTATGGACGTACCATAGCTCTGCTCACAGACAGACCTTGTTTGGAAATGTTTTCCGATATCCCTTCCTTTTGGTGTCAAAAGCTGCAGTATTTGTTTTGACTGTCTACAAAATGGGGAAGCCACTCAGCAGGCCAGACTGTTTACGCCAGAACCCTCCGTGTGTAGGGAAAGGTGAAGAGGAGGAGGAGGACCTGAATATTGAAGACTGTTACGTCCCGCAGCGCTCCATCTATGACACAGTTAGACTAAACGAGCAGATAGACTCAGGTTCCAAAGGTAGCCTGTCCTCTAGGCACTTTACAGATCGGACTTTACCCTACAGTCACAGGACACTGGATGTCAGTTCTCTGTGCTCCAACGGTGCCCTTTCTTCTTCCAGCATATTTGAGCTTCGAGGCCGGGAAACTAACAGACTAGATGAAAAGATGATCTTTGATGCCCTTAAACTAAACAGTGACGTCATCCGGAACACAGGTTTACCCAAACCCAAGTCTCAAGCAGAAAAGAAAGAGCACAGGCGGTCATGGCGGATGTTTGTTCCAGCCAATTTTATGGATTATGCAAACAAAAGTGAAAGTTCTTTTGTTGAGCCCCCTGATGTGCCAGATGCTCTTACGAAGGCCAGCAAATGCAGATGGGGCACCAATTCTCAAACTTCAGAAGAAGACGACTCGGGATTATGTAGCCCCCCAGCAGAGAAGGAAGAAAAGCAGGGCATTGTAAGTGGAGACCAGCCGCAGAGTAGAAGCCCGTCTTCTGCTGAAGACATCCACATATCAGAGCAGTGTAGGCCTTTTCCCCCTGGTAGTTCTGTTAGCGAACAGAAAATCCCACTGCTTTCATGTAGAAGTGCCCACCCCGGTGACAGCTTCCGAGTGGCCCTGCAGGATGTTTCCTCACTCAAGGGGAGCAACCGTGTGAATGGTCAAAGGGCACTCCATGATGGAAACGGCTGTGTGCAGAGCCAGCTGAGAGAGAGCACCGAGTGCAATGTGTTAGTTGTGCCAAGAGATGGAGAAAACAAGCGGATCTCCACCTCTGAAGAGCAGGAGAAAACTTTGAGACAAGGAGAGTCCCAAATCAGGGCGCCTAGTGGGGAATGCATGAAGGGACCCCTTCGGGACTTAGGGGTCTGCCCCACAGACCTCCCGGGGGAGCAGCCTGTAGACTTTGGCAGCACAGCTTTGCTAGAAAATGTGATACTGTTGGCACAGTGTGAGTCAGAAGAATGCAACATGGCATCTAAGGGTGACCTAGAGGCCCCCTTTTCTGCTCGGGAGGTGGAGGTGACTCAGAAGAAATGCTCCCTCCAACCCATACCAGTAAAAAAGAAAACAGGGCCCAGAAAAAAAGGGGTGCAGGCAGGAACACTGGACGCAGTCTGCAATGGCTTCCAATTGGTCCAGGTAATTAATGGAATTGGAAAACCACAGTGGCAGCTGCTTGCGGCTCTGTTTTGCCATTCACCTCAGGGCTTTGACTAGCACCCTGCCAGATGCCTGCAACTGTGATAAGTCCACTGGTGTAACAAATTAATTAGGGATTACTGGGGAATGACCATGCCCAGATGCGCAGGACCCTGTGGTGGTCCTGACAGCGGCTGCTGCAGTTCATTTAGAATTCCCCACTGTTGGTTTAGGTGGATGTTAGGCTTTTGCCACATTGTGGATTAAAACAGTTCCATTTAAGGGCAGTTGCATTGAGTTTATTAAGCATCAACAGGCTTAGTCATAAAGGTACAAACAGTATTCCATTGTTGTGGTCTGCAAAGCACTCCCCCAACCCCCAGCTTACAGGAGCCCTCCTAACACATGAGAGGAAAGAAGCTATTTTATTCTCACAGGCATTGTAGACCCTAACTCTTGGTGTTTCAGATGAGGTAAGAAAGTAAAGGGTGCAGCCTTGTGATAAGTGGAGGTTGTCTGTCAAGCCTGTAATTCTTTTCCCTTCCCACTCAGATTCAAGTTCAGCTATTTTGGTGCTGCTTTCCCTCATAAACTTTGCCTCAGAGTTAACTTCATTTTCTTTTTAAAGTTCTCTGCGTTTGTGTGCTATGAGTGTGCATGTGTGCGTGCATGTGTGCATGTGTGTGCATGTGTGTGTGCGTGTACGTGTGTGTGTGTGTGTGTGTGTGTGTGTGTGTGTGTGTGTGTGTGTGTTGGGGCTCTTTATAAGTGTTTGCTACCACTCAGAGATAAGGAGTTTAACCAGTAACAGAGTTCTGGTTGCTCTCTGTCCTCCTGTTAATTTAATTATGAAATTACCTTCTCCCTATAGAAGACCTTATGGCTGGCATGTGGAACTGTATTTGTTTTGTTTTGTTTGCCCTAACTTGGCTGTTAGCCGTAGTCGTTTTAGGAGGACTTTGGGAAATGATCACGGACTCCTGTAGTCCTGCCCTGACACAAACCCTTAACTTAGCCAAGAACAGGGGGGCAGGTGGTGGACTACAGAACATTGTGTTAGTAAGGATTCATCCTGAGAATTGAGAGGGAAATAAAAGGTTTTCCCGGAAACATTATATAATCAAGAGATGTAAGAATGCCGCAGTTTTCTTGACCCTGTACATTGTTTGTTGTTGTTGCTTTTTTGTTTGCAAATTGTTGAACTTACCCCAAGCCCTTACTTAGAAGTGGTAACTTAGACCGGTCCATAGAAAAGAAGCAGAGTCACAATGCCAAAGCCTTCCGTGGCCACTGTTGCAGTTTTCTGTTGACACACTTAGTAAATTACACCTTTCTGAAAACTTAGGAGAGGGCTGAGCTTTCCTCCCTAGCAGCTGGGGGTCCTCTTCTGTCTTCCTTATGTGCAGCTGATCTCTTACAGTTGCTGTTTGGACATAGACACCTGTAGCCAGCGTGGGAAGGCCAGTCCTCAGCGGAAAAAAGCAGCTTGAACTTTCTGTTACCAGGGGGCAGGGATGTTCAGAGGAAACAGTGGCTCGTTTGTTTGCTCTTCCCAATGCATTCGTTCTTACAGTTAACATGCTCATGGCTGGGCCAGGTTCTAGGGAGCTGTCTCCTTGGCCCCTACGTCCTTCACAGCTACTTTTCACAATATAGCTGTAATTTTCTCCTGACGTGCTTTTTAAATATATCTGCCTTTATTATATTTCCGTGTGTTGTTTATACAGCCATTAATTATTTTTATGGTATCCTCCAGTATAGTGACTCAGACTCCCAAATGTCATTTTACCTTAATATCTGTGTAAATTTTTTTTATTACTGAGTTAAAAATAATTGATCTTTTCCCTCATGACATTCTCCAAGCCCCACATTGCAAATGTTTATATTATCTGTGAAAAAGTTGATGTGTTACCGTCAATCTGTAAAAAGGTTGGTTGATAGAGTCCTCCCAGGACAGATGTATCTTTCCTGTGCTGATGCCAATTCAGCAAATAACAAGTGAGTACATATTACTGTCTAGGTACCATAGCGGGCCCAGTAGCTTCTGCTTCTTGTGGGGTTTGCACATCAATCTAAAGTAGTGCATCCTTCTTGCATCACAAGCAACCAAGGGACCATATGTTGGCCAGGATGGACAGAAAAAGAGAGAATATGAGAAAACTGTTGACAGCAGGTTCATGGAGAGTAGTGGACAAAGAGAAACTAGAGCTGGTGTGATGCTGATATGTGGGTCCAGATCCTGGGGTGTGCAGGGGCCCAGTGTTTCTGTCATTCACCCTGACAATCTCTTCTCCGCCTTTGCTGTGGGATTCTTCTTTCATTGAATGATAAATTGCTCTCCTTGCCTTCCGGAACTCCTGCTCTGCCTTCCATCTGTCCCATTCTATTGGCAAGGCTTTCCACTGAGATTCTTTAATTTGACTTAATTGATTTTGGGTTGGGTTTTTTGTTTTTGTTTTTGTTTTTTGTTTTGTTTTGTTTTTGTGTTTTGTTTTGTTTTGTTTTTCCTTCCTGGTATTATTTCAATTTGAATTTTCTGAAGCTAGTCTCTATCTTTGTTGAATTCTATTTTCACATTTTGGAAATAAATTCGCTTTTTTCATTCAGCTCTCTGGCCCTCTTCTTCTGGGGTATGTTCATATCCTCTTTTAGTTTAATCATTCTTTCTAATTCCTTGGCGGCAAGCTCATCTAGGCTGTTTCCGTTGGGAGCCGTTACTTATGGATTGGTAGTCTTGGGGGAAAAGACGCCTTACTTGTTTTTTGAATTATTCTTGTTTCTGCACCACAGCTTGTATGCCTGAAGTTGGTGAGTCAAGCCCCCCCGTTCTTTCCGAGAGGAGAGGACTGTGTCATAGTAGACTTAAGGTATAACTCCCCCCTCTGTGAAACTGGTCCTCGGGGCCAGAGGCTCTAACTCTGCTCTTACCCATAGGGTGGGGCACTGCTCTGGGTCAGCTCCTCCTCTCTGGGTCAAAGCTTCTGCGACTGGCAGTTATGAAACACCCTGTGCCAGTGGGTCTTACCCTGTGTCACCTTAGGCGTTCCCCTGGGTCTGCACCTTCTGCTGCAGTCGTTATGGAACTCCCCATGTGCCCTCTGTCCACAAGCCTCTCCCTTTTCCAGTTGCTGCTCTTGTACTTTGGCGCCTTGGGTAGGCATGTACTTGGCCTCTTGACCTACTTTCTTGTCTTGCCAGTGAGTCTCCACTTCTAATTTGGGTCTCAAGCTTCGGTTGCTGGCCGTTTACACTGCGGCAACCTTTATGAGCTCCTCTGAGAATTCCTTGATTCAAAAGGGGCATCTTATCATTTGCTCCTTAGTGGTTTTGGCGTATTATTTTTCTCACAGAGTTAAATTGGATGATAGGAAATTTCATTATACTTGTCTTGGTTTCGTAGGTGATCTTACTGAATGTACATAGAATATCTTATTAAATGCCACGGATTTCTATTTCACACTCACAAGGTAATAGTAAACAATGTCTTGACAACAAGTGGTTCCCTTCACTTCAGTGACAGTTGCTAGTTCCTACTGTGTTAATGAATAAGCACACAGTCTCTATACGTCCGGTGGTTGTTAGATAATACAGTGTTTGCAATATGGTTCTCCCAACCTGCAGATATTCCAGAAAGAAGAAATCGAACCCTTGCAGGCGAAGCAGCAAGATGTGAACTGGTTGGGTCAAGGGCTTATTCAGAGCGCAGCTGCAAACACTTGCACTCAGGGCTTGGAGCATGACCTGGATGATGTCAATGCACGGTGGAAGACGCTCAATAAGAAGGTACTTGCTTGCTCCCTTCGACTCCTTAGTACTTGTTCACCATTGTTTTTGATGACTTAGTAGTCATAGTCATACTAGTAGCCACACTTGCCTAACCATGCTTGCCCTAAATGTGCTCTAAATGGCCCATAGGAGTAGGTAGGGAACACGAATGAAGTTCACGGGTGGAGACAGGACTTTCCCTGCTATTGAGATGTGACTGCAGACCCAACAGCTGTGACCGTGGGCAGCCATGGTGGATGGCCCTGTGTTGACTCCGACTTGGTAGGGATACAGCCTCCCTTTTGTGTCAGCCTTTCTTGGGGAGATGCAGGTGAACATCCATTCACCCAGATGGGCATTAACAACAGACCAGTGGGCTGTTTCACCAAAGTCCACCTTGATGAGACCAGCGAGTTTATTGGGTACAAGAGAGGGGTTACGTACTAGAGCATGGGTGACCCCCTACATAACTAAGTCACTATAGCGACCCACCCCATCCTGGGTGGCAATTTACCTCCTTTTTATACAGTTCAGCTTCACCCGAGACCACTTGCATCTGGGGGATGAAGTAATGGTGGGAATCCCAGGATAGGCTCTCCAGACCTCCCCAGGGCGTGTCACTAGCTCCATTACCATTACCCTAGACCTGGCTGCCAAGTGTATAGTTATGCTCCACTTGCCGTGGCTACAGTGGCTAAGTCCAAGAATGGCATCTCGTTATGAACAGAGGGAGAAGCACTATGGGATGTGCACACTTGCACACACAAACGCAGAGAGCGAGGGGAAGGGCAAGTGTGTGGCCCAGTTAGGAAACAGTCATGAGAAGCAGCATCTTTCCTTCTTTCTCTTTTTAATGAAACAAGTAAATAAGTTGAAGCAACGTGAATGTTCCAGGTGGCGCAGCGAGCGGCCCAGCTGCAGGAAGCCCTGCTGCACTGTGGAAGGTTCCAGGATGCCCTGGAGTCCCTGCTCAGCTGGCTGGCAGACACTGAGGAGCTGGTGGCCAATCAAAAGCCTCCGTCGGCTGAGTTCAAAGTGGTGAAGGCCCAGATACAGGAACAAAAGGTACATTCGTGGTGGTTTTATCTGGTTTCATATAAAACCATATTTCAAAACTGAATAAAAGTATACCTCTTCTCTTATACTAAAAGGATGTCATAGTAACAGTTTCGCACTCACTGATTGCCGACTCTGGTCACGGTGTTGTCCCAGCTGCAGGAGATACAGCCCTGAATGAAAGCAGTAAGAGTCTGACGGGAAAGAAAGGCTATGAAAAGCCAGTAAACAAAGTCAGTATGTAACCCAGTGATTTCAAAGTAGGGACAAGATGGGATTCTGGACTTGATAGAGCCAGGGGTCCAGGCAGGCAAAACTATAGAGGGGTGTTTGAGCAGCTTTCAGTAGAACAGCTGAGAAATGCTTCAGTGACCGGTGACACTGGGACAGAAATACCGTTGTTGCCCAAATATCTGTGGTCTATCCACACACCAATTAAACGCTGGCAGGTTCCAGGAGTTCTGCGAGCGCCGCCAGTGCGAGTCCTCAGTTCACACATGCTGGAGAATGTGCACTGTGAGTCCCAGCGTTGATAGACAGAGGAGCGCTTGAGACAGCGTGCACAGTTGTGGGGTTCGTCATGCTGTAGTGGCCAGACACGAAGCACTGAATGACATGTCCAGTGATCTAGCAGCTGTGATTCGAAATGACACCCGCAAAAAGGCATAGCCCATGGCATATTAGTAGGATTTCTCCTGCGTAACTCTAAATGGGGAGTGGGTTAATTTTTTTGAGATTGAATTACTCGTTACATGTAAAAATTGTAACCGAAAAACGTATGTACATATGTGTGAGCGCTCGTGAATGCAGAGGCTGGCGCGGGACATGAGGTGTCCTCGTCTTGAGGTGTCCTTGTCTTCTTCTCGTTAGCTTGTCTCCTCTAGACAGGCTCTCTCACTGAGCCAGCGGCTCACAGCTGCAGCCCTACTCGCTGGCAGTGGGTTCAGCAAACCTGTCTCCACCCACCCATTGGGGAATGTTAGGGCTGCGGGAGCATGCAGTCCTGCCTGGCTTTTTCTGTTGAGTCCTCGGGATCCAACCTCAGGCCCTCATGCTTGTAGAGCAAGCATATGTGCCTGCTGAGCCATTTCCTCAGCCCGTTTAATCAAGTTTTAATGTATCTTTCTAGCCGTGGCTTAATTTAGCAGAAATGCTAATGATAATATAGGGCACATTTCTGTGTGTGTCTTTTCTTGGAATTGAACCTAGGACTTTAGCCATGCTTGGAAAGTGTTGAACCACTGAGCATATAGTCCCAGCCCTACGTACTGTATATTTCAGAATTGCTAAGAAATTTTTAAATATTTTCAAAACATACTCAAATTGTAAGCAGAGAAAGTGTTAGCTATGATAACTAGTTGTTAAATTGTCCTACAGTGCAAACATGTATTAAAATACCACATCGTAACTGATAAGTATATTTGCTAGTTTAAATTTTTTAAAAAAAAAATCTATTTTGCCCTCAGATTTTTAACAACTTACCGCTTCCTTTAATTCTATATTACATATTCGCTCTCTAAAAATGATCAGAAAACTTTAGCCAGTTAGGTAGTTATATGAGAAATGAAGCTAGGCCTTGTGGCTCACGCCTGCAAGCCCAGCCACTTGGCAGGAGGGGAGAGGAGGGTCACAAGTTCCAGGCCTCCGGGAATACAGCCTCGTGAGCAACTCAGTGGGAACCTGTCTGGAAACTAAAAGTGAGCAAGCGGCTTGGAGACACGATGTAATCATAGTGCCGTAGCCTAGGATGCATGAGGCTATAGCTCAGGCTCCAGTGCCAGACAAGAAAAAAAGGAGGCTTAAGGAAACATACTGGAAATCCATGGCATCTCTGTAGGTTTTAATTATATAACCATTCTCTTAACTTACTCTCCCAGGGATAATTAATAATGCTTAGTCAATAAAATCCATCTGTTGGCTTTGTCTTTTTAACTGCCAACGGTTTTGCTATTCCAGTTCACCAAAAGTAACCCACTTGAGCTGGCAACATGGCTTAGTGAGTAGAGGGCTTGCCACCAAGCCTGACAACCTGAGGCCGGTCTTCAGGGCTTACACGGAAGCAGAAGAGAACCGTCTCCCACAAGTTGTTCTCCTGCACACACACGCACACTAAATGTAACTTTTAACTACCTAATTAGTTCGCCTTGCTACCTAAACCACACACTTTACGTTGTTTGCACGGTAGCCTGAACTGTGTCAAGAACACGTCTGTGACCCTTTCCCTTTGGAAGTGTGCGTTCCCCTTCATGCCCTCCCTGGCAGTCTCAGTCTCAGAGTATTCCTCTAGCATGTCACTGCTGGGCAACTGCTAAATGTTCACTCCTTAACTGTCTGTGAGGGTCAGAGTGAGGAAGCAGAGGCCCATCCTGTTGAGCCCCTCCTGCATCTCGTTGCTGGAACACAGAGCCTATGCACACAGCTGCTCAGGAGCCATTTGCTTTGACTAGGCATGGTGACCCTGAATCTGGCACTCAGATTTAAACTGAATTTCTTTTTAACTGCCGGGTCCTGAAAGCCTAGTCTTTTGGGCAATTCTTGAGGTCCCAGTTCACCCCACACTCCCTTCTTTTTGGGTGCCTGAGAGCTCTGCTGAAGCTTTGCCCCCTCTGCTGCTTCCACCCCCTGAGAGGCCAGGAGCCTCCCTGCAGCCTTCTGACCCACAGGCCCTGACCTGCTTTTAACCTGCTTGCTTGTAGTGCGTTGTCTCGTGTGAGAAGGGCTTTTGAAAGCCCTTGGGATTTATGGAAAGCTTTTATTTTGGCAGAGTCGATAACTGCTGGGTGCTTAGGGCAGTCCTGTTTCATGAGAGTAAGGAGGATGTTGTACTTTCCCCATGGTTCAGTTTGCTTATCCTAAGTGCTCCTTCTGCTCTTTGATTTTGTGTTAAATCAGTCATGAAGATTGTGGCGGCCTTATCTGCACCTCGGTGTCTGACACTGCAGTAACTAATCATTCAACCGAATGCTTTCTCTCTTTTTTAAAAAAAAAGTTTCTAAAAATGACCTTTATTTCTTTATATGGCCTGTGTGTGTTTATTTCTTTATATGGCCTGTGTGTGCTGCAGCATGCTTGTGGAGACCATAGGACAAGTTGCAGTAGCTAGTTCACCCCTTCCACCATGAAAAGTCCCAGAGATCAAACTCAGGCCATCAGCTCGGTGGCAAGCCACCTATACCATCTCACTGGCCCCAAATAGATTATTTTTTCAAAAACCCTACTTCTTTTTTTTTCCCTCATGTATATCCATGTAAAATATATGTTTCTTAGCACAAGTGGACAAAGATACATTGTCTTTATATCTATTCTTCTGCCTTCTAAACTCCTGACTGTTTTGTCTGAAGCTTCTGCAGAGGCTGCTGGAAGACCGGAAGCCTACTGTGGAGGTGATCAAACGAGAAGGAGAGAAAATCGCCGCGTCGGCGGAGCCTGCAGACAGAGTGAAGCTTTCGAGGCAGCTGAGCCTCCTGGACAGTAGATGGGAAGCGCTGCTCAGCAGAGCTGAAGCAAGGTACCGCCATGCTCCCGTTTCCTGGGCAACACTCCTCATTCTTCTGGTGTCCTGTAGCCACCAGCCACATCCCTGCTCACTAAGAAAGCATTTGCCTTGAGGGTAATGCGTTCATTTGTGTGTTACACAATCACTCTCCACCTACCATGCAACAGGTGCAGAGCTCCCTGTTGGGTTATAAGGATGAGCGAGACAGATCACCTCTGCGCCCAGATAGGTGCACACTAATAGACTCAAAGCCACTGAAAAAAACCAATGCCTTCGTGAAAAGATCCAGGGTATGGTGAAAGCATCGGAGGAGGAAGTTTGGAGGCAGGGAAGTGATGGCCATGTTTTAAGGGAGGAGTTGGCTAGGAAGGAGTGGAACAGTGGGAGGTGCTCTCCCTCCCTAAAGATACAAGGGAGGGCTAGAGCATGGCTCTCCTGGGCTCTTGCTCTGGAGTTCTTTTATTTCAGAGTCACAGTTAGTGCAGCACATCCCGTCGGCAGTGATGCTCCTTTGCTTGGTGCCGACCGGAAGCAGCCACATGAGAGGGTGGTCACCCAGAGTGATTGGACTGACAGTAAAATAGCTGGACTACATAATTCCTGCCTCTCCAGAGGAGGAGGGGGGAGGCTTTTTAACTGTCGTGGGCTAATAATTTGCGATACAGTGTCGTGGAGCTGGGCGCAGTGGCACACACCTTTAGTTTCAGCACCCGGAAAGCAGAGGCAGGTGGATATCTGTGAGTTATAGGCCACCTGGATCTCCATAGCATCCAAGGCCAGCCAAGGCTACATAATGAGACTCTGTCTCAAAAGAAAAAGAAAAAAGAAAGAAAAAAGACACGGAGATTGTATTTTGTTCTCGCTGCCAATTTCTGTAAATCCTCCTAGCTTGATAGGAAGCTCATTTCCCAGATCATAGTATTCTCTATTTAAAAAAAAAAAAGCAGCATGTTAGGAAGCTAGGGCAGCAGCTAGATGTTAACAGAGGGCCCACATCTTGGCTGATGAGTCAGAACCCTGCCGTGGACCAGCCCCGTCAGGAGCCTGGAGGGAAACAACAGAAACAGAAGGGATACTTGGATGCGCCACTACAGCCCTGTGCTCTTCAGAGTACATTACCTTGTAAATAAATCTGAGGAACTCTCTTTTTGACATGTAAGTCCACAAAGTACTAATGATTGCTTTGACAAGTACACTGGTACTGTGTTTTTATGATGTAGCAGTCTTCAGGTTTTACAATCCACTTCTGACCATCTTGTTAGAACCAACTTGAGCGGCTGTCGCATCTACTGAAATTCATATTTAGCGTGCATATAGCAAGGCCAAGCATATAATGTGTCTTCAGCAGTGGTTCTTGTCATCTTGCTGCTGCCTTTAAAAACCGTTACAACTTTGGGGCTGGAGAGATGGCTCAGTGGTTAAGAGCACTGACTGCTCTTCCAGAGGTCCTGAGTTCAATTCCCAGCAACCACATGGTGGCTCACAACATCTATAATGAGATCTTCTGGCCTGTGGGTGTATATGCAGGCAGAGCACTGTATATATAATAATAAATAAATAAATCTTAAAAAAAAAAGGTTACAACTGAGAGGCATATTCTCAAGGGAGGTGGCTTTCACTCTTCGTGATGTTCAGGATACTTGAGAAGATCTTGTTTAATTTTGTTTTGGTGAGGGCTGTTTTAACACTTTAAATATCCATGAGCTAAAGTTTAGCCTCAGATGACTTGCGTGAGGCTGTTTAGAACAGAATGGAAGGGGCGTGACAGAACATCTTGGGTGATGGTTTTGCACAGTGTCCACCCCTAACTGACCTTTGTCTTGGCAAACATCTAGGAACCGTCAGCTGGAAGGCATCTCGGTGGTAGCTCAGGAGTTTCATGAGACCTTGGAGCCGCTGAATGAGTGGCTCACAGCCGTAGAGAAGAGGCTGGCAAACTCGGAACCAATAGGAACGCAGGCGCCGAAGCTGGAGGAGCAGATTGCACAGCACAAAGTAAGACGTGTCATGTGACCATGAGGCTCGGTTTCTCAGTTATTCCACTTTTTTTGTGTGTGTGACATGTGTTTGTTTAATATCATGCATCATTGCGAAACTAAATCCATTTTAAAAGTCATCCTTTCGGTTCTGTTTACGTTTTCATTTGTCCATTCCTTTTTGTTTTTGTTTTGTTTCTGTTTCCTTTCTGGAACACTTGTTTAGGTTTTAGAAGATGACATCGTCAATCACAATAAACATTTACACCAGGCGGTTAGCATTGGCCAGTCCCTAAAGGTTCTGAGCTCCAGGGAGGATAAAGATCTGGTGCAGAGTAAACTAGACTTCTCTCAAGTGTGGTACTTTGAGATTCAAGAGAAAAGTCACAGCAGGTCTGAGCTCCTCCAGCAGGCCCTGTGCAATGCTAAGATCTTTGGGGAAGATGAAGTTGAGCTGATGAACTGGCTGAATGAAGTGCATGGCCGACTGAGCAAGCTGTCAGTCCAGGACCACAGCCCCGAGGCCCTGTGGCAGCAGCAGTCTGAACTTCGGGTATCTTCATTTATTTTCTTTTCATTTTTCCTTTTATTTTATTTTTTTTCGTCATTTTTATCCGTTCAGTTGTTAATTTTATTTAGTTTTATTAGTTATATATTATTTCTCTGTCTATCATGATTCGTGTCTTCACTATACTTGCAGCAGACTCTTCCTTGTGCGGACAGGGTACCTTTAATGGCCTGAGGTTGAATTTATCCGTTTAGGTGGCCTTTCCTCAGCTTACTCAGTATGATTGCTGTTGTACTCAAGGGCCTATAGTGAACCAGGACCTCCACATTTTTATAAGACCCTCAGGGTTTTTTGACATGGGAGTACTGTGACTCGAGCCAGATCGGCTCAGGGCACAGAATACGGGTGGAGAGAGGGAGTGGCCGTGGTGACGGACATGTGTTAAAGGGTTAGGTGTGTCTGCAGATCTGCGCCCGTAGAGCCCAGTAAGCGTTCTCTGAGGTTAGGGAGTGCTGTCCCTGGTTTAAATGTGGTCTCCGCCCCCCTGGCTTCCATACAAATGGTACCTGTGTTTTCAGGCTCTACGAAAAGACATCCTCCTCAGGAAACAGGATGTAGATCAGGCCCTGCTGAATGGCTTAGAACTGCTCAAGCAAACCACAGGTGAGATGCCTCCGCGCGAGTTCCCACAGGCAAGCGTTCTGCAGTGCCGCCATGCCACGTCAAGGCCGAGGCCAGAAAGACAAAGCGCTTTCTGGTTTTTGAGGCAGCTCTAAGACTTCATCCTCCAGAGTGCCTTGAAGGTCAGCCAAGAGGGCTTTGGATGTGATCTCACTCGAGTCCTTGGTGGACATTGTGCATTACTCATAGCATAAAGCTTTCGGCATGGGAGCAGGCCAGAGAAGCCTGCACCGTGGGCTACATTTGTCTGTTTCCCGCTGTCGGGAGACTTATGAATACGTGGGTTTAGGGAGCTCTTTTGTTTTGTTTTCTTAAGGTAAATTTCGCTGCAGCAATGCTTGTTAAGGTAGTCCACAGATTTCACTGTTCCAAGCTTGAGTCACTAAGAAAGCAGATGCACGGCTACAGGAAAGTTCTCACCTCTGTCAGCGTGTGCGTGCTCACGAAGCAGTTACCGTTTGTGGTTAAAGGCATGCAATAAAGTTCTAGAATTTTGAGTTAGAAGTCTGCAGCTGAGGGCAGGAAAAGGAAGTAGAGGCAGATAAAGACCCTGCCCCCAGGAAGTGGGAAAGTGACTAATGATGAGTAAGCGCAGGCAGCTTGAATATCCTGCCTGACGTAACCTGCCTTGTAAGCCATGACATCAGTGACCTGAGTGCTGGTAGTTTTAGCCCTTGTTATCCAAAGACAGACAGCTTTGTATGGCAAATAAAGCATTTCACATAACTTGAAGCTCCCTCCCATTTGCAGTTCTATTTTTACCGATAATGTGATGGCTAGCAATCCTGGCGAAGGAGTAAGAGCGTCTTTTGGGTCACATCATCTTTAGAAAAATGTCTCCTCATGTCTCCTAAAACATATCATCAGTAGTATCTGAAGAAACTCTCCGCCCCTCACCTTTTATCCTTCCCATACGAAATAACACGTCTTTTGAAATTTTAGGTGATGAAGTCTTAATAATCCAAGATAAATTGGAAGCCATTAAAGCAAGGTACAAAGACATCACCAGGCTGAGTGCCGACGTAGCAAAGACTCTGGAACACGCGCTACAGCTCGCCGAACAGCTGCAGTCCATGCACAAGGAGCTTTGCAACTGGCTGGACAGGGTGGAGGTGGAGTTGCTCTCCTACGAGACCCAAGTCGTCAAAGGAGAAGCCGCAAGCCAGGTCCAAGAGAGACAGAAAGTACGCGTTTGTGTATCTCTCGCACTTATTACCTATGAAGGGTGTGTCCGTGAGGGTTCTAATTTGCAGTTATCTTGGTGGGCGAGGCCTGGTAGAAACAGGTAGTAAGTTGACTGTTCAGACAAGGAATGTAGTTTACTTTAAGAGTCATGTGACTGAGGATGAAGTTTCCTGCCCAAGATAAAATAATGAAGAAGGAAAAACAGCAAAAGAAGACAGTCGTTGTTTCAGAGGGGTAATTTGGTTGGAAAAATGTCTCTATCCTAGATGGGTAGTGCAAGGGGATTTTTTTTTTTCTGGCAACATCACAAAAGTACAAGTGCCCTTCTGAGCTTTCCTTCTAAGCATGTCAGCTGCGGTTCCCATAGCGGCGGGAGGGCATTGGCCAGGCTGCACTGGTGACATCAGTATGTCCCCAACCCCACTGCAGGCCATACTCCTCTTAAGTGGAACAGCCCTCTCGTTCTACTTTTGTCACCTGATCGCTTACTTGTTAACTTGCTCGAGTCTGTTTCTTTTCCAAACTGTAACTATTTATTTTCCATTTCAAAGATAAAACCGTTGCCATGTTGACAAATGAACTGTTCTCCAAACCTCTCTGGAAAAATACTTTCGTTTTTGCAAAAAAAAAAAAAATAGCTATAAATAACATAAGTTTATTTAGCTCAGCTGGAACTAACCGGGCGAAGCACAGCCTTGTCAGCTAGGGAAGGGACCCCTGAGAGCAGAGGGGTGAGCCTGCCCGAGTGTTCACCTATAGCTCTGTATGCCTTCAAGGAACTGAAAAAAGAAGTTAAGAGCAACAAGGCCTTACTGGATTCTCTTAACGAAGTGAGCAGCGCTTTGTTGGAACTGGTACCCTGGAGGGCGCGAGAAGGACTTGAGAAAATGGTAGCCGAAGACAATGAGCGCTACCGACTGGTGAGCGACACCATCACTCAGAAAGTAGAAGAGATCGATGCTGCCATTCTGCGGTCTCAGCAGGTAGGACCAGCACCCTGTTGTCTAGGCAACAGGTGTTCTCCAGCTGCCCAGGCTCTTTACCTGAACAGACACGTCGACTGCTGTATTTCCATTCTAATTGATGTGCTTCAGAAAATGAACTCAGGGGTTTCAGTAGAATTGGGCTGAGCTACTCTGAGCACTAGGGCACAGCTAATCTGCACGTTGTTAACAGCCACCTGCCCCCATGACATCACAGACAGCACCCTGCCACGCATGGTAAGCCCTGCTTTCTAAACAGAATGCTCTCCGTGTCTGCATATGTGCATGTTGCTCATACTAGTGTTCTGCCTAGACTACGCCTGGCATATCTGTGAGTAAATAGTTTGATATGTATGTAGGTCATTATCTACCGTTCGTTGGCATTGTTGCTGCTGTAGCAGTGAAAAAGTCTTTGTTTTTGAAAGGAAAGAATTTTCTTGGTGATGTAGAGTTTTTTCCAAAGATGACTAAAGGGGGGAAAAATTATAGTTTCTGACCTGTCTGTGGCTCACACAGTCTCTACTGCAAAGTTTTAGAGAATTCTGCTGTTAGCCACAGCCCTGTGGAAAATGGTGGGCAGCGAAGGCAGTCCTGTGACTAGAAATGCATCGTGCATAGTTTAACTTGTATTGAAATCTTTGTTCCCGTTAAGCCGGCATGTTTGGGTTGCACACTTTGTGCGGAGGTTACACGGTTTTGTAGGATACCTCCAGCGGGAGATGTGTAACTGACCTCTTCAGTCCCACCAGGCAAAGCAAGAAGCACACACAGCCTGTGGGAGGGAGGCCCCAAAGCTGCTCTTCTGGCCCTGCGCAAACCACAAACCGTAATCTGTAGGTTCTAAAACCTCGCACTCTCGCCTGACTTTAGCACAATGGTTGAGGATTGCAAAGGCCCATGGGAGACCATGGTATTTTCCTGCCTAGGAAACTTCTGTGAGAGGCATTCATGCCTGAGGAATGTGTTTGCCCGCCTGTTCTACGGTTTGCAGGAATTTGTATGCCTCATTGTTGTAGGAAAGTTGGGTTTATATTTTATTTGTGAGGTTTATAGAGCTATTTTAAAATACTTTTTTCATTAACTGTATTTGAACATCTCAGGGCTGGCACCCAAGCCTTCTCTGAGTAACCAGACAAATACTCTGTCCTCTGGGAGCAGGGTGTTCCTGCACGGCAGTTGTGTTCGGTTAGTTGAGTGATGTGAGACAGACACGGTCTGGGTTGCAGCTTGCGTTCACATTGGTTCGCCTGCACTGAAGTGCTCAGTCACTAACTACATACAGATCAGTTACAGTAAAAAAAAAATGTTCACAAGTGTTTTCCCAAAGATTTAAAAAAAAAAAGTGAGCAGGTTAGTGTCTTCCTTGAACCTAAAATATTAAAATGTCCATCCTTAAACAATATTGGCCAGGTATGGTGGCACATTCCTGTAATCCCAACATTCCAGGGGCAGATCGGTCTGTTTCTGGTTTTTATATGGATTTATACTTTGATATCATTGTCCTGTATCCATTTTCTATGAGGCAGAAACAACTGGGAGTGCAGCCAGGGGAGGTGAAAACCCGTGATCCCTTGGATTCTGAGGCACGTGCCTCATTTTTGTTGGGTAGGGCTGGTCATTCCAGCTCTGCACAGCCTCTCCTGTTAGCACAGTGAGGGCAGGCGTGATGGTCTAACACCAAGTGACAAGGGAAAGCCCCACTCCTTGCTCTGTAAGGAAGTCACCAGAATGGAGCGTTTTACTACCTGGTCCAACAAAGTCCAGATTCCACACTGCCCTCCATTTGCACTGTAGGAAGGCACTTAGCTGAGCCAGTGGGAATAAAGCTTTGGCCCTTAACGTCATCCTGAAGGAGACATTAGCATCATTGTCTCTAGGGTGAAATCCTAGGCTCTTCAGGCTGCCTCTCTCGGCATGAGTGGGCGGGGCCACCACTTCGCTCTGTGGCTTTTGATTGGCTTGGAATGGGATTTTCTGTTTTCTGCCTGGCCAGACTGCCCCTTCCCACGCCCTTTTGCTGGAGACAACAGGAGTCTCCTGGGGCTGTGCCTGCATCCCTTGGTGTGTCTGGGCTGCTTGTCTGTTCTGTACCTGAACTCGGGCAGGCGAGGCACAGAGTAATATCAGAGAGCGTGTCACACTTGGGGTGTTGATCCACAGAACCCAAGGTCCAAGGCACTCCGCCCCTTCCCCCCCCCCACTTGCATTTCCAGCTTCTCATGGAAAGTGGGACATTGAGGCAGCTCTGGTCAGCCAGGCTGCAGCATCCATTTCCCTTGACTCCGTCCAGCAGAGGCTTACACACACTTCTCTTTGGCCGTGACAGTGTCCCTCACCCAGCTTTTGATCCCTGCTCAGTTCAGAATGGCCTTGAGAGTTCATCTGATGTAGGGCACTGTGAACAATGCTTGTTCTCTTCTTCTTTTGTCCTTACACAGTGGGACAGAAACAAAAAAATGTGGGGAGCAGTCATAATAAATGAAAAAGTAGGATTTTGAACTTATATTGTACTTTACAAGTCTGAGCTTCCCAGTTTCTTGGGAGGAAAGCCACTAAATTATCAGCAATAGTAACTCTAGATTTTAATCTTCTCTGTTCATTTTGCACTTTAAAATGTCCTGCCACGCTATGAGTTACTGTTGTGATGAGGAGCATTTAAGGACCATCTTGTCTGTGTTTAAAGCCCAGTATTAAATAGGATGTTTACAAGTTGTGCATGAATTGACTATGTTCTTCATAGGCAGATATAGATATTTACACATACATTTACATATAAACATATACAATAGAGAAATGGGAATATTTAATTCTTTTATTATCAAGGAGCCCTGTACTTTGAAGGCACAGTGCTACCTGCCCATCTGAGAATTGAAGTCACAGGGGGAAAAAAAATCATTTAAAATAGCATCTACTTGTCAACTTCCACATCCGTTAACACTGGGAATCTAAGACACACGAAAAGGAGGCCATGAAGCCAGCCGTCCTTACTTGCTTACTGTGCCATCATGGTACAGCAGAGCATGGGAGTGTGCGCCCAGAGTCCTTCTCTCTCTATTACTCGGTTACTCGGGGATTCGTTTTAGGACACCGTGAGAAGAGAAACCGAGAGTCCTCAGTTAGGAAAAGGGGGTACTTGGAAGCAACGTGAATGGGTACTTTTTCTGGCACTAGCCACAGGAACTTGCTGACCTAATTATTATCTTTTGTTCAGTTTGACCAAGCAGCAGATGCTGAGCTGTCCTGGATTACTGAGACAGAGAAGAAATTAGCGTCTCTGGATGACATTAGGCTTGAGCAAGACCAGACTTCTGCTCAGCTGCAGGTTCAAAAGGTGAAGAAATACATTTTCAGTTGCTGTCCAAACTATGTGCTGCCAGGCTCCAAGCCTAGAAAATAAAATCGTATGGTTTTACTTTCCAAGACCCTGTCAGTAGAACTTGCTATTTTCAGCCACGTTGCCTGTCTGCCTTCACTGAGTCCCAAACTTTCTTTGTATTTTGTCTTTGTCTGGTAAATCACAGGCTTTCACCATGGATATTTTGAGACACAAGGACATTATTGATGAACTTGTTAAATCTGGGCATAAAATCATGACCGCATCCAGCGAAGAGGAGAAGAAGTCAATGAAGGTATCACATCATTGTCTGTATGCCAGACAGCGAGCCTCAAATGAATAGTAGCCACAGAGCACTGAATTCTAGAAGGGCATTTTGTCTGTATCTGCTGCTGCTGTTTCATCAACGGAATCATTACATTTAAACCAGGCATCTTTTAAGGTTACAGAATAACCATGGAAACCCATCCCTCAAGGGACCATCTGTATTAATGCATCTGAGCTGTTAAAGTTTCCTTGATTAACTGGCACACATGGGACATTCAATCAGTATTAGCTGTATTACTGTTAGGATGGTATGTCAGCTTACGTCAGTCACTAGGTATGTCAGCTATGGAACATTTGTAACTTTTAAGCTGAAACAAAATCCGAAATAGTGTCATCCTTACTCTGTATGAAGCTACTCTAAGTAACAGGCTTATATGGTTTTAATAGCTCTGAAGACTGGTTGAAAACCATCCACAGGTAAAAGTGGTTAGCTCAACGCACAGACATCTTGAGGCACCTAAAGAAATGACTGCATGCTAATACTTCCAGGTGACTGTACGGCCCAAATAAAGACATGCAAATACCCATGCCTCAGACTACATTGCAGGAAGGCCGCAGATAAAATTACACAGTATCTCTAGCACGGCGGCCTACTTTGGTTCCCATGCAAGTAATTGATTTTATTTGTAAAAGATGGTCTTCCTTCTTCTTTTTATAATAATGTAAATCTCGATAGACCTGTACGAAACTTACTTTCTAACCCTGAGGAACACTGGAGAATTCTGCTTATACTTAAGGGCCTTGTGCATAAAAGTGTGAATGCCCCCCTTTAACACGAGCGTGTGCATAGAAGCTTCATCTGAGCAGATTTCTCTCATTTGTTCATCTCACATACGTCTGTTGTGTGCCCACTCTTTGCCACGCGTACGGAAGTGGTCAGAGCATCCTGGGAACTACAGCTGCCAGCCCGACAAATATATTTCCTCATCTTGTGTTCTAGAAAAAGCTGGATAAAGTATTGAAGAACTACGATGCCATCTGCCAGATAAACTCGGAGAGGCACCTGCAGCTGGAGCGGGCGCAGTCCCTCGTCAGCCAGTTCTGGGAGACGTACGAGGAACTGTGGCCATGGCTGACAGAAACACAAAGAATCATCTCCCAGCTGCCCGCGCCAGCTCTGGAATATGAAACTCTGAGACGGCAGCAGGAAGAACACAGGGTGAGAGCGAGGGAGAGAGAGCGAGCCACTAACTGGGATAGCGGTCTTCAATGGTGTGTTTAAAGTGCTGTTAGACACCATATGGAAACAGAACATTTTAGTAATGCTGAGGTGTATGTGGTCTGCACTCCCTCACCGCTGGGTAGCTGTCACATGCTATGTGCTACAGCCCGTCTGGGTAGGAGAAAAAAAATACCATTTAAAAACGTCAGCTATGTGAGCTTTTGGGGGTGCTTTCAATTATATGTGTTGAGTTGCACACCATGTACATATGTTGAATATGTTTGACGTGTCATATGTAGTGTTCAGAGCCATCTAAAATACTAAAAAGTAGAGTAGAAGTAGACAGACGAACCATCGTACATACAAAGCCATTGAGTTCAGAGGCAATGAACAGTGGCATGCATCTGTCAAAACAGCAGAGCCAAGGAAGCTACGGAAAGGAAACGGGCTGAAGTGTCAGCAAAGATCAGTGGCTGATGGCTCTTTTGCCTGCGCGTAGTATGTCTGCCCCACATGTACACAGTGCTCAGAATCCAGACGAGGCTGTTAAGACAGTTTTGAGCTGCCATGTGGGTGCTGAATCCTGTGCAGTAGCAGCAAATGCTCCCGCCCCTCCCCCCCCCAGTCACCTCCAGCTCCCGCCTGTTAACCTCGTTGACTTTGTTGACACACGGGCGTGGAAGACAGTCTGTAGCTAGAGTACTTAGAAGAGAGCTTGTAAAAAGCAGTTCAAGGCGACGTTAAATTTTCATGGAGTTTTACCTACATCCATCATTCAGCTAGCAAAAGACCTTAAAATGATGTGGAACTGAATTTAATTTCACTCTAAGGTTTCATTGCATCAGAAATCTCGGTGGCTGTTTGTTGAATGAAATGGGTTATGGGCATCTCTATTGTAGGTGACTCAAGTAACTGTTTTTAGAACAATACCTCACTGGGCGGTGGTGGCGCACACCTTTAATGCCAGCACTTGGGAGGCCAGAGGCAGATGGATTGCTTTGAGTTCGAGGCCAGCCTGGTCTACAAAACAAGTCCAGGATAGTCAAGGCTACACAGAAAAATTATGTCTCGAAAGTCCCCCCCATCCCCCGCCCAAAAGGAACAGCTCGTGACAAAAATGGCTCATTAACTAAAATCTTAAAAATTGAATTGACTTCCTCTTTTGCATAATCTGAACTTGCAAACAAGCTTACGGTTATACATATAAAAGGAAGGACAAAGGCGCATTATAGCCATATCTGTAAACTGTTCATGCCAAATGGTTTTTCCTAGCCCCCTAGAATGCCGTGTCTTTCCTAACTCCATATCCACTGCTTGGGAGGAAGATCTAGCTACAAATGAGAATAGCCTCCAGAGGCTGTGTTATCAAGAGTTACAGGCGTTAAGTCACGTAAAGCCTCTGCAGCATGTGAGGCAAAGGCATCTGGTCCCCGCCCCTTGCCCCTGAGAAAGCATCTCTCTATGTAATCCAGGCTGTCTGTGCTCACAGACACCACCCTCCCGCATCAGCTCCCTGACTGCTGGGATTCCAGTTGTATAGCCACATGTCCAGCTAAAGGCTGTTTGCTCATACACACAGGCATCCATGTGAGCCCCTGACCAGTGTTCTCTGGCCTGTCACAGAACATTCTATAGAAGGCGCACACACTGCTCCTAGGCTAAGTCCTCACCTGCACCGCACAGAGGCGATGGCGGGGCAGTTCAAGAAGCCTCAGCCGAGGTCTTGCGCTTCCCTTGAGAGCCTTCTGGTATTTGGTTTTCAAGCATGCCTTCTGGAATACAAAAAAAAGAGCAGCATGTAGAACATCCCCGGCTCTTTTCTTCCATGTGATTCCATGCCAGTTGATGGGGCCATTACCATCTCTATTCTGTAAAACAAGGAGATGATGTGGAAGGAAAATAAGATCTAGACCAAAACGCCCATGACATAGATGCTACTGTGGCTCTTTTGCTCTTACATGCCGGACGTTAGCTCAGACACACACACACACACACACACACACACACACACACACTTTTATAATAGAATTTTGTGTAGAAATCTTCTCAGTAGCCTTCAGACCAACTCCACCGCAGCAGGGCACCTGTAGCTTATCTCTAGACGGCCTTTCCTGGGTGTGAGCCGTCTCAGAAGCCCTTGCTGGAGGAGAGCAAACAGACTGAGGTGCACCTGATGAGGGCCAGGGTCTGCTGATGAGGGGCAAATGGGAGCCCTCTGTGCTTCTTAGAGGCTGCGCTGAGAGTCGCTAGCAGGAAAAGGCTCCCTGGTCAGGGTTCCAGAGTGGCCCCATGAAGTGCTCTCCTCAGACATGCCAGCTCCAGCAAGCGCCTCAGCCCATTAGTGGAAGCAACTTCGTTTGAATTCCAACTCCTCTTGCCAATGTAAAGGCCATGGGTCTCTCAGTCAGAGGACAAAATCCAGCAACATTTTATATGACACATACTTTTTTTGAATATACCTTTGATAAATCCTTTACCCTTGAAATTTTGACAGTCTGCAGTAATAAGTAGGGGCAGGAGAGATGGCTTGGTGCTCCAAAGCACTTGCTGCTCCTGGAGAGACCTGGTTCTCAGCGCCCACACGGCACGTCACCATCTTACCTGTGACTGCACACACACATAAATGTAGTAAGATAACTAATAGGAACAAATTGATGTGGTGTCTTTATGCCATGTATATGTAGACTAGGTTCTAATATACATAGATAATGTGAGGTAATATTTGAGAGTATCCATCTGGTAACTGTGAATAGAGTGCCCGTCGCTCACATCACCCTCATACCCTCTCCATCTTGAGGCTTTTAAAGTCCTCGTAGCTTTCTTCCCCCTAAGGTTCTTCCTGCTCTTGACAATCCCTCCCCCAGGCCTTTCTGCATGTTAGGAACGTGCAGAAAGGAGCACCCAAGAGCCATAGCTCAGCCATGGGGTTCAGCGCCTTCTCCGCCGATGACATGAGGCGCTTGTGAAGATGGGCAGCTCTTGCTGCGGAATGCACTTCTCACTGTTTCCTTTAGCACCGCTGTTGTCTGTGTCCTGAGAGGCATGGGACCGGACAGTTGCCTGACCTCCCAGCAGAGCCATGGATATGTGCCGTGCAGAGGGGGGGGGGGGCGCGTTTGGTCAGCGGCTCTTGCCGGCTGGACGCACTGAGATGTGGTCAGCTGTAATATGGAGGTGTGACTCCAAGGTACTGAGGGGCTGTTTGGTTTATTACAGCAACTGCGAGAACTGATAGCGGAGCACAAGCCTCACATAGACAAGATGAACAAGACTGGGCCACAGTTGTTGGAGCTCAGCCCAAAGGAGGGCGTTTATATCCGAGAGAAGTATGTGGCTGCCGACACCCTGTACAGTCAAATTAAAGAAGATGTCAAAAAGCGAGCTGTGGTACTGGATGAAGCCATTTCTCAGTCAACTCAGGTAACCCTTCATACTAGGAAAAAAAAAATTAATTTCGCCCCCATAGCCAAGCATACGAAGCCCTTTCCTGGACCCTCTGGTTAAACTTCATCTTAGATGATGTCACGGGGTTGACTCTCTAAGTACAATGCCTCTTCTCCCAGCTTGCAGCCAACCCTCAGGTTTCTCTGTATCCTTCAGGGTACAATAAAGAATAATTTGCAGCAACTGTCAGATAACGTGCTTTAATGTCCACCATAAGTGGAGCACAATATTTGACATTGGGGAGATAAAAGAAACATAATTATTAGTAATAACATTTTTCTAAAAGGAAATCCTGAACAATAAGCCAAATAAAAAAAGATAAGCATATTAAGTAGGAAATAGAGTTTTTGTAAATATCATTTTTCAAGAAGTTGATTTTTTTTTTTTAAATACCTGTAGGTTTTCCATTTCTGAGGTTTGGTTTTCATCATTAGATACTGGGTGTTGAGGTGGCATTTTCTGTAACCCTGAGTTTTTGTTCTAGTTTCCCTTCTGTTGCTGCTGGAGATAATTCCGACCAGAAGCAACTTTGAGGAGGCGTGGGTTTGTGTCATCTTACACTTCCAGGTCACAGTCCCTCGCTGTGGGACAGCAGGGCATGGAGGACCACTGCTTGGTGGCCTGCTCAGAGGCCCGTGCTTAGCTAGCTTTCCTCGACAGCCTGCACCATCTGCTCAGTGATGGTGTTACCCACAATGAGCTGTGGCCTTCTGCCTCACCAGTGAAAACAGTCCTCCATAGACACGCCCACAGGCCAGTCTGGTCTGGGGAATCCCTTTCTCAGATGACGCTCAGCTGTGTCAGTAGACAATTAAAGCTAACTTGCACAGTGTTGGTTCACTCAACTTTGAAGCTAGTACAGAGTTTAAAATGAACAGTGTTTTATGGCACTGTGTAATCACACCTTTATAAATATAAAATTAAGATTATTTCTTTAACCTGTCCTATGTTTGACCATGAATTAAATATAAACTTTGGATACAACAGTGGATGTATTTTTTTGTTTATTTAACTACACTTTTTTCTTAATTTGGGAAATAACATAACTCAGTCCCTTGAACCTACAATTTTGCACGTACTTATATGACGTTTTAGGACTTCCAAATGGCTGTTTTAAATGAGTAAGTCAGTTTTAACAGCTAAATGTGTAGCTTACAAAAAGTTCTGCTTGTAGTTTCACGACAAGATTGACCAGACCCTTGAGAGCCTGGAGCGCATCGCGGAGCGTCTGAGGCAGCCGCCGTCCATCTCGGCCGAGGTCGAGAAGATCAAGGAGCAGGTCGGTGAGAATAAGAGCGTGTCTGTGGACATGGAGAAGCTGCAGCCCCTGTACGAGACCCTGAGGCAGAGAGGAGAGGAGATGATCGCCAGGTCTGAGGGCACCGAGAAAGATGTGTCTGCCAAAGGTAGCCATCTTGGAGCGAGGAAGCAGACTCTGCTTTCCTTTTTGTTTTTACTTGTTTGGTTAGCTGGGTTATTGTTTGTTTTGTTTGTTTGTTTGTTTGTTTGTTTGTTTTGGTTCAGGGTCTCTCTCTTTATAGCCCTGGCTGGCCTCAGACTCCTAGAGACCCATCTGCACTCCTAATCCAAAAAGGGGATACAATTTTAGTATCTTACCTAGCACACCCACTCTAACCGCCAGAGTGGTAATGGTGACCACAGCTGTAGCCATGCGTGTTAGAGTTGGGATCTGTGAGTCAAATGGAAGAGTACTGTGTACATGCACCTCCTGTGGGATTAGGAGTGGGGACAGTGGGGACACAAGCATTCCAGAAGCAAACCCTTCTTCTTCTATTCCTGAGACTGAACGAGCAATTTCATTCTCGGAAAGATAAGACAGTACGTCTAAGGTCAGTTACTTACTGTCTTTGGGCTTAGGGCCAGCCTTAGTGAACTTCAAACTTGGTCAGCTTGGGTCTGCTTTGAGCTCATGAAACTTAAGCATCTACTTTTGTAAAAAAAAAAAAAAGTCTTAGGAAAGCCTGAGTGGACCCATAGATTCTGCATTGTGTGGGAGTTGGGCCTAGTGATAACACCCAGACTGCAGTTAGTGGAAATCTGGTCCAGTCTCTGTGCTTAGCAAGTTGAGTAACTGTTTGCTGTGTGGGGCTAAAGTTTTGCTTTTGCTTCCATGGGGAAAACCGGCATCTTCACTGACGCTGTTTTGCTGTGTAGTTGTGCAGGACAAGTTGGACCGAATGGTTTTCATTTGGGGAAACATACACACACTGGTAGAAGAAAGGGAAGCCAAGCTGCTGGATGTTATGGAACTTGCAGAAAAATTCTGGTGTGATCACATGTCACTGGTCGTTACCACTAAAGACACACAGGATTTCATCCGGGACCTGGAAGATCCTGGAATTGATCCCTCAGTGGTAAAACAGCAGCAGGAAGCAGCAGAGGTAAGTAAGGGAGATCATTACTACTACAAAACAAGCAAACAAACAAAACAAAACCTAAGTTCAGCATGATACCACCCCATTCTGTGTATGACTGAAAATTTACACTGTACAACTTTGCATTTGGTTCTGAACATGGAACGTGTAGTGAGTGCCAGGCTATAATGGATTTACAGATTTCACTAGGAGATTATCCTTAATATCATTTCTCGGTGTCTATACTGCCTATGCTTGTCTCAGGGCCTCCCAAGTAACCCAAGAGCAGGATGTCCGCCCTTGCCAGCCTCTGACCTTGTTGCTGTCTCTGTCCCACTGCTTAAAGTCCCTCACATGTACCCACCGTCTACTGGGTAGAGCCAGTTTGTAGCTCTGCAACACTAGCTGGTGCCCATGTTGCCGCAGGCAGCTGTTCCTTTACAAACACTCTGCTCCTGTCAGTCTCCATCGCGCCTCACAGTCTTTTCCTTGCCCCAGCGTGTCATTTGTGCCACCGCTGTGATAAACCTCAAAGATTCAGTTGGATTATTACCCACTCTGGGCACTTCCTTTCTTGTGCACTCAGCTGAATTGCCTGCTGGGCTGTGGAGTCTTGAAGGAGATGAGGCGAATATTTCCTTTTCAAGTGTTTGACTTAGGCCTTTGTCATGCTTATTAAATATCCGCTGAGTGGGCGTGTTTAATGGTGACAATGTGAAAAGCAAGGTGGGGTACTCTGTGTCTTCTGTGGCATATCAGCAGCTGACAGGTCCCACCTAAGCTGATGACGTAATGTGGAGCGCCACACCTAGGTTATCATGAGCTTCCCAGAGATACATTACTTTGGGCTTGTATTTTACCAGTGTCTATTTTTTTTTAAATATCTATTTATTTATTTTATGTCTATGGGTGCTCTGTTTGCATATATGCCTGCATGCTAGAAGAGAGCTCCCGTTCATATTGCAGATGGTTGTGAACCACCTTGTGGTTGCTGGGAATTGAACTCGGGGCCACTGGAAAAGAAGCCAGTGCTTCTAATCATTGAGTCATCTCTCCAGCTCCAGTTGAACACACACAGGCAAACTAACTGAGAAAACAAAAAGTCTTTCAGTGTTTAATAGTACTTGCTCTGGTATTTACATTTAAATTGCTCTGGTGCTTTGTCGCCATGTTATTTCTGTCTGTGTGGTAAAGATTTGGCATTAGAGGGTACTATTCTCCCTAAAATACTTATTTTGTTCTCTTGTTCAAAAAAAAATGGCTGCATGAACTTGGGAAACGGAAGAAGACAAAGTGGTGCTAATCTCACGTAGGAATCCCCTGGGCAGCTCTGCGTGGCATCTTGTCTTGGTTTCAGTGTGGCTCTGTTTCAAATTCTAGGCAGTAAGGGAGGAAATCGACGGCCTACAGGAGGAGCTCGACATGGTCATCTCGCTGGGCTCTGAGCTCATCGCCGCCTGTGGAGAGCCGGACAAGCCCATTGTCAGGAAAAGTATAGATGAGGTACCAGTGACTTGTTTTCCACACTTGTAAGAATGCCTTCCCCAAGACCCGTCAAGCTAACACCTGTCTGCATAAACAGTTAAAAGCATGAATTTGACACTCAAAGGATTGTCACCTTTGTGTTGTAGTTAAATTCAGCATGGGATTCTCTCAATAAAGCTTGGAAAGACCGGGTTGACAAACTGGAGGAGGCCATGCAAGCTGCCGTCCAGTACCAGGATGGATTGCAGGTGAGGTGGCTGCCTTGTCTGCTGGTCTCCACCTGGAGGTGGGGATCTTGTTGGGTTGATGTCCGCACATTTACAGTTTGGTCCCAGCCCAACTCTGTGGCTGTGCGTGCAATCGCAGACAAATCTCTTCCTGTGATTGCCGCAGCTGCTTTGACTCAGCTTTTTTAGAAGATGTTTCTCACCTTTCAGACATATGGGTTCATACGTACTTCCAAATGTGGGTTTGTACACATGTCGCTGAAACTTACTTCGAAGAGAAGTGTTATAATGGGCTCTTTTTTTTTTTTTTAAGCAAAAGTAAATATTCCCACACAGTATTTTCCATAAATTGTGAAGCACCAGGCAGTGAAGTGACAGGGGACAGAGTCTGAGTTCTGTTCTAAAGCTGAGTGAAATGAGATGAAAGGGATAAACAAGGGCTAAAAATACCACCAAGTTTAACTGAGTCAGAATTAAAGAGAACTGACGCGAAGCCAGCGCTCTCTCTGTGCACTAAAATAGATTTCTACTTTATTGGCTCATAACTGGGTGCGCCGAGGTGCTCTCGTCTCCATCTGTGTAACTGTTAAAGTGGTTGTTTCTTGTGTCTCTTCGAGGTTCTCATTCAGTTTATTAGCCAGTTGGAAATTTGGGATTTTTAGTGCTAAAGTTCTCTTGAGGCCAGCTCAGGGATGTTTCCTCTCCACTCTCCGCCACTTTGCTATTTCTTAACAGGTTAGCAGGAGTTAAGTCTTCCTACTTCTTCCCTCATGGAAAAACCCTCTCTAAGTATTTCCATAACACTAACGTGAATATTATTTTTAAAGCTCATATGAGAACATTTCTTTTCCCTTTTCATTGTATCACTTCATCCTATGTTTGTAAAAATAAATGTCACTAGGCAGGCTTTATGTCAGCTGAAAGGGCTTTGAACTTTGAAAATACATTAAATTCTTTGACAAATAATGCCTTATTATAACCCCTGCATGCTCTCGTGCACACGCGCACGCGCATATGCACACACGCATACACACACACACACACACACACACACACACACACACATACACACACACACACACACACACCAGCCTAAACAAAGTAATGATTTCTTGCTTAAATAGCCAGCGACCAGTGATAGCCACTTTGGGCTCCGATTCTCTCTGTGTGAGGCCACATCATGACGGCAGGACTTTTGGGTGAGATTGCCTTCAGTGGCTAGAAGTGACCCTGCTGCTGCGAGGGGTCACTTGGGAGCCATGGGCACTGTGATTTGCCACAGACTCCTCACCAGCAGCCATAAATGTAAGACCCATCAGAGGTCCTGTTGGACATGAACAGCAACCTGGGTTACTAAGTTGCGTCATTGTGGCTACAGTGTGGTTCTAGATGTTCCATGGGGCTCAAGGCTTGGGTACAGAGTGAGTTGCATTTCCTCCCCAGGGTGCTGATTATGTAACTAGAGTTGGTTAATGGTCATTTAAACATATTGGATAACTTAGAGTGTTTATCATCTTCTGTCAATTTCATTAAAATATAAGATAATTGTTATACATTCATTACCTTCTTTACAACCTGATCCCAGACCCTTCCCTCCTGTCCTCCAGTCTCCACCTCAAACACACACACACACACACACACACACACACACACACACACACACACACACACACACCCGCCTCCTTCTCAGAGAACGGGAGGCCCCCAAGTGGTATCAACCCACTCTGGCACCTCAAGTCACAGCAGGACTAAGCACATCCTCTCCCACTGAGGCCTGACAAGGCAGCGCAGCTAGGGGAAAGGGATCCAGAGGCAGACAACAGAGGCAGAGACAGCCGCTACGTGCTAACCATGCCGTTCATCTGCTACATATATGTACTGGTTCGTGCATGCTCTTTGGTTGGTGGTTCAGTCTCTGTGAGCCCCCATGGGCCCAGCTTAGGTCAGGTTAGACTCCGTAGGTGTGTGTGATTCTTGTGGTGTCCCTGACCACTCCAGATCCCTCAGTCCTTCCTCCCACTCTTCCACAAAACTCCCCGAGCTTGGCCTGTTGTTTGGCTGTGCGTCTTTATATCTGTTTCCATCAGCTGCTGGGTGAAGCCTCTCAGAATACAGAATACAGTTACAATAGGCTCCCGCTGCAAGCATAGCACAGTATCATTAATAGTGTCGGGGTCAGCTCTCTCCCATGGGTGGGTCTCAAGTTGGGCCAGGCATTGGTTTGCCCTTCCCTCGATCTCTGATCCATCTTTACCCCTACACTTCTTATACACAAGACAGATTCGGGGTTGCAGGTTTCATGGGTGGGTTGGTGTCCCCATCCCTCCCCTGGACGTCTAGGAGGTGGCAACTTCAGGTTCCATATTCCCGGCTGCTAGGAGTCTCGGGTAGAGTCATCCCCATAGACTCCCCAGGAACCTCTCCAGTCCCAGAGATGCCCTCCCCAGCGATTTCCTTTCTTTCTCCCAGTCCTACCCCGCCCGCATCCACACACCTGATCCTCACTCCCATTATGCTCCCTCCCCCCTCTCCCACCAAGTTTCCCCCCTCCATCTACTGCAGAGGGCTATCTTATTTTCTGCTCTGAGTGAGATTCAAGAATCCTCCTTTGGGCCCTCCTTGGCTTCTTTGGGTCTGTGGATTGTATTGTGATTATCCTGTACTTTATGGCAGTTACCCACTTACAGGTGAGTACATGCCGTGCATGTCTTTCTGAGTCTGGTTGACCTCACTTAGGATGATCTTTTCTAGTTCCATCTGTTTGCCTGAAATTTTCATGATGCCCTTGTTTTTAATAGCTCAGTAGTATTCCATTACATTAAAAATGTGCCACATTTTCTTTATCCATTCTTCAGCTGAGGGACATCTAGGTTATTTCCTTGATCTCTTTTAGTTGTCTTATTGCTCTTGGATAGACATGGAGAGAGAGGGCAGCCTTGACTTGTCCCTGATTTTAGTGGAACTGGCTTAAGTTTCTCTCCATTTAATCTGATGTTGGCTACAGGCTTGCTGTATATTGCCTTCATTGTGTTTAGGTATGTGCCTTGTTTCCAGGATTTCTTTTGTCAGCATCTTTTCAGCATCTGATGAGATGATCATGTGGCTTTTTTCTCTTTTTTATATGATGGATCACATTGGTTGATTTTCTTATATTGAACCATCCGTTGCATTAATGGTCATGAGGGAAATTGGTCTGAAAGTCTCTTTCTTTGTTCAGCCTTACTGTGGTTACGGATCAAGGTGATTGTGGCCTCATGGAATGAGTTTGGCAATGTTCCTTCTGTTTCTATTTTATGGAATAGTTCAAGGAGCATTGATATTAGCTCTTCTTTGGATGTCTGGTAGAATTCTATGCTAAAACCATGTAGCCCTCACTTTGGGGGGGGGATACTTTTAATGGCTATTTCTATTTCCTTAGGGGTTATAGGACTATTAAAATAGTCTGCCTGATCTTGGTTAATTTTGGTAAGAAGTATCTATCTAGAAACTCATCCATTTCATTTAGATTTTCAATTTTTGTGGAGTACAGGTTCTTGAAATAAGACCTAATGATTTTGATTTCCTCATTGTCTATTGTTATGTCCTCCTTTTCATTTCTGATTTTGTTAATTTGGATACTTTTAGTAAGTTTGGCTAAGTATTTGTCTAACTCATTGATTTTCTTCAAGAACTGACTCTTGGTTTTGTTGATTCTTTGTATTTTTCTCTCTGTTTCTATTTTATTGGTTTCAGCCCTGAGTTTCATTATTTCCTGTCATCTACTCCTCTTGGGTGTGTTTGCTTCTGTTTGTCCTAGGGCTTTCAGATGTGGTGTTAAGTCACTAGTGTGAGGTCTCTTCAATTTTTTTATCAAGGTACTTAGTGCTGGGAACTCTCCTCTTAGCACTGTTTTCATTGTTTCCCATATGTTTGGGTATGATGTACCCTCATTTTCATTGAATTCTAGTAAGTCTTTAATTTCATTTATTTGTTCCCTGGTCCAGTGGTCATTGGGTAGAGTGTCGTTCAGTTTCCGTGAGTTTGTAGGATTTCTCTTGTTTCTATTGTTGTTGAAGTCCCGCTCTAATCCATGGTGGTTATTTCAGTTTTCTTCTATCTGTTGAGGTTTGCTTTGTGACTGACTATATGGTCAGTTGTGGGGGCAGGATCCCTGAGGTGGTGAAAAGTTATCTTCTTTTGTGTTATGGTGAAATGTTCTGTAGAGACTGTTAGCTCCATTTGATTCATAACATCAGTTATTTTCATTATCTCTCTGTTTAGTTTCTGTATCAATGGTGAGAGTCGGGTGTCGAAGTCTCCCACTATTAATATATGATGTTCGATGTGGGATTTAAGCTTTAAAATTATTTCTTTTATGAATGTGGGTGCCCTTGTGTTTGGGCCATCAGTGTTCAGAATGGCTACTCTAGCTTGCTTCTTGGGTCCATTTGCCTGGTAAACTTTTTCCAGCCCTTTACTTTGAGGTAATGTCTATTTTTGTTGCTGAGGTGTGTTTCTTGTATGCAGCAGAAGGATGGATTCTGTTTTCTCATTCATTCTGTTAGCCTGTGTCTTTTTATTGGGGAATTGAATCCATTGATCTCAAGAGGTTTGGTAGTCTTAATCATATGCATGTACAGGGTTTTAATGTTAATCTGGGTAGTTAAGGAAGGTTAGGTAAACAGCTGAACAGTGAGCCTCCTGGTTATTTGAATAAACAGATACATTTTGAGCTCTTTCTTTCAGTGTACTTTTATATAAGCAAATAGGAATTTTCATTTTTGTGACTGAATATATAAACTTTTTTAAATGAACTTTTTTTTAAAGTGCTTGATTACTTAAGGATAGGATAACATTTACTTGGTACTTGAGGAGCTGTTTAATATTACTGCTTTTATTCAGGTGGGCTGTCTTAGTTTTACAAAGAAGGCTCCTTACAAAGTTTCTTCTAGTTGTTGCTTTTGCCTGTAACAACAGAGCCATGGCCATTTCAGAACTGCTGTTCTAACACGTGGGAAATGATGTCTTCCAGGCAGTATTTGACTGGGTCGATATCGCCGGCAACAAGTTAGCCTCGATGTCTCCGATCGGAACGGACCTTGAGACCGTGAAGCAGCAGACTGAAGAGCTGAAGGTGTGTGTGGCTCCTGCCTGTGTTCTCACGGTGCTGACTCGATAGACTTCCCGCTCAACTTCGTTTACTTTACATAATTGAAACATTATATATTGACTTCAGAACTGTACTCCTCATTTCTGTTGCAAATATTCCTTTATATGTGTGTTTGCATTTGCACGTGACTGTGCTATGCATGTAGGAAGGTCAGACAACAGCCTGTGGCAGGCAGCTCCCTCCTTCTACCCTGTGGATCCTGACAGTTGAACTCAGGTCATCAGGCTCGGTAGCAAATACCTTCCTCCACTGATGCATTTCATGGGCCCTATAATTGTTTTAGCATAATATCCACATGCTGTAAGTATAAATAAGTGCTTATTTTAAAAAAATGAACGGTTGTGTTTTATTTTAGTTATATCTTATTCTTTACAGAATTACAAATAAGCAGGGGTGGGGGGCACAGGATTAGTAACTCACTCCAGAAGCTATATTGAAAAGCAGCTCTGCCTAGAATTTGATGTACAGCCCTTCAGATATCCTCATGTCTGAATGGAGGGAATGTGTGCGTAGAGGGGACGGCCAAATTTGGATTATGGTATTGAAACCTTTATATTACTGCTTTTATTCTGCTGAACTGTCTTAGTTTTATAAAGTAGGCACCTTTTTGAGGCTTTTATAAGTTGCCTTATTTGTAGTAGTCAGTTATAATTAGTGTAATTTATATATTATTGTAATATTAGCCACTAATTAATATCAGAGATTCAAATAAATGTTTTCTGGTGTTAGTAGAATGTTGGTTGGCAAAACAAATATCATCATCTGCCTGTCAGTCATTAAGGAAAGAACAGGAAAAAGGATGTTATTCTAAAGCTGTGATGGCTCAGGTCCATAGGACCTGGCCTTGTGAGGCTGAGGCAGGAGGATTACCATGGGTCTGAAGGAAGCCAAAGCAAAATAGTGGTAAAGAGCCACCCAGAGCTACATAGCAAGACCTTTCTTATGAGTGGTAATTATAATAAGTATAACTTATTTTATATCAACAGTGAGACAAAGAATAATTATTAACAAATATAACACAGCTGTAAAAACATGAAAATTATGAGGGAATGCATAATGTGTGCTTGTTTGAGATCAGGAATTACTAAATTACTTAAGGGCATTATTTCATGGGGTTTTATATACATTAATATAAAATCAGATATTACAAGAACTTTCTCCATGGGATTTATTAAATTTTACTATACAGAATAAAAATGAAATACCAAAATTGCAGCTATTCATAAATCATTGACTAAAGGAGGGAAATTCCTACCTCTTTTGCTTTCCATAGGAAACATGAATTTTAGAATATTTTTTGTTTAAAGTTGCTGATTTTTTTAATGTTCCTTTTATCTTTTTTTTTTAATAGCAATTTAAGTCAGAGGCTTATCAACAACAGATAGAAATGGAAAGACTGAACCATCAAGCCGAACTTTTGCTGAAGAAAGTAAGAGAAGAGAGTGACAAACACACCGTTCAAGACCCACTGATGGAGCTGAAATTGATATGGGACAGCCTGGACGAGAGGATCGTCAGCAGGCAGGTAAGCGCCAAGACTGACAGTCACACAGTAGACACGGACACTCTCAAACAGTGACATAAAACAACTATAAAAATCAAGATAGCAGTTAATATCAGCACACCGTAGAAGCACCTAAATGTTCTTATTAAAATTATCCAATGTTCGCCATATTTAAACACACACACACACACACACACACACACACACACACACACACACATACAGGTATCAAACTAGAGTTGCTGACCAGTATGAGTAGATTGCTGAGCTGTGAGGATGGAGTTGGGCAGCATCGAACAGTTGGGTTTTGCCCTGGTTTTGTAAGGGCCCCTCATTCATGATGTCACAGTCTTACGTGGGTTTTCTTCTTCTCTGCTCCTTGACAGCACAAGCTTGAGGGTGCTCTCTTGGCACTGGGCCAGTTCCAGCATGCCCTGGATGAGCTCCTGGCTTGGCTGACGCACACAAAGGGCTTGCTGAGCGAACAGAGACCTGTTGGAGGCGACCCGAAGGCCATTGAGATTGAACTTGCTAAGCATCATGTACGTACTGTTGCTGCCTGTTATTGTTAACACCTGAGGTTTTCAAGTTTACGATTTTTACAGAGATTATTTGGCACTAAATTACTTGAAATGTGCTGCCTAAGACAGTACAATAAAAGCATTTTCTCTTATTGTATGTGTGGCTTCACAGTTATCAAACGTAGCAAGGCTGTTCTTCAGTAGGGCTGCATGGCAAACACAGAAGATTTAATTCCTGAGTTAATGCCACGTAAGGTTGTAGGGAATAGCCTTCAAACAGCCTTAAAACCTCTAGGCTGAAGACATCTCTGGGCCCCTGAGCAGCAGGAACTTGCCAGAATGACTCTTATAAAAACAAAGTAAGCTTGTCCTCATGCCGTGAGTTTATAGAAGCAATTACGTCATAGGAAAGCTGGCAGTTGTCTTCAAAGTAAACCACACCAGTGATCAGAACTGTATGTAATAGAGATGGAAAATGAGGCACCCAACGCAATTATTTAGGCAGGAGATCGGTGGGAACCTTGTAACTCTGTTCATCTGACTGCTTAGAAACAGCCCTTTTGCCTTTTTGCCCTTTGTTTTTGAAAGCCGAAACCAGTGCTGAAGGAAAGTTTCTTACCTCTGCTCACAGACTCCCCCTGCCTCTGAGCGCTAGGAGAAGAAATGTTACAGAGTTGTCCTGGAACTGTAGGCACGGGCAGTATTTAGCTCGCAGGCTTGAGGAAGCGTTTCCTGCTGTAGCATGTCAGAGTATTGCTTTTCAGAACTCAGTCCTCACTAAGTTGGGTTTGTGCCTCGTCGGACCCCTCGGAAACTGATGGAGAAGTCAGAGAAGCAATCCTCTGGGGGCTGCCTCACTCATCTGGAAAGCCTCCACGGTCTGGGTTCCCCTCCAGATGCGTGACGTCCTGCACGGGATGAGAGATGGCATTTTCTTCTCTGTTATTGCCAAGCATGCGTCAGTGAGCAGTAGGGTAGGGGATAGAGTGAACTCTCAACTACCGTGAGGGGAAGGAGCCCTTTCAAATCTCTAGTTCTAGCACTCCTTCGACGAGAGTAAAGGAATACGTTTCTTCTTTCAAAGCAGTAATTATAAGGTATATGTCTTAGATATGTGATAATCTTATATTGGGGAAATGAGTTTATAGGAGTAAAAATATCCCTTAAGACATCAAGGTTAATTTTAGTTAAAATGGACTTGAATCAATGAAAATGTTAGAATCATCTAATTATAATCTCTATGAAAGTGCGTAGTGTGTCAATGACAAGGTCATTCTAGTAAGAATAAGTGTCAGTGTTTGTGCAGCCCCTTTGAGACTTCTGGTCAACCAAAGGAGTATCCATCTAGGAAACCACGAAAGTTGAAGGGAAGGGAGTGTGTTGCTTTAAAACTTGCTATTAAAACTTTCTGTTATGAGGTTTTTGTTTCAGAATGTTTCACAACTAGAAAATAGAGCATGTACAGTTGCTAGGCTCCTTACCTATCCCTCATGAAGACCTACGTTTGAACCGTCAGCAATACCTAAAACTGGATGTGGTATCCCACGCCTATATTCCCGGCACTTGGGAGGTGGAAAAGGGATTAGAAGTTCAAAGTCAGCTGGACATTGGTGGTGCACACCTTTAATCCCAGCCCTCTACTTGGGAGGCAGAAGCAGGTGGATCTCTGTGAGTTCGAGGCCAGCCTGGTCTACAGATAAAATTCCAGTACAGGACAGGCGACACCCAGAAACCCTGTCTCAAAAAAAAAGAAGAAGAAGAGGAAGAGGAAGGAGGAGGAGGAAGAGGAGGAGCTCAAAGTCATCCTTAGCTGTGTGTTGAGTTCAAGGCTTGCTTGGGATAAATAAGATCCTCTCCCTGCCAGGGGGAACAAAAAAAGGCATTGTAAGTACTGTTACTGTGTTTCCAGTGAATGATCATATTAACATTTTCAGGTGCTCCAAAATGACGTCTTAGCCCACCAGTCCACCGTGGAAGCAGTCAACAAAGCAGGAAACGATCTAATTGCATCAAGTGCAGGAGAAGAAGCAAGCAACCTCCAATACAAGCTCAAAATCCTGAACCAACGCTGGCAGGATATTTTGGAGAAAACAGACCAGAGGAAGCAGCAGCTGGATAGTGCCTTGCGCCAGGTCAGTAAAGAGAGTAGTAAGCCCTAGACTTGCGTTGGTGTTCAGGTCCAGGGTGATGTGGGTTTGCCTCGTCAACTCACAGGTGGATAAAAATGTCGGCACTTTAAAGAAAGGAGTACGAATAAGTGGGATGCAGAGCAGATGAGGTACCAGTGCTCCAGTTCTTAGCCTAGTATGTCCTATGCTGCCTTGGAGTGCTCAGATGGTGAGCCAGTGCTGCTGACACCTAGCTTTCCCATGAGATGCAGAGAGGGGCTTAGCCGGCCGGGGCCGTGTTGCCCTTGCTTGAAAGTGATAGCATATGTGTCACAAACTTAAAAACTACCTATCGCTGCAGGCCAAAGGGTTCCACGGTGAAATTGAAGACTTGCAACAGTGGCTGACGGACACAGAGCGTCATCTCCTGGCGTCCAAGCCTCTGGGAGGTCTCCCAGAGACAGCCAAGGAGCAGCTTAACTCACATATGGTATGTATGGAATTTTCTACGCTCTTGCCCTGGTTGTGCATAAATAATAACCGAAGAACATGCAGCTAAAAGAATAAGTTTTGTGTCAGAAATTACTGTGTGTAAACAGTAGAAACAGCACCACTTAGCAATTAAATTTTCGCCAGGGCGTAGTGGCGCACGCCTTTAATCCCAGCACTTGGGAGACAGGGGCAGGTGGATCTCTGTGAGTTCGAGGCCAGCCTGGTCTACAGAGTGAGTCTAGGACAGGCAAGGTTACACAGAGAAACCTTATCTCAAAAGCAAAAATCAAAAAACAAGCAATTAAATTTTCAAGTCAAAAATTTAACCTTGAACCAGGCATGGTGGCGCATACCTTTAATCCCAGCACTTGGGACGCAGAGCCAGGTGGATCGCTGTGAGTTTGAGGCCAGCGTGGTCTATAAAGCAAGTCCAGGACAGCCAGGCTACACAGAGAAACTGTCACAAAAAAACAAAATCCAAAAAAAACCCCAAAAAACAAAACAAAAAAAACTAACCTTGTTTCAGAGGTTAGTATGTCAGCACAGCAGTTTTGAGAATCTCAGCCCCTCCCCCCCCCCACACACGTTTTAAGGATTATAGCAATACAATATTGTATCATTATATAAGTTATAAGCTGTTATCTCCTGAAGTATGAAGCATCTCTTAAAAATTATCTGATAATTTAATTTAATTATAATTCATGCAATAATCATGTGCCTATAATCCTATGGTTGGTCCCACTGTTTGCAGCTGAGGAAGACCCCTTGGCACAGATGACACAGTGGCCTTGCCTACCGATTCATAACCTAGGAGTGCTCATCATTTTGAAAACCCTGAATGACTTTTCAAACCGTCTGTCCCTTCCCTGGAAATTCTTACATGGTTTCCACATAGTTCATTACTTATTACCTAAATAATAATTAATTCTGCCTTCAGGATGTTATACTTTAAAAGAGTCTAAACAAAAAGGCTGAAGAGGGCCTGGAGGGAGCCCAGCAGTAGAGAGCGTTTGTTGTTCTTGCAGAAGGCCAGGGTTCATGTCTCATGACCTACATACATGACTGCTCACAACCACGTGGACGCCGAGTCCAGGCCATCAGACCCTCCTTCTGGCCTCCTCGGGCTGCTGTTCAAGTGTGGTGCACGAACCCACATGTGCACACGTAAATGTAAAAATTAAATAAGTGTTTTCTAACAGACTTCAAAGCATTGTTACGCCATGGCAGCAGTTTCCTCCTGGTCTGCTTGGCTAGAAACAAAGACGAGAACAGACAGGCAATCTGCACCTGAGACTGCTCTAGGATTTAGCGCTTTTTAAAACGATGCTGTATATGTGCTTCGTATTATGGGCTTCATTTTCTTTTAAGGATGAAGAAAGTAAGTTTTGAGCTGATGAAAACGTAGTTACTGGCAATGGTTAAACAGTCACTAAATAGTGTGCTTCAAATGGTTAACATCATAAAATTCATCAAGTTAGAAAATATCAATAACGTGGTATATATATAACTTTCTATTAGATCTGTTGTTTAACCCATATTATAATCCAATCAATGTGATAAAAAATTGTCCTAATTTTTAATGAATTGTAGCCATTGTTTCATTGGTGTTGTACTTTGAATTTTAGCAATATTTTCCTATTTTTACTATAGAGGACATACACAGCATTCTAGTTGGCATCATTTAAATTTTTATAAATGAAAATGCTCTCTCAATTGTGGCTCCAGTAATTTGGTAGTCTGTTTTTGGAGACAGGGTTTCTCTGTGTAGCGTTGGCTGTCCTGGACTCATTTTGTACATGAGGCTGGCCTTGAACTCACAAAGATCTGCCTGCCTCTGCCGTCCCAAGTGCTGGGATTACTGGCATGCACCACTACACCCAGCTTAATCTGGTAGTCTTTATATCAACTTGAACATCTTTCTGTACTGATTCTTTGTTTTATGTCCATCAAATGTTTTCTGAGTACAGGATTAAATTGTACCCATATTTTGTTGTTATTGTTGTTGTTGTTGTTGTTGTTAGTTACTATATCATGATTTTTAGGGCATAGAAGTTTCTTTCAGCTTACAAAGGAGGAAATACTCAGAAGTTAAATTACTGACACAACGTCCTAGATCTGACCTGTTACTTTGCAGTGAGAGCCTTCTTGACAACATGCTAGTTACTGCTTTAGACCTCAGCATACAAAATGCAGTGGCAGACCTCTCAGCAGACAGGGCGTGGCTGTAAGCATAGGCACGATTTCAGTATTGAGTAGAATGTAGTAGCTGTTTGTCAAGGTTGCTCTGTAAGCCAGAATTATGAATGGCTTAGAGTGGACGGACCTCTAAAAACAAGTGTGATTCAGGACTGGAGAAAGGGCTCAGTGCTTAAGAGCACTCGGTGGTCTTAGAGAGGACCCAGGTTCAGTTCCAGGCACCTACATGGCAGATCATAGCTGTCTATAACTCTAGTCCCGGGAACCAAATGCCCTCACTGTCTTCTGACCTCCACTGGTACCAGGCATGCAAATGGCACATATGTATACATGCAGGCAAAACATCCACACACATTACAAGCAAATTTAAAAAAAAAAATTTTTTTTTTAGTAACTATTAGGTTTTGTCCTTTGGCAAGCCATGTAACATGAGTGCATCTTATTTTAGGAAGTCTGCACTGCCTTTGACATCAAAGAAGAAACATACAAGAGTCTGATGCAGAGAGGACAGCAGATGCTTGCAAGATGCCCCAAATCTGCAGAGACCAATATTGACCAAGACCTAAACAACTTGAAAGAGAAATGGGAATCTGTGAAAAGCAAACTCAACGAGAAGAAGGTGTGTGCTTTGCTCAGTGGAGCAGAGCAGCGTCTGCGTGCTGTTAGTTCTTGGGTCCTGCTCTATTTCTAGCTATCAGGAGGGTAATTTTCGGGATTCATGTCCATGATTTTTCATATATTCGGTGTTCCATGAAGTCAAAAATTGCTATTTCTAACCCAAGAGAACAGAGAGGTACAGTACAGTAAAGACAGATCACAGGCCGGGTATTGCCCAGTTTTTACCCCTGGTAAATTAAAAAATATGAGCCACTCAAGTTCTAGGTTATGAATAAATGTGTTCTAATCACACATTAAAAGAGAATGGCGTGATTGACTTATGTCTTATCTCTCACATACAACCAATGAGAAGCCAGTCGTAATTTATGTTATACTATGCATCTTAACCACCTTTTCGAACAGTAGAAAAATAACCTAGGAAATCTCAGCAATTTTGCTTAGAGCAACAAAAACCAATCAGCTAGAAATCGATAAAACAGGTCACCTGCGGTGGAAGGCGCCCCGTGTTCTCACAGGGCAGTGACCCCAGCAGGAGCACCAGTTGGTTAAACTGAGCCGCAGCAGCAAGCCAACGCTGAGTTGTTCTCCTTCGCAGGCTAAACTGGAAGAGGCCCTCCACTTGGCAATGGAGTTCCACAATTCCCTCCAGGACTTCATCAACTGGCTCACCCAGGCGGAACAAACGCTGAATGTGGCTTCCCGGCCCAGCCTTATCTTGGACACCATCTTGTTTCAAATTGATGAGCACAAGGTAGGACGGAACTCACGCGGGAAACGCCCATCTGCCCTCACGTCTTAGCATCCATTTAGTAACTTGAAAACTTTGTTTTCTTAAAACGTATTTCTTTTTTTAATTCCTTGAGAGTTTCGTAGATTTGCGCAGCGTATCTGATCACGTCCCCTCCCTGCTGCGTCCCTAATTCCTCCTGGATTCACCCCTCTCTCACCCTCCCTCACCCTCCCTCACCCTCCCTCACCCTCCCTCACCCTCCCCACCTAAGAACTTTTTCTTTGTTCTTTAGCATGAGCGTTGCAACAGTCGTACACTTTTAAAGCCAGTCCATTTCCCCTTGTTTCTAATTATGGTTTTTTTTTCTTTCCGGGGAAAGGTCTTTGCCAATGAAGTAAATTCCCACCGTGAGCAGATAATAGAACTAGACAAAACTGGAACCCACCTGAAGTATTTCAGTCAGAAACAAGATGTGGTGCTCATTAAGAACCTGCTCATCAGCGTACAGAGTCGATGGGAGAAGGTGGTCCAGCGCTTAGTTGAGAGAGGAAGATCCTTGGACGAGGCGAGGAAGAGAGCCAAGCAGGTAACAGTCTTGGCTCACGTTCCCTGTCCTTGACAGAAAGTGAGCGGGAGCTAGGACCTTCATCACCGTATAACAGAAAGGAGCCGTGGTGTTCATTTCCTGAAAGGGCTGTGGCCTGCCTTTGGACTTTCTGTCCCGGCAGCCCCGTTGGGCCACAAGGACTCGTCTCGAAAAGCTATAAGTAGCTCGTCTTTATAGATTACCGTCAAGGACCATTAAGAACTTGGAAATTTTTGTTTCATGATATGTTTCTCTTTCCCCTTTGTCCTTACATCCCGTCCTCCTCCTCAGACAGGCACACCAGACCTGCTTATATTGTAAACTCTGTAAGCTAAACATATTCTCATCGGCGTCCCTCCCTCCCGTGCTGCTGGTTAACAGCCTTCATTTCTTCCCAAAGAGTCTGCTATAGCTCCATCTCACTTGAAATGGATTGTCTGAGTCTCTGGAGGCTGCTTTTAATTTCATTAGGGACTCTCACGAACCTCACAGGGAGCTCTCCCGTCCTCTCCTCACCTGTTATTAACTAACTAGCATCCGTCCGAACTACCCACAGAGAAGGTGGAAACTGCACATCTTCCTGCTCTACAGGATCTCTCCTCCTCACTTAGCAGAGGTTGTTCTTAATTTATTTTTGTTCTTACTAGAGGCAGTGTAATGCTGAGGCTGGATTTTGTGATTTCCTCTCCTGCCTCATTCAGCCCCTTTTGTCTGGCATTGGTAAGGCTGAGGTCAATTGTTCAGAGAGCCAGCTCACCGGGTGATGCAGGAAAGTGTTCACAGGAGGAGTCTAGCATTTTGGTGTTGAAAGCTAGCAGTATGAATGTAAAGGCTCTAGAAATGCCAGGCACCCTTTCTGAGTGAGAACTGTGGCCCCTTCAGTATCACTGTCCCCGGAGTAGACTCCGTCCCCAGTGATTCTGTTAGACAGTGTTCATCCTGAACCTGGCATGTTCCGATCCACAAGGATATGAGCAGCTGATTTACAAGGGCTCACTGTGTACTAGTGTCTGCTTGCCATTTTCTCCATTTAACCAATGTTCCTGTCCCATTCAATTAACCAACTGTATTTTCCTGTTGCCAATGCGAATAGATAGCGTTTGCCCCATCTCTGTGGCTTCAGAATAGATTTGGAAGTAGGAACCTACACTCAACAGCACTCAACAGCCCAGCTGTTCCCGCACCTGTTTATGAGCCAGACTACCTCGTAGCTCACCGGACCATTCCTTTTGTTTCTTTCCTCTTCTGTCCTGAGTTCTGACTCGTGTGCTGATTAAAGCTCTCTGGCTTTGGCTATCATGAGCTGTCTTACCCTCATTTTTCCCCTTCACATTTAAATTAATCAGCACTATGAGAGGAATGTGCTGGGCAGGGAGGCCGGATCCACGGTGCTGTCTAGAGCACTCCTGCAGCTTGTGACCGCATGCCCGGATTGTGCTGCTATGGCTACGCAGCTCCTGTTACTTCATTATCAGCGTGTTTGGGTGTACAGGCATCGTGCCCTGCTGTCTTTAGCTTTTGTTATGCAGCTCTTCATTTAAGTTTATTATAGGCTATAACGTCTAACCAGTTTCATAATTGGTATCCAGAATTTGTACCCGATTGCTGTTCTGTGAGATAAGCAGGAAACCAGAACAAAACTGTGGCTGGAAACAAACGTGTTGACTCAGAGAAATTTCAAGTTCCCAGTTGAACTTGGCAACTGTTCAACTTGCCCAGTTGGCAAACAGAATTAAGCATTGTTAGAACGCTAGCATGGCAGTATTTGTGCATATCAAGCCACGGTGGGCGGGTCAGCCCTGAGTGGGCCTCTGAGAGCAGAGATAAGGATGCCAAATTACCTTTATTAAGAAGGAGAATAATTCACCAGTGTTGTACTGTTTTCTTTTATTCTCCTTTCTTTAACATAGGAGTTGAGCACGGAAGAATGTCAAGATACGTAAAGAGACAGATAAACTAAACAGACAGCTTTCTGAGAGTTTCTGTTAACTATTGAGCAAAAGGAGGCAAAGGGGGGACCAGGGGGGGATGCCCTAGGGCGCCTTAATTGTCTGGGTCTTTCCTGTACTTATAAACCTGGTGTGCTGACTGAATACAGTTGCATGACCAAACGCCATAGTCACATGTGTCCAGTGTGGCCGGTCACTTTGCAATTTGCTAACAGAACACCACTCATTTTTCTTCAAGGGAAATTTCAAGTTGATGATTTTTAGTATATCCGTTGGTGATTGTTTCTGTTTTATAATACACTAAGTGCCGAGCACTGTGTGCTCCACAACTTTCTGGATAAATGTGGGTCTCTTTAACAGTTCCATGAAGCTTGGAGTAAGCTGATGGAATGGCTGGAGGAGTCAGAAAGATCTCTGGATTCCGATCTGGAAATCGCCAATGATCCAGACAAAATCAAAACGCAGCTGTCACAGCACAAGGTGAGCTTCTCGCACTCACGGTGCATTCCAGGACCACTGCTCTTTCCTTCTTATCCGTGTGTGTATTCATCACAAGACAAAAAGGAAGGGTGAGTACTGGCTTCTAAAAGAAAGCGTGAAATGAAAACGGCGCCTCTTCTGCAGTCTAGATACACTAAGGGTTTTGATTGAGCGCCGCCGTTTCAGCTTCTGATGACAACGCTCTTAAGTCACCACATTTTAATGGAGCAGTCCCATCTTGAAGATAAATCTGGAGTATGAGATGCAGAGAGCCAGATGCAGTGGTGGGCACCTTTGATCACAGTTGCGTGGGAAACTGAGGCAGGGGAAGCCAGCCCGAGATCCATAGAAAAACCTTGTCCCCATAAGTAAGCAGATCCTTTTAAACTGAGAGGTGGGAAATGTTGACTGACACTGCCCAAGAACAGAGAGAGAGAAGGAGGTGGGGGGGAGGAGGGATTCCTTCTCTTAAAGAAACAGTTAATCAGCTTCTTTGTGAGACTAAAAGAATGTAGAGACAAGATTTCAAAGACGGTTTTCCCTTTGAGACTCCTTCCACTAGTCACTGGAAGAGCACATTCTAGGTCCTGGGCTCAGCTCCTTTGTAGCTGTGACTCTCTGCTATAAAGGGGCCACTGCTCACACAGATAACAGCGTGGTGAGCAGCTGAGCAGTGTGATTACTGTCAACCGTTCTAAGAGATCAGATCTCTACATATATGTAAATCACTGCTTAGAGCGTGGTGATGTGAAATGGCTAGCAAACAGTGGGATAACTCTTTAAGTTTCACCATCTTCAGAAAATCTAGACCTCATCCTCTCGTGTGTTCCATGGAGTCACCCAGAGGGTGGTGAGCAGAGGATGATGGGAGGAAGCATGTGTGCCCTTGGACGTGATGAGACTTAAGATTGGCCTGTTTTGCTGATGGCTCCTTCCTGTGAGCTGCCACAATGGAAAAATTAGTCCCCTGCTCATAATAAAATGCTCTACTTGAATATATACATGGATATTATATAGTCTTATGAAAGTGACATTGCAGTTTGCTGCTAGAGAACCCCAGAAGAAAGTGTGCAGCAAATAGTAGCCTCTGTTCTACCCAGTGTTGTTTGTTGTCGGTGCTACCATTTCTCCAAGATATATCTTAAGGCAGCCCATAAAACCACTTTTAAAGAAGACTTTCCTAGTCAGCATTTGGGGTCTTCTATCATTAGAAAGCTCTAGTCTGTCTGTAGTCCCATAGATTGTTTAGCTTGTAGCTACTGTGTGAAGAAAATCCATGCCAATCCCTTGGTTCTAAACACAAGCATTCTGTTCAGAATGACATGAGACCAGTCCTCACTGACAGCAAGCTGTAGAAATAGTGGGATACTGTGGATGTGTTGTTACTTAAAACTTTCCTGGGGTGGTCACCTCCTGTTACTAGACTAAATAATTTGGTTGGTCACCCTAAAACACTTGAATTGTGGCTATTAAAATGCAATAAAATTGGGTAATTGTAACCTTGAGATTACTACCTAGCACTTTGCAATCTGTCATGCTCCATCCCAATGTACTGCCAGCATTGAGAACCCTGTGCTGGTGTCACTTTGCTGTCCCGTGAGCTTAGGAAGTGTGAGCCGAGTTGACCTTTCTTTCCTTTTATTCCTGAGATTGTATCTTCAGTGGCAGTGGTCTCACTTTTCTGCTCTTTTTGCAAGTGCTTACAAATACCTGCCAACTAGGAAATGGTGCTGAGAGGCCTACAAACCCAGTTCCGGCTCTACAAGTACTACTGAGTTGTGTGGAAAGCCTATAATTCACTTCGCACATGCATACATGCATAACCATGAAAGTCATAGAGAATGGTACTGTATAGACGTTGCCTCAGCACCATAGCTATTTGGTCCTGGAAAAGTAATCTAACCTCTTTTGAGGTAGAGAGAAGGCTCTGTCCAGCTGGGGAGAACAAATGAGTAAGATTTTCCCAATGGTCTAGCCATCAGACCCCAGAACAGCAGTCCTGACTTCCTGGCTCACAGACAAATTACCTGTATCCTTATTGTGAATATCCAAATTCAGTAACAATAAGGGTGTCTGACAACAACAAAACCTGCAGTAAATTTACGTTATCTAATCACTCTGTCCGGAATGGACTAGTGTACACTTGACCACGTTTTCCTCTCCAAAGCCTTTCAATCATTGATTGGCAGTTGCACTTTATTACAGTTACTACGGAGTTTGTGGCATTGGGGCTGGGGAGGTAAAGCAGCACTATGGTCAACCACTTGTCTGCTGTGCACAAGGCCCTTGTTTTAGAAATCTTCATCCACACAAACAATAGGGAGATTTAGAGTTTGTGTCGCTTTGAAATTGTTTTCTCGATAATAACAGCTACTCCTGGGGTCACTGAGCTTCTAAGAGAAAGAACACACCCTTAGTTGTCAGGATTTAAGCTTGTGTTCTGCCCCAGGACGTTCCTATGTAGAACAGTGCTGTAGGTCAGGCTTGAGTGCCTGCTAGTGTCTTCCGTTGCCAGCCGTCCGTTTGTTAGAAATGCCTCTTTAAGTGAAAATGATCTAACCAGATGTGGCGATGCATGCCTGTTGTAATCCCAGAACTTGAGGAGGCAGAGACAGACGGATGAGTTCAAGTTTGAGGCCAGCCAAAGATACACAGGGAAACTCTGTCTCCAAAACCCAAATTAAAAAAAAAAAAAAAAAAGATTTGTTATTTGGTTGCTTCATAAATTTATGTAGTATATTCTGGTCAGTCTTCACCTCCTTTCATCCTTCTCCCCCATCATCAAGTCTCCTTCACACATTTTTTGGGGGGGCCTTTGTGATCCACTGAGTTTATCAAGGGCTACCCATGAGGACATGACTGTGGATCTAAGCAGTGGATCATGAATAACTGACCAGTTGTTATATCATCAAAGGCAATGACTTCCTCACCCCCAATAGTGTCCCTCTCCTACCAACAACTCCCCTAGGTGCAGGCTTCATGAGCCCCTCCCCCACCTATGTTTTTGGGTCTATGCGTGCCATGGCTTGTCACACCCATAATACAATGTTTAATGACCCTCTTCCTCATTGTCCAACTCTTAGATTCTTTCTGCCTTCTCTCTCACAGGCACTTTTGGGACTTGGAGATGGTCTTATGCAACTTGCATGCTACAGTACCAGTCTGCCAGGCGAAGTGTGCCTACTGGTGCCATAGTGGCGTGGCTATTTTGGGAGTAACCAGCGGAGTTGAGATTTGATCTGATGTCTCTCACTGGAGATCTGGTCCATGGCTGGGGAGGTCATAGACACACACACACACACACAAAATGAATATACTACTTTTGTTTCGCTAGATGAACATGCCAAAGTGCCTCCTTAATATTTATGTTTATACACGAAGGCCAGTGGTACCCTCGGCCTTGAGCAGTGAATGACAGTTAATACAGAGACTCGTGGCTGGTCAGGATGCTGAGAACCCATGACGGAATGCCCAGCCTTAAACAAGGTCCTGCTATTGCTAAGCAAATAGATCCAAGCAAAAACTTACCCTTTTCTTCTTCATTATGTAGGAGTTCCAGAAATCCCTCGGAGGTAAACACTCTGTCTATGATACCACCAACCGAACTGGACGTTCTCTGAAGGAGAAAACCTCCCTGGCCGACGACAACCTGAAGCTGACCAACATGCTGAGTGAACTCAGGGACAAGTGGGACACCATATGTGGCAAGTCTGTGGAAAGGTAGGATCCTCGGGCAGCTGGTGACTTTGTAGACCTGCCACAGATGCACAGTAGGGTGTCTGCAGAGATCGTTTGGTGGACCTCAGAGTCTTCTTTGGGTAAGGAAAAATCTGTCTTAACTAGGTCTACTTGCTTGCTTGTAGTTGGTCCCACTGTGCTCTTGGGGACTCATAACTCACCATGTAGCCAAGGCTACCTTGGACTTGCACTGATCCTCCTTTTTCAGCTTCTGGAGTGATAGGATTAAGGCAGGGCTACCATGCTGAGCTCCCAGATCTACTGCTTTTTCCTCCTTTAATTTACATATAACTAGTTATGCAAAAATACAAGTCAGAGCGCTATCATTTCTCTTTGTCACCCCATTTAGGAATTTGGTTTTGGATATGAAATAAAATAGGCTCCGTAACATGGTATGCAAGGCTGTTCTGGTCCAGCACTCCTTCACACTTCTAATCTTCCTCTCTCCCACTGGATTTCTGTGAGGCCCCAAGATTTCACTTTAAAACTATCAAGTACTGAGTAAAGTACAGTAGTAGTATAAAAGTTCAAACATCTTGTATTTTTGTCACTGATCCTTAGTTCTAGTTACTTTTGTCAGAAAAGTTCAGTGTCCCTATCTAAAATGCTTGAGAGCAGAAATGCTCAGATTTGGGAGGCTTTTTTTTTCCCCTTTAGATTGTGGAATATTTGCATATATACCATGAAATATCTTGAGGGTGAGACTGTAGTCTAGATTTGAAATCCATTTGTTTCATATATCCCTTATATATGTTGCCTGGATGATGGTGGTTGATTGGTTGATTGGCTGGTTGGTTGGCTGGTTGGTTTGATTTGTTTTGTTTTGGTTGGTTGGTTGGTTGGTTGGTTGGTTTGATTTGTTTTGTTTTGTTTGATTGGTTGGTTGGTTTGGGGTTTTGGTTTTTGGTTGTTCCAAGACAGAGTTTCTCTGTGTGGCCTTGGCTGTCCTGAACTCACTTTGTAGACCAGGTTGGCCTCAAGCTCTCAGAAATCCTCCTGTTTCTGCCTCCCCGAGTGCCAGCAATTTTTTAGTTTTTAGTAAAAGAAAGTATCTAATTGGGCTTACAATTCCAGAAGCTTAGCGTCCATGATGGTGAAGTAAAAGCATTGCAGCAGGAACAGCTGAGAGCTTGCATCTCAGACCACAGACAAGGGGCCGAGAGCACACTGGGTATTGCTTCCAAAGCCTCCGAGCCCAGTGATACACCTCTCCAGCCAGGCCAGGCCTTTCATCCTTCCCAGACAGTTCTGCCAGCTGGTGACCAGGTATTCAAATAGAAGAGCCTACGAGCTCCCTTCTCATTCAGTCCACTCCAGACTATTTCATTCTGTTGGAGATGGAGTAGAAACCATCTGCTTTGCTGGGAGAGGCTTTGATGTGATCCCAGGTGTCAGCTCTTGTTTTCTCCACTTCTGAAGTCTTATCTTGGAAGTCCACCTGCACCAACATCCTGCAGTGTTTCATCCTTATGTCGTATTTTGGCTCCAATATGGTCTTGCTTAGGTTTCCTGGGATACGTGCTGCCTTCTGTGCTCTCGTGTGATTTGGGGGTGTTTCCCCCAGTTACACAGTTATTCTTGGTATTAAAGTCAGCGTACTAGTGCAATGGGGCCTACATCTCCTTTTTGTGTCTAATGATGCTTTGTTTTTATAAAATTAGGTGCTATTCCAGCACTTGGTTTATCTTGTGCATTTCATGTTTACTGTATTAGAGCTATTTCTTTCTTTCTCATTGGAATGTTTCTTTTTCTAGTGAGATTATTTCTTTAATGTTCTCGATGATGTTTACTAAATTCTGTTTCTGGGTATAAGAATGAGATTCCCTTCTAGTCTAGTGATTCTGAGTTCCCCTAATTTATCCTTATCACGGAAGGTCCTTACTTCTCCACTGACTGAAGGACAAACCTGCTGGGCATGACACATGTGATTGATAGTTATTTTCTCCCAGAACCTGAAATACACCATCCCATGCCTCCCGACATCTAGAGTTCTAAGAAACGCTGCTGTTAATCTACTGGATTTGCCTTTTAATGTTACTGGACATTTCTCTCCTGCAGTTTGTAGCATTCTTTCTTTGTCCTATAATCTTAACAACTTGGGTATAATATGTTATAGTGATGTACTTCTGTGGTCATGTGTATTTGAAGTTCTAAATGCGTTTTTAGTGCCTGGATATGCCTGTCCCAAGATTTGGGAAGTTTTCCGCTGTTGTCTTACTGTGTGGCTTTCTGTGCCCCTAGCCTGCTGCTCTTCTTCCTCAGGTATGCCAGTGAAGGAAATATTTGATTGTTTTTCAGGGCATCCCAAAGCTCTTGGCATTTTCTCTGCATGCTTTTCTACTTCTCTTTTGTCCTTGCTGTTGGACATGAACAATTCAAAAGACCTGTCTTCAAGATGTGTTGGTTTTTTGTTTGGTTGGTTGGGTGTTACCTGATCTAATCTGCTACTGAGGATTCCAACTAGTTTTTCTTATATTTCTCTGTTGAGACTGGTTTGTCTTTTGTGGTGTCATGTGAGAACCCCCTTAGCGACTTTCTCTTGATTATTGTTTTGGGAGGTGTCAGTCCTGGTTTTGACTCACTTCACAGACTCGCTCATTCTTTTGGCAATCCACAAGGCTAATTTCCCCCTGTTTCTTCCTCACAGGATCCCATGACCTCAGAGCTAAAAATAGAAAGCCATTTAAAAAAATAAAAAATAAAAGCATGCATGTTACAGATTTTTATAGAGTGGCATTCTGTGGCATCATGTTGATGATGGAAAATTTGGGAATTTTTTACTTCTGAGTTTTGGATTGTAGATCTTCATTCCAAACCCATATCAAGATGAACTAGTGTTCAGTTCTGGGTAGCTTTACACATAACAAGTAAATAAATAGATCTTTTAAAATAAAACTTAACATGTGTTTATTTAGACTCTAGAAGGATCAGTGATTTACAAATATGGGGTTAAGGGAATTTTCCTGTTACCAGATGCCCAGCATGTATTTAAAGGCATAAAAGAGAAAAGTGTATTCTAAGAAAAGCCGAGGGAACTGTGTTGACCACTTATTCCTCCTCTTCAGTATGGCCAGCCATCATGGGGGACTTTGGAAGGCTAATTTATCTCCTTTTCCCCCAGACAAAACAAGTTGGAGGAGGCGCTGTTATTTTCCGGACAGTTCACAGATGCCCTGCAGGCCCTCATTGACTGGCTTTATCGAGTTGAGCCCCAGCTGGCAGAAGACCAGCCTGTCCACGGAGACATTGATTTGGTGATGAACCTGATTGACAATCACAAGGTATTTGCAGCCCAGGACTTTCTATTGTGCCGTTCGGTTATTTATTCTGAGTTTTGAGAAGGATACAAGTGGTTGCAATAGCCTTTTGAAATTGGGAGAACATGTCTTACTACATCACCATCTTCCTACTGACGCGTGTGATGGAGCAGATCGAGGAGCCATCTTTAAAAGGGATGGGGGAATATCACTTTATCAGTGGAATGCTTTGCTCGTAATCACTTGATCTATGTCTATTTTAGACTGGAAATGTAATTTCATTTTGTGGTCCTTTGGGGGGGGTCTCTATTCAAACAATTATGTGGTAAAATTTAAAGCCATTCGTTAGTGTCTTGGAAGGAAAACATCAGATCTGGGACACTCCCAAGGGCTCATGGGTAAATCCTCCTCTTGAACTGTATAAAACCCAAGCCCTTACATAGGATCCAGCAGTATAACAGCCTGGCTGGCCTTCAGAACAGCAGGAGGCACAGCTAACACACCAGAGATGAGATTATCTGCAAACAGCCCGTGGACTTGCCCTGATGACCTAATGCGTTTTCTTGCTACAACTTTGACTTCAAAAAAATGTATTTTATTTTCAAATGTCCTCTTCATCGTTCTTCAGTTATGCTGTTCTGACGTGCTTGGTCTCTTTTAGACTGTTGTTTAAACTTTGAAACCTATTTGGATACTAATTTCCTTTTTTTGTTTCTGTTCTACGGTTATAGCCGTGGAGAAGAGTTTGCTATACTTAACACTAACGTAAAATAAAAAGAATAACTAAAGAGCATGCTGAGGGCGCTCCTCAGTGGTAGAGTGGTAGCTTGGCATGTGCAAAGCCCTGTACCCCCGGCTCAGCCTGTACCCACTGTGGTAATTCACCCCTTTCATTCTGGGAGGTGGAGGCAGAAGGAGCTGACGTCCAAGGTTGTCTTTGAGCCATGAGATCCTGTCTTAATTAAAGAAAACCAGAGAACATTATTGGCCAGGCCCACAATGCTCTGCTTCTGCTCTAACAAGAATGTCCTTGTGTGATGAATTAGGCATTATCGGGCTACTCCTAGTCTACTGTTTACATATTTACTATCCAAAGCATTTTTCTAGACTTTATAACACATTACAAATAACACATTAAAAAGAACATCAATTGTGAATTCTTCATTAAGGATTGGTAATGTAGTTGGAAGACTCTAGAAGCTCGACTGTACACAGAACCTTGGAAAGTCCACTTTGAAGCTACTGGATTGTCCTGTCCCAAGTGACTATGTAGATGTTTCCCTTCTGTGTGTATGTCTGTCTGTAGCTGCATGCCATTGAACACTGTTAGACCTGTCTCACTGTCTACCACATCCTGTTTGGATTGTTTTGGATAAGCTCGCTTTGGGAATGATTTTTTTTTAAACCTAGAGTAATTTAATTGTAGCTAGAAAACCAATTATCTGAAAATCTAGTTTTATGTACAGATACTTAGATTAAAAATGAAGAGTCCTGGGCTCAACTTTACTTCTTAAAGTGGCTCTAAGAAACCATTGTCTTTAATGACACATTGCTTTTAAATGTGCCTACGGTGAGAGGAGGGGGTAGGAGATCCCCAAAACCTTTCCACTGAGATGACAGGTCCTCTAATTCAGCCCTGTAAACGGTGAAAACCATGGGTTACCACTTACGGTGCTATGGGGAAAGGGCTTGTTACAGAAGAAAGGACCACATAACTATTGGGCTCACTGTTCTCTCTGCACCAGGCTTGCTCAGTCCTGTCTCTGTGGCTTGTTTCTCAAATAGCGGGTAGCCAGCGTGTGTGTTGTGGCAGCCACACTAATGGCTTGAAAGGAACTGGGGATTCTCTATCACATGACTCAAAAAGAAAGGGAATTTGATGCAGTGTGTGTGTGTACATTATTTAAATCTGATATATCTCATTTTTTAAAGTCCTATTTCCTTATGAGAATGTTACTAGATGTAAACAAAATCTACCCCAAACGGTGTTAAGTCCTCAAAGAGGAACTATGAGTTATTTTCTACCTGGTGAAGATTCTGCCAAAATAAGGCCATACATACCGATAAATGTATGTGGTGTTTTATATAGCTACATATCTCACAGTGGTGCATTTTTGCTGTTTGGGTTCTGTAATTAAAAGTTAACTGTGATAAAAAGTTAATGTGGTTTCCTTAGGTCTTCCAAAAAGAGTTGGGAAAGAGGACCAGTAGCGTGCAGGCACTGAAGCGCTCTGCCAGAGAGCTCATCGAAGGCAGCCGGGACGACTCCTCCTGGGTCAGGGTGCAGATGCAGGAATTAAGCACCCGCTGGGAGACCGTGTGTGCACTTTCTATCTCAAAGCAGACACGGCTAGAAGCAGCCCTCCGTCAGGTAAAATCCATATAAATGAGCTAGGTATACGGGGTGACGTCCTGCAGCCACAGCACGAGCAGCTCGGGTAGACCAGAAGGTCCAGTGCTCATCCTCCTCCCAGATGGGCATCAGAGAAGTCTAGTCTGGCTGGGTGGTGGTGGCGCACACCTTTAATCCCAGCATTCGGGAGGCAGAGGCAGGAGGTTCTTTGTGAGTTCTAGGCCAGCCTGGTCTACAAAGAGAGTCCAGGACAGCTAAGGCTACACAGAGAAACTCTGTCTTGAAAAAACAAAAAAAAAACAAAACAAAACAAAGTCCAGTCTGTCTCATAACTCTCTGGACCCTTCTACCTGCTCCTCTGGAGAATTTCCAGTACCTAGCAGGAATATTTGCTAATCTCTGCTTCGTGCTGCTTAAATACGTCACTTGGAAGTCCTGGTAGCTGCCACTCACCAAACACTAAGCTGCAAGAATGGTGAACAAGGCTTCCTGTAGGCTTCCTTGATGTTTTATGTCTCTCCTTATATTTATAAAATAGAGTACTATATACCCCTATCTTCTTAATAGGAGTAATGTGTGTAATTAATTTAAATCAAACCTTTTTGGGGGGGCGGGGGAGGTGTGCACTTCTATAGCTATCACTAACAGGTATATTGGGAAATCTTCCTCCTCCCCCCACGTGTGTGTGTGTGTGTGTGTGTGTGTGTGTTAGGCAGAGGAGTTCCACTCTGTGGTCCACGCCCTCTTGGAGTGGCTGGCAGAAGCAGAGCAAACCCTGCGTTTCCATGGTGCTCTCCCAGATGATGAGGATGCTCTCCGGACTCTGATTGATCAACATAAAGTGAGTAATTCCAGTTGGTGAGTAAAACAAAATGAGAAACTGAGTCAGGGAAAGAGAAGAAGCTCATGACTGCACAGAGCAAGTGCAAGAGTTTTGTTTTCTTGTTTGTTTTGTTTTGTTATTTTCCTTCCTGAGGAAAAAAAAAACTAACCATTTGGTACACACCTGTTCACACACACCTAACACCTGGGTACACTTGAGACTGTGTCTCCACCTTCCCTCCTCACCTACCTGTTCACACACACACTCGTAACACCTGGATACACTTGAGAATGTATCGCCACCATTCCCGCTTACACACCTGTTCACCCACACCTAACACCTGGATACATTTGAGACTGTGTCTTCACCCTCCCTGTTCACACACCTGTTCACACACATCTAACACCTGGATAGGTAGCTGTCTTTTGGGCTCCCTTTTGAAAGAAAGTAGTCACTGTAGACGTAGGCACACTGTTTCCTGTCTCTAGGCTGCATGGTGATTTTCCCAGAGGATCATTTGACTTCCGACCAGTCAGCCCACTTTGTCAGTTGTATGTGTATTTCAAGAATGAAACTCCATTAAGGAGCAGCTTGGCATTTCCAAAACATTCCACTAGAATTGTATGTTAATAGTCTTTGCATTTATATGCAAAATAAACAACTCATTTAAAACACTAAAATGGTATTTGTATGCCTCTTTCACTTTAGGGGCTTATTTTATTTACTTGATTGTCCTGTGTGTTGCATGGACCTCTATGTGCCATGTGTTTGTTTTGCCTTCTGCCGAGTGGATTCTGGGCCTCAAACTCAAGTCTTCTGACTTATTCCACTCACCGAGCAGTCTCTCCAGGCCCACTTCTCATTTTTTAATCAAGAGCCTTATAAAAATTCTTGCAACAACTAACCTATAATATAGATTATAAACGTAAAGCACTAGGTTTATAGTGGTAAGTGACTAAGCAGGCAAAAGTGTGGCCGTTGTGTTACCGAGCCAAGCTAATCTCTTTTCTGTAGCAATGCCTGGAACTGGGCAAAACCCTCCCAAGTGTGGCCCACATAAAAAACAGATGTTTTTTAACCTCTGCCTGGAAAAGTCAGGAGTTTACAGTGCTCACATCCCATGTGCTGTTGGTGTCAGGACTTCCGGTCAACTTGAAAGATCTTTTTCAACACCACTTAATAACCTTGCCTTCCAAGGTCATGTTGGAAGTACAGCATCCTAGTGTGTACCGTGTATTACATCATCTGCTTCTTACTTTAATTGTCATCCTTCCTCAAAGAGGGGTCAGCTAACTATAGCGAGGAAGCACTGCCTTCCTGGGAGTGATAGTGGCTCAGGCTAGCACAGCATGGCTTTGCACACTGTTCACAGTGAAGCTGGACCATAAGATTAGCAAAAGTATGTTGGGCTCATGGTGACTCTTAGATTCAGCTCAGTACTTAGGAGTCTAGTTTATGTCTCTGACAGACAGACAGACAGACAGACAGAATCAATTCCTACACCAGATTGAAATTCTTACTTATTCTTACAACCCTGTCAGTAAATGATTGTCGCCAAAACCTTGTGTCCGCCAAGGGCCAACAGCTAACTGAAGTGTTTGCTCTCCTGCAGGAGTTTATGAAGAAACTGGAAGAAAAAAGAACTGAACTAAGTAAGGCCACTGCTATGGGTGACGCTCTTCTGGCCATCTGCCACCCTGACTCCATAACCACCGTTAAGCACTGGATGACAATTATCCAGGCCAGGTTTGAAGAGGTCAGTGTGTCCTTCTGTCATCCTGGGTGGCAATGGCTGTGAGCTGGGGCAGGGCAGTGGGAAATCTCAGCGGCCGAGGTAGACTCGCAGCTGTGGGAAGCGAGGCCGTCACGGGAAAGTGTCGTGTAGATGACCCTCTGTGCCTCGGCCCCTGAAGGAGTTACAGGATCTGCAGCTGTGTCCATGCGACCTCAAACGCCAGATGTTTGGTTCACTGTAGGTCCCACCTGTCCATTGTGTCTGCTGAAAAAAAAAAAGATGTCTCACTGAAGAGTGTTTGGGGGGCCTGTATGCTTGTGCAGTGAATTGAAGAACAGGATTAGAACAGAATTCCAATTCAAGATCTTTAGCTCTTTAGAGTGTAGTTTCTGAGTGCTGTCTGCAATAAGCACATTTGGTGCTTTGGAGGAGGTATGCACGAACCTGCCAAAGCACTAGGAGTAAACCCAGATGCTGTGTACATCATTAGCATTCTGGAGGTGACAAAGGTCCTCAGGAGGGGTCTTGGTGCTTCCTCAAGCTGGATCTTAGCACCCCCTTGCCGGATCTAGGACAGCGGAAAGATTCGTGGGTCAAGCCCAGAATGATCCTACTTTACTTTTAGAGTTGGTAGAGCTTACGACAATGACGCCGTCTCATGAGCTGGAAGGACTTAAGCGAACTGTGTGTTTGTGCCCCAGGTGCTGGCCTGGGCAAAGCAACATCAGCAGAGGTTAGCAGGGGCGCTGGCCGGCCTCATCGCCAAGCAGGAGCTGCTGGAGACGCTGCTGGCGTGGTTGCAGTGGGCCGAGACTACACTTACTGAGAAAGATAAGGAAGTCATCCCACAGGAGATTGAGGAGGTGAAAGCCCTCATTGCAGAGCACCAGGTAAGTAAACGTGATCCTCACCTGTTAACCTCAGGCGTCTGCTCTCTTCCATTGCAGGGTTTCTCCCCCCAGCCCAAGACCAGGGGCTTTTCTTGTTCTGCAGCTGCCCTGCAGCTTGTCTCTCCCCAGTCACCTCTGGACCACTCTTTTGCCTTCTGTGAAGCACTCCTCTGCCTCTGCCTCCAGTGTCAGAGCTGCTCTCTTCTCCATTTTATCCCCAGCTCCATCATTTTAGCCCCACCTCCCACTCTCTTTGAGCAAACTCATTTCGTCGCCGCGGCTCTGCCTGGCATTTGCTTTACAGTTTCCTATTTGCATCTCCTCTGTTTCCTCAGATGACCAACCATGAGTATTCCAAGTGCAACATATTTAAAAGGGCATGCATTTTCCTTCTCAGAGTGGCTGCTTGCCTGTGTACGCTACCTGTTTTAAACTCTGAAGTGATGGCATCATATGTGCTCTGAGTCTAGCCTGTTTAATTAATGGGGCTAGAGAGATGGCTCAGAGGTTAAGAGCACTTAGGACTTAAATTCGGTTCCCAGAAACCACACTGGTCAGCTTGCGGCCACCTATAAATTCAGTTTCAGGAACTCCACTGCCATCTTGTGGCTTCTGCAGGCATTACACACAGGTGGTGTGCAAATTGACAAGCAGCACCGCACATACACACATCCATCCACGTAACTAAAAACAAAATTTTCAAATGTTGAATCTGTGTTATTGGTATATATAGTGGCCCAGAGCTTCTCCGGCTATGTTCCCTGTGTGAAGACTTATCATAGTGGCTCAAGTTTTCCAACACAATAAATATTTCAGAACATAATGCCTCTCTCTTCACCTGTCAGCCTCATATTTTCCCCACCACTTTTCATCGCTGCCTCTGCCTGTCCTCAGCCTTTGCTGTGTGCCCAACATGTAGGGATCAGTCGGTAACAACAAGATACCATGGAGACACAATGAGGAATGGCAAGATACCAAGCCCTTTAAATGTAACTACAGTAAACATTAGTGCCAATAACCTCGGCCACTTCAAAGTGCCTGCTCATGGCCATGAGGTATATATGAGTCGGACATGGCCATCTTCTGCCTCTGTGTGCAAAGTCATTCAAGTATTTAAACTGCGAGGGTGGAATGTTCTATGGCAGGAAATGCTCACTAAAATCCCTGGCGGAAGAGCCTTTGCACTTCAGACCTAGTTGGTACAGATATTTAGAACCACTTGCAAATGTTGTCTTTCAAACTGAAAAGTGACAGTTTTGTTTTTAATTTGAGTTTGCTTTTGGTCATTTTGCATTCTTTGGAAAGCAGTAAACAAACAAACAAGCAAGCAAACACTGACTGGTACAGTCATTTAGTGTGCTAATCCTTTAAAGAATGACAGCGCAGCCCTTTCATCCTGGGTGCCTGTTCGTCCCTAACGCTGACTTCCTCTAACCCTGGATTTAATTGACATCACTCTTCCCTTCAGACCTTCATGGAAGAAATGACCAGAAAACAGCCCGACGTCGATAAAGTTACCAAGACCTATAAGAGGAGAGCTGCTGACCCTTCCTCTTTGCAGTCCCACATTCCTGTCTTGGACAAGGGACGAGCCGGAAGTAAGCAGGGCTGGTTCTTAAAAATAAAGATGCGTGGCCAAGCCAGTCCCTTTCCTTTTCAATTATCACTTGGAATTAGAAAGTAGAGACTCCGTGTGAGCAGGGACTCTAGGTGAGAGAAGCAAGGGAGAATGAGGAAATAGAAGGATCCAGAGGGTCCTAGAAACCTACCAGTAGAACATTATGATGGGCAGATCTGGGCCCAGGGGTCCCGCTCAAACTATGGCACCAGCCAAGGACAATACTTGCAGTAAACTTCGAACCCCTACCCAGATCTAGCCAATGGACAGGACATTCTCCACAGTTGAGTGGAGAGTGAGAACTGACTTTCTCACAAACTCGGGTGCTCCATATCTGACCACGTCCCCTGGATGGGGAGGCCTGGTGGCACTCAGAGGAAGGATAGCATGCTACCAAGAAAAGACTTAATACTCTATGAGCATATATAGGGGGAGGAGGTCCCCCTCAGTCACAGTCATAGGGGAGTAAGGGGAAAATGGGAGGGAGGGAAGATTGGGAGGATACAAGGGATGGGATAACCATTGAGATGTAATAAGAATAAATTAATGAAATAGTTTTTTAAAAAAGATTTTCTTAAACCGTGGACCTTAAGTATTTAGCTAGTTTTTTAAACTGAAGTGAAAGACTGCACTCAGGTGCCTGTGTTTGACATTGTTTAAAGCATTACCTTTCAGATTCTAGAGGAAATTGGGGAAAGTTACAGGACTCCAAGTCATAAACTTGAGCCTGGGTACCATATGATCTTAGGCCAATAATTTTCCTAGGCCACATCTAGCCATTTAGTCAGGTGGGGCAAATGCTCTCTGGGCGCTGGTTTATGCAGCTGAGGAGACTTGTGAAGTCGGCCAGACAGGAGAAAGGTGGCTCGGTTGGCTGTCCTGTGCATGTGTGTGCATATGAGAGGAAGCAACACCTGCTCGGTGGAGAAGAGAGTTGGGAGAAGGCTAGGATCCACTCATCCTCTTGGCTCGGTTGTCGTTTGTGAAGCATCCGATGCCCACTCCAGGGACTGCCACTTCTCATTCTCGCTCTCTAAGCAGAGCAGCTACCTGTAACCGACCCTTAACATGTCTCACCGTGCCGCCTCGGCATTGAAATGGCACCAGCGTGCCTAAGAAAACGTTTAAGTATTTAAGTTTACAGCATTTCTGCAGCACCTAAGATCCGAGTGTGAACTTTAGTAAGAAGTGCTGGGTTAGAGAATGTTTTTCTTGGCAGTACACAGTAGTTAAAGTCAGTCTCACCTAGGAGCCAAAAAGCACACCCCACCTCCATGCCCGTCAGCCCTCCAGGCACTTTGCCATCTGACCGCAGTTGTGTTTTAACAGGGAAACGCTTCCCAGCCTCAGGCCTGTATCCATCTGGATCCCAGACACAAATCGAAACCAAGAACCCCAGGGTTAACCTGCTGGTCAGCAAATGGCAACAGGTCTGGCTCCTGGCTCTGGAAAGGAGGAGGAAACTGAACGACGCCTTGGACAGGCTGGAGGAGGTCTGGAAACTCGTACATTTACCTCCACGTTGTCTCTGTCTTCATTTCTATGCTGTGCCGCGCTGCCAAAAGCATGCTTGTCTTTTCCATAAGCATAACCCTTATCGTCCGAGAGCTGGCTTCCTTCTGAGGCGAACACTAAGCTTGCGTGTATTTCTGTTAGAAACTGATCTGTAGGATCTGGATCTAGGGAGTCAAAAGCTAGAAAACGTACATTTTAACTGGCTGCTGACCTCTGAGAAAGGCTTTCTCACTTGACGTGTCTGCTGCTGGCTCCACCTGGTGGACACATCTCTACCCTGTGGTGGAAGGCTTTTACTTTTTATGTTGTGACAATTGAAAACATTAGGTGTCTCAGCAAACAGGGTAGCTGACAGGACAGAAGGACAGGGTAGATACACACCCAGGCCTGCACCTCCACTAATGCTGGCACTGTGGACACACCTCTGTGACTGGCGACGTGAGCAGTTTTTATTTTAAGAGATCTTATTTGCAAAGAAAAATCAACGATGCAGTGAACTAAACGTCATAAGAAGTCATTTGTAAAATTCTTGTCTTTCTTTGAAATGGGAGAGACGTGTGTCACCAGGGGCTGTACTCAGCTGGCAGGAAACAGAATGGATGTTCACACCCAGGTGATAGAGGTATCACTGAGTGCGTTTAATAGATTGTTGTGAAAAAAGATTTTTTTTTTTAAAAGCCTGAGGTTGTGATGGGGGTGTTGGTGGACGTATGGGAGTCGGAGGGGAGAGTGTGCAGTTGATGTGGCCGCATTTCACTGTGTACACATCTGAAACCGTCGAGAACAAGGACAGAAATGTAAAGTTAGTTTGCGCACAGCGCTAACTCAGCCGACTTTCGCCCTTTTTAGCTGAGGGAATTCGCTAACTTCGATTTCGATGTCTGGCGTAAAAAGTACATGAGGTGGATGAATCACAAGAAGTCGCGGGTAATGGATTTCTTCAGGAGGATTGATAAAGACCAGGATGGGAAGATCACGAGGCAGGAGTTCATCGAGGGAATTCTTTCCTCCAGTAAGTCCAAGACTATAGCCAGAGGGATCCACACAGAAAGCAAGCAAGGTGTAAGACTCGGGCGGGGGGGGGGGGGGGGGGGGCTAATCAGCTCTGCCTTTTAACTTGACTGGGAGCTCGGCAGCTTAGAAAAGCTCCTGAGTCAGGCACACTACCATTTTGAACGGCCACAGGACTATCCTTCATTCTCCTCAAGCTGTGTCAGTGGTTAAATAAGTTAGTGATATTTGATTCCAGAAGCCTTTTGTGTGTTAACTGGGGTACAAAAGCAAGTCAATAGGTAGTGATTTCTGGATAATTCTACTTAACAGTTCTAATCGGATACTCACAGTAGTAGAACATGAGCACCCTGAGCTAGCTTGTTTGGCGACTCTACAAAAGCAGCAAGTGCCGCTAACCACTGAGGTGTCTCCCCAGCCCCTCGTCGTACTGCTTGAAGATAAATCTGTGTCATATATTATCTTATTTTGCTGAAAATGAAATTATTTTATAATTATTTTATTATGCTGAAAATAAGATTTTTTTTAAAAAACTGTGTAATCGTGCTGACCAACCACATTAAGACTGAGACATGCAGTCAGATATGCCTTAACTGTAACAAACTACCTTACCAGCTTTGCTTGGCACATTTCAGAGTTCCCTACCAGCCGCCTGGAGATGAGCGCCGTGGCCGACATCTTTGACAGAGACGGTGATGGGTACATTGACTACTATGAATTTGTGGCCGCTCTGCACCCAAACAAAGATGCATACAAACCCATCACAGATGCTGACAAAATTGAGGATGAGGTACTTGTCGTCTGTCCTCTGCTACAGCAGGACTAGTGTGTGTCCGTGTGGCTCACACAGCCAGCTCATCGGTTTCTAGGGTCCCACTGGGAAGGACCAAGATGAAAGTCAATACTGCACCTTTGTTTTTGGCAGGTCACGAGGCAAGTAGCCAAGTGCAAATGTGCAAAGAGATTCCAAGTTGAGCAAATCGGCGACAACAAATACAGGGTAAGTGTTCCCAGTGACTCCAGGTCTTCGGAGAACAGAAGCCAACATGTGCGTCAGTCGGACATACGTGGCTTTCTAGGAACCCTAATTAGTGTCACACCATCTCAAATGTAATGGAGTAGGAAACGCTACAGTTTTTCTCATCTCAAATTATATAAATTCCTAAATTATATAATGTAAATGTTATGTAGATAGCTTGCATTTGACTAGCAGGCCATATTTTAAAATATTCGTAACGTGCACAAAACTTTTACATTTCTTTTACATTTGTCTATTTAGTGTGTGTGTGTATGTGTGTGTGTGTGTGTGCACATGTGTGTATGTGCATGTATGCATGTCACAATATGCATAGAGGTCAAAGGCCATCTTGTGGGAGTATTTCTCTTCTGTAGGGGTGTAGGGACTGAACTCAAGTCCTCAGGCCTGGTGGCAGTGCCCTTACCATCTGAGCCATCTCACACACATGCCACTGTTAAGGAGAAAATTGCTAAGAGTAAAATACCCAAGTCATCTATTCAAGCTGTCCCAAATTACTTGTTGTTTTATTATGATTAGAGATAAGCTTCAAGCTTCTAAATAACTGCTTTTCAGAACCAGGAAAGTAGAATTTGGGGGGGGGAGGGTTCTAGAATTTAAAAATACTCACTTTATAGATATGAAAAAGATGCAGTTTTTTCCATTTACATAGTAATTTTTGCTTTTATTCGAAATCTAAATGAACTTGGTTCACATTTAAACAGAACAATGTGATTTTGTCATTCTTTGTTTTTTTTCCTCTTTTTTTTTTCCTTTGAAATATCTTTTAGTCAGCAGATAGGATTAACGTGTGCTGAGTGTCCTTGATATGGCATGTTATTTACAAATGCAGTACACTTTCACTTTTTCTTTTTAGACTTAAAAAAAAATTATGTGCATTGGTATAAGAGTGTCAGATCCCTTGGAACTGGAGTTACGGACAGTTGTAAGCTACCATGTAGGTCCTGGGAATTGAACCCTCGTCCTTTGGAGAGCAGACATTGCTCTTGACCACTGAGGGACTAGCTCTTCAGCCCCCACACTTTCATTTTTAAAAGATGTTCATCTGCCATTTAAACTTTAATTTGAAAACTTTTAGCTAAGCTGAGCAGTAGTGGTGCACGCCTTTGATCTCAGCACTCGGGAGGCAGAAGCAGGTGGGTCTCTGTGAGTTCGAGGCCAGCCTGGTCTACAGAGCAAATCCCAGGACAGCCAGGGATGTTGCACAGAGAAGCCCTGTCTTTAAAAAAAAGAAAACTTTAACTTTTTGCACTTTAAAAGTTTTGAAACTTTTAACTTCAGTTTGAAAGCATAAGATTTCAATAAATTTGTAAAACAAACAAACAAAAAACTTTGGCTTGAATTCAGAACAAATGGATACATCCACTCTCTAAACTAAATGCTATATCCTGAAGTACAGGGTTTGAAGTGTGTGTGTGTGTGTGTGTGTGTGTGTGTGTGTGTGTGTGTGTGTGTGAGAGAGAGAGAGAGAGAGAAAGATTGAGTGTGAGGGTGTAGATGAGTGAATGTGTGGGGGAGAGTGTCTCTGTGTGTGTGAATGAGTGTGAGGGTATATGTGTCTTAAATGTGTGTGTGGGTGTGAGAAAGTGTGTATGTGTGAGAGAAAGATTGAGTGTGAGGGTGTATATGAGTGAGTGTGTATGTGTGTGGGTGTGAATGAGTGTGAGAGTTCTGTGTCTGAATGTGAGAGGACGTGAGAAAGTGTGTATGTATAGAGAGAAAGAGACTAAGTGTGAGTGTGTATGTGTGTGTCAGACTGAGTATATGTGTGGTGAGTATGAGAGTGTGTGTGTGTGTGTGTGTGTGTGTGTGTGTGTGTGTGTGTGTGTTTGATCCATATAGAAAGTTTCCTGTTAAACTAATTTTGTCTTTCTTCCATTTTTCATTTTTTTTATCAGTTCTTCCTGGGAAATCAGGTATTAACCAGTGGAATCTCACATTCCCGATGATTTTTTTAATGTGTAATTCATAGCCATTGAAGCTTACCATGGCCAGTCCCTCCATGCTGCCTCGCTAGCTACTGCAGTGTTGGTTGGTGTGCTGTTGCTGTCAGCGCTCTCGGAGTCCTTGGCTCAGGATTCCTTTATCGCTTTGTGCCTCAAAGGAGGAGATTACTTTTAAGCAAACCAGATAATGAACTGTAGCTGATTAGCTGATCACCATGGTGCAAACACAATGTTCAAGGCCCGTTTTTCATAATACTGTGGACAAATCTTATGCCAGTGGTCACTGGAACACAAACGTGATTCTCCATACATCACTGTGCCTGATCGTTCAGGGCATACGGCATACAGTATCATTAAGCAGAGACTGTAGAATACTAATTAATAAAACAACAGTTTTCTTTAACCCCACTAGCTTCCAAAATAATAGACACAGAGAGACTGATTTATTACTAAGCTGTAGGTACTATGCTGGGCAGATTCTGAGCTATTCTAAGCCAATCACGTGCCAGTCTGATGACTCCGGGCTTCTGCTCCATCGGTCTGTCCTCGTGGCCACGTGCTGATCACCCATCTTGCCCCGTGGCGTCTCCTCTCTCTCCAGCTTCCTCTCTACTGCTCTGTCTTCTGCCTTCCCTCTCTTCTCCTCTCATGTTCTCTCAACCCCAAGCCCAGAAACCTAAACTCCGCCTACCCCTCTTCTGCCCAGTCACAGGCTTCAGCATCTTTATTGGCCAATCCGGGATAATTGGGCAGCATTCCTTATATCACATGGGTACAGAAGATGGTTCAACACTCATAACAGTATCCATGGCAGGGCCGTCACCACATCTCAGGGCACTGAAATCAGCATCTGAAAACAGGGTACACAAGACCCTCTTCCAACAAGTGACCATGGGAAGACAAAGTACCAAGAGGTCTTCATAGGGCTCCTGAGTGACGTGTGTGCTCCCAGCCACTAACTCCCTCTGAGTTGCTGGCTTACAGCACACTATAGGTCGTGTTTTGTGCTGCCTTGGCCAAATGTTTGCATTGACATTCCAGTCAGTGCAACTACTTAGTGGTGCTGTGGCCCGATAGAGATTTTTAAAATGCACACAGGAGAAATTACATTTTGGTGGGCCCATATTCAAAATGTATTGCCTGCACTGCTCTGTAAGAAGCAGACCACTGTTAGTTAGCTAGTGATCACTGCTCGATCCTAAGTCACACTACGTCTTTCCCCCCTTTTCATTAAAAATAGATTCTTTTCTCACATAAATACGTCCTGGTTACAGAGTCCCCTCTCTCTACTCCTCCAAGTTCCTCCCTACCTCCTCTCCCACCCGGATCCACTCCCTTTCAGTCTCTCATTAGAATACAAGTGATGGAATAACAATTAAGTTGTAATCGGAATAAATTAATAAAAAAAATTAAAAAAAAAAAGAAAATAATAGGCTTCTAAGAGATAACAGGGAACTAAAACATAGTAAGATAAAACAAAAACCATCACACCGAAGTCAGACAAGGCAAACTGACAGAAGGGAAAGAGCCAAGAGAGTGCACAAAAATCAGAGGCCCGCTCGCTCACACACTCAGGAGTCCCATAAAAGCACTAAGCTGAAGGTTGTACTGTACACATAGAGGGCCTGGTGTAGACCCCTGGTGTAGGCCCTGCGCTCACTGCTTCATCTCTGAACACATTACATCCTAAGTTGCAAATTATCTCTTACCTTCAGTTTTCTGTAGGCAAAAGTTTAGAGGATAGTGATTCCACTACTTTGAATAGACTTTTCCCAAGAACTATTTTTAATTGACATATAATAGTCATATGTATTTATGGGACGCAGTGTGATAATTTAATAGTTACGCACAATGTGCAAGGATAAAATCAAGGTAAAACATCTGTTACAACAGATAAAAATGTTACCTTTTAATGCTTGTTATTTTCTGAATCAGCGAATAGGATAATATCTTTCATTTTCAGAGAAAATAAGAGAAATACCTTCAAAGATTTTTATGTGCTGGAAGTACAAAGAACAACATTCATCTATTTTTTTTTGTCTTGTGCTTGGCCTTGGGAAAATTAGAGGAATTCTAAAGACCCCATTGGTTGTCTGGAGAATACCTTTTAAAAGTTCTATCAGAAGTTACCATATTTAAGAACCAAAATACTACTTTATAAAGAAAGCATTTCTTAGATGTTTCCTTAAGTCTAATTTTGAACCTGGTGTTGAACAAGATTTATCTGATCCAATTATCTGGTTCCTTAAGGGTAATTTTCTTCCCACCCTCTTTTTCCCCTTTGCTTACTAGCAGCACAAAATTTTTTTTTTGTCTCTAACAACATAAGTACAGGTTTTAATTTTTAAATTAGCATTTCAGAAGTAGTTCATCCAGTGGGAAATTTAAGTCTCAGTGTTTAAAACTCAAATTTCGGAAGAGCTATGCCAAGAGATGTGTCCCTGCTCATACACTTCTGTGACCTTCTTCTGAGTTTAGGTTCCTGAAAGAGAGTCTGGCTGGCTTTCTGTTAGGATTCTCATGCTGAAATCCAGCACTCAAGGCTACAGAGAAGTAGCAGAGTGTGTCTACTCCCCACAGTACGCAGAGGGGAATAGTCACAAGCAGGCCTGCCCAGAAGCTGTTGGCACCTAATGAACTGTTTGTTCCATCATTGTCTTTGTCACGTGCCAAGTTGATGAGCATGAAGTTCAGGATGGTGCTTCTCACAGTTGGACATGAACCTCTTAGAAATGATTTCCAGATTTAAAAAAAAAAACAAACCAATTCTCACAGACTTCCAAAATGAGTAATCCAAATGATCAAGGCTTCACCAAAGGAGCACCAATGGTACAAACAGCTTTAAGGGGGAAAAAAATCCTTTTAGATTTGAAAGCTGTGTCATTGGTAATTCATTAGTACCTGTTTTAAGATTGCAGTAACATAATGTGGCATGTTAATCCAGCCTCCAGCTAACTGGTATACCAGACCATTGATTTTAGTATGGGGTTTTTATTAGTCATAATCATTCATTACTTTTTCCCCCTGCATCAGAGATCTCCTAAGAATAGCAAGGGAGCTTGAGTTTCCCCCACAGATCTCAAAGGAAAGGAGTTCTAACCTGAGAGGCAGTTTTCCCAAATCAATTTGGTGACAACCGTAGAAACACCTGATTTTGTGTGAGTCTCGGGCAAGTGGACCTGCGCTTATATTCATGGCTGCGCTTAACTCCTAGAAACATTCTCAGTTCTTGCTTTGTGAGTGTTGTTTCTGTTACAAGAAAGAAAAATAATCTGTAACTTTATTGCAAAGCTTCAACGTTATATTTGATTAACCTCTGTGATTTTTTTTTCTTCAAACTGTTTCCCTTGGTCTAAATCGGCATGCAGCAGTCTAATGTAGATCACAATGGACCCCCTTTTGAGATTTCACTAATTAATCACTGACCTAAGCAGGCAATTAAGTTGGTCGCTTACGCTGCTGCAAGCTGCATGCTGCCCGTTTGCTCAGAATCGTACTGACAATTAGAGGTCCTTTCTCTCTTCACTGCCTAGTTTGGAGACTCCCAGCAGCTTCGACTGGTTCGGATCCTGCGAAGCACAGTGATGGTTCGCGTTGGCGGTGGATGGATGGCTCTGGATGAGTTCTTAGTGAAAAATGATCCCTGCAGGGGTAAGGAGACCCTCTTGTCAAGGTGTCAGTGCCCTCGCAAGGGCTGTGGTGTCAGGTGTCCCCACGTTGGAAGCTTGAATCCCACGGCTGATGGTTCCCATTGGCCTTTAAAACAGTTGTCTCCTCTCTCTCCTTCTCTCCCTCCCTCCCTCCCTCCCTCTCTCTCTCTCTCTCTCTCTCTCTCTCTCTCCTCTCTCCCCTCCCCTTCCCTCCCCTCCCTCGCTCCCTTCCTCCCCCTCCCTCCCCCCCCCTCCACTAATGGAATACATTTGACACAGGTAGGTAGGAAATACAGTCTGAATTTTCTGTGTAAGACCTTCTTGTCTACAGTTTTCAAAATGGACATTTCGACACCCCAAGACAGGAGACTAGAGGGTAAAAGTTTAAGAGTCAAATTTTAATGAAGTGAGGGGAGAGGTGGGGAAAACAGTACTTAGAAACAAAAGCAAACTGTCTTTGAGGTTGACTAAGAGAATATTTAAAAGGTAAATATTACGTTGTAGCTTCCTTCATATCTGCTGTCCCAGGAGTTTTTAAGTTAGCTTTTAATATTCCTCTTTTATCTTTCTAAGATTATAGCATTATTTTAAATTATATGTATGTGTGTGTGTGTGTGAGTGAGTGAGTGAGTGTGTGTGTATGTGCCAGTGTCCACAGAGACCAGAGGCATCAGATCCTCAGCCTCGGAGTTATGGGTGGTTGTGAGCCACCCATGGGACCAAACTCAAGCCCTCCCCAAGAGCAATGCATGCTCTTAGCCACCGAGAATCCTGTTTTTATGTGCTACAGTTATGAGTTTCTTAATTAGTCACATGCGTGTTTGATTACAGTTTCTATTTAGGAGTCATCTACTCAGAAAGCATCCACTATTTTCTGACTTTAAGAAAAGAAAATAGGATTGTGATGACTTATTTTAATCTGTGAGCTTATGGTCCCTTAAAAGTGCCTATTCCAGCTTTGCCTGTTAGGCTACCAAGTGGGAAGCCAAGCAGGAAGTCTTCCTTTCGGTTCTGGCATCTGGAAACAGCTGTGTCAGAGCCAGCGGTCCTGTCTGTCCAGGCCAGCGGTGAATTGTCACACAGCCACGCAGTAGCCCTGCCCTTTGTTACCTGAGATGCAGCTTTAAAAAAACAAATGCAGCGAGGCATAAGCGCTTCCGTCCCATCCGCCATGTTCATTTAACACTGTGTTCTGAGAACAGTGTTGTCAGGCATTTTCATTGTGGTACAGACATGGAGTGTGCTTAATAGAAAGCTACACGCTTTACTATCCTACACACCAGGAGTTTAGAGTGTGTGTGTGTGTGTGTGTGTGTGTGTGTGTGTGTGTGTGTGTGTGTGTGTGTTTTATATTACCTGTTGCTCCAAAAGCCATGATGAATAAAACAGTATGGGATTGAACTGAACACAAAATAAAACAATCAGCCAGGAAGTACAGTCACTATAAGACGCATAAAGCTGTTGCTGGTCTGACACAGCATCATACTGTTGTACAGAAAGCTTCTTACAAGTAGGGGGGAAATGTGCTCTAATGATAAATGTAATACAGTAAACACATAACCAAGCCACATAAGCACCGTTGGCACTACTGGAGCATTCTGTCCTATCCATAACCATGTTGCACTTTCCTGTGACTGGTGTTGCAGTCGGCTTGCTCACCACAGACACATCAGGAGTGCTGTTGCCCTGAAGATGGGCACAGTGTCCATCAGGCAATAGGAATTTCTGGGCTCCGCTAAAGCCCTTTGTTAACCAAAACATCATCTTATGGTGCAGGACTGCACTTTGACAAGAATGCAGTCCAAGGTAAAGGCAGCACTGATTTCTCGTAAATAGCAATGAAAGTGCAAACTCCGTGGGATTACAGAGGGTGGCACTAGCGCTGGCGGGGCTGCCCGAGCTCTGCTGTCCGCTGTCGCTTTTTCCTGGTTGAGTGGAACCACGCAGGGCGTCTCCTCCGGATGCATCTTCTCTCCTAAACGTATGCTAAAGGCTGGGTCCGAGCGCCCTTCACGTATCCAACTGCTGTACTTTGTTTCCTCTGCTAACAGTGTGTTCTTTAATGTGATCGGTACCCTGTGTCGTTTTTTCTAGTTCACCACCATGGGAGTAAAATGTTACGTTCGGAATCAAACTCTTCAATTACTACTACTCAGCCTGCTATAGGTTGGCAACCCCTCTCTTTGGCTCTTCCCTCTTACTTTTCTCTTTCCCACTTTTACGTTCTCGCTTTCATGATTTGTTTTAATACAGTATGCTTCATTCACGCGTATGGCTTAAACTCACATCCGGCAAGCTGGGGCTTCTAAACATAAATTCTGAAAGTGTGACACACTCGCGGCACGCCGCCAGTGCGAGTGTTCCACGAGCGAGCGATCGAGCCCATGCTAACACGTTGCCCATCGGGTCCCTGTGGAGCGTTCTCCATGTGCACATGTGTTTGTATGGGTGCTGCATCACCGATTGCCTCGTGGCTCCCTGGGTCTGGCGTTTGTTACTGCATGTCGGTGAAACAGGTTTTATTTTAAGGCCTAAAATCAAAATACTAGCTGCCTCTCACTTCAGTGAAAATTCTGAAACTTTTTTTTTTTTATGTTCTCTTCATGACTAACAAGCCATCTCCGATTTGGTGTGATTGTTTAACCCCAGTGTTAAATCCTGGCATTCTCCGGACCTCAGCAATACATGCAAAAGATTCCTGACTGTGTCCTCAGTGTGGCGGAGGGGAACAGAGCGTGTGGGCATCAGTAGCTGGTGGATTAACAGTAGCATGAGCTTTCCATCTTCATGCTGACTTTGTTTTACACTGGTTTTTCTTGCTGGTGTCTAGTGTTAGAGTAAGCGCACCCCTTTCCCATCTCCACGCCCCCTTTGTATCCGAGAGGAATGCATTGTGAAGGAATGCATTTAACTTCTTGTTATGCTGAGTTGGAGTTGGCATGTCAAAAAGATGTTCTCGAAATTCCCAGCGTGCTCTTCTGGTGCCAGGCGGCCCTCCTTTCTGCCAAGACTGAGCGCTCTCCCTCTCTCTCTCTCTTCTCCTCCGTGCTGTTTTTTTGCTGTGCATGTGAATGATGCAGCCAAAGGAAGGACCAACATGGAGCTGCGTGAGAAGTTCATCTTAGCAGACGGTGCCAGTCAGGGTATGGCTGCCTTCCGACCACGAGGCCGCAGATCACGCCCTTCATCGCGAGCAGCTTCCCCCAACAGATCCACCTCGGTGTCGAGTCACGCCGGCCAGGCAGCCTCCCCACAGGTACCTGCTGCCGCCAGCACACCCAAGGTAGGCCTCCAGGCTGCGGTCTTCCTCCCAATGCACCCACTCTCCGCAGCATACTCTTGGGCATTTTGTTTCCCTTGAATTTGTAGGACCAGCCACATCCATAGTTTTAAATATGCTTTGCCCAGTGACCCATGAAGCCGTTGTCTGTACAGGGTTACCTGTCCAGGGGCTTTGTCGCCTTTCAGATTGGATTTTCTGTTTAAAGCTTTATTCATCTTTTTTTTTTTTTAATGTATGATCTGTCATACATCAGACCTGTCGACTTTTATCTTTATTGCCTGTGTAACATAATTCTGTTCTGGATCTCTCTTTTCTGTGGGTTTGTTTTTCATCTGCCGCCCTTTACATTTGATTTGCCGTTGTTCCATGCAGATTCTCCATCCTTTAACACGCAATTATGGTAAACCATGGTTGACAAACAGCAAACTGTCAACTCCTTGTAAAGCAGCAGAGTGCTCAGACTGTCCCGTGTCATCAGCAGAGGTATCGTAAGGCCCCAGACTCCAGTCTTAACAGCCCTCTCGAATTGACACTACTAACCCTGCTTTACCACTGCCTTAATGTATGTACTTCTGATAACACTACATCTTCCTGTCACCTACTACACAACAGCTCTCAGGGGACATGAGAGTAAAAAGTGTTCAGAAAAGACAGTGGCAGCTTGAAATGATCACACCAACGGGCTGTATACACCCCTTGGCTCTTGTTCTCACTCGCACTTAACTCTACATGGAGCTCTTGGAAAAGTAGAACACAAAGTGCTACGCAGGCCCGTGAAGGTTTTCTTTTAGTGTTGGTGGAATGCTCTTGCTAGCAGGCTTAATTAGAGCGAGAAACGTAGCGCATTCTCTTAGATGAGGGTGAGAAACAATGCCGCTCACGAGAGAATTACTTAAAGTAAAAGAATTTACAAGTCTTTGCCATGGACGGTCCCTCTGAATGACCCCGGCGTTCACTTCTGCTCATTCGTGCTGGCCAGGTGTGGCCTGGTTCTCAGTTCTGCGTGCAGGAAATGGAGAAAACTCTCATCTTCAAAAGTGTCTGGGCTGTGTTTTAGTAACTAGTAGTATTTGAGCACACTGTAACTTCTCAAAGTGACGTGTCTAGAGGAAATATGACATCTGCCAAGATTAACTCACATAGTAGATTGCTCCCACTCAATCAAAGATCGACCATCTAGCGGGGTAGTGGTGGCGCACGCCTTTAATCCCAGCACTCGGAAGGTAGAGGTAAGGCAGATCTCTGAGTTCAAGGCCACCCTGCTCTAAACAGCGAGTCCAGGACAGTCAGGGCTATTACACAGAGAAACCCTGTCTTAAAAAAAAAAAAAGCAGAAAACCCAACACCCCCCATTAACCATCTATTTTTTATTTATTTCATTTATTTATTCAGATTACAACTCAATTGTTATCCCATCACTTGTATTCTTCCATTCTTCCCTCCCTCCCGCTTTCACCCTACTCCCCTCCCCTAGGCCTATGGGGGGATCTCCTCCCCCACTATATGGTCATAGGCTATCACGTATCATCTTGGTACCCTGCTTATTCTTTCTTTGAACTCTGGCAATTGAAGTGTAGACACCATCTCACATAACTTGATTAAAACCACCCCAATGCAGGAGAAGTCCATAAATGCCCTTTCTTGGAAACGAGGAGCTATATTTGGCGTAATGGTTAGGAATAAAGCCAAGGCCCTTGGATAAAAAGAAATGTAGCTCTTTTTAAAAGCCCTTAATGGTTGTCATGACTTTCTCTGTTACGTAGTCCTCATGTTAATAACAGTAGGTGGACAGAGGAAAGGTCCTGCCTTCTCTTCTCAGTACCAGCCCTGAGTAGCCGAGCGGGAGAACTGAGACGGGCACGGACTCCCTCCAAGTGTGTTTTCCTTCTTCCTCCTTCCCATGGGTCCCACACTCCCACCTGTTCCCTTCAAGTGGCAAATACTAGCATCTTAGATTACACCAAGAAAGGCCTTTAAGTTGTTATGACTCTATCATGTGAAAATTGAAAAGTCAAATCAGATCAGTGTTTGTTTTAAATATCTGGGGCTAAATTATTACATTCACTTTTTTTTTTTTAAGTAGCAAGTGCCTTTTAAAGTGGGGGCTGGGGGAACGGCTCGGTTGGTAAAACACCTGCTGTACAAACATGAGACCTGAGTTTATATCCCAAGAACTCACCTAAAAGCAAGGCACTTAGGTGAGGAGGTGGGGTGGGGAGGGTAGGCAGAGACCAGCTGCCAAATCAGAGAGAAACCCTGTCTCAAAAGTGAAGTGGGAAAGTGAGTGAATAAATAAATTAATTAAAATGGGGAGGGGGGCAAGAACAGAGAATGCCAGACATCTGCCTGTTGCCTCAGCACACACGGACTCACGTGCCCACAAATAGTCTTCAGTACATTAGTTGAACTAATGCAAAAGTATGTTTAATTTTAAAGCATAACCTCACAAGATTCAAAAAACAAAGGAAAGAACAGTGTGTGTGTGCCTGTGGTAAAGCCCACTCACAGTGTACGGAGGGGATCTTGTCTCCGTCTGACTGACCTCCATAACTCTGAGCAGCAGGTTCCTAATCAGTGGTGGCTCCCATGTGGGCATCTAGAGTCTTCCTAATAGATCCACACTGTCAAGTCTTGGGCAGAGTGGTGAGGTGAGTTCGAGGGCTGACTGTGGCTGGTGCAGATAGATGAGCAGGTTGCAAGTGTTTATACGTATAAATCTATCACAGTAGTATTCAGAGCTGAGTGTGAGTGGCTGTGCCCTTTATTCCTGCACTTGGAGTAGAACAAGGGAAGATCAGAGTGACAGGCTAGCCTTGGTTGCAGAGTGAGTTTAAGGTCAACCTGGGCTACATGTCCATTAATGAAATATACACTTAGGTGTATAGAGGGCTGGAATCATATACTAATACCAACAAATACAATGTCAAACCATAACAGCAATATCAAAAATTCTACATACGCATTAAGAACTTTTAACTCATGCCAGGCACAGGGAGGCACTCAGGGAAGCAGAGACAGGCAGAACTCTGTGAGTTCAAGGACAGCCAAGGCTATACAGAGAAACCCTGTCTTGAAAAAATAAGTTTTCTGCTCAAACTATTGTGCTAACCAAGGACAATACAAGTAGTAAACATCAAACCCCTACTCTGATCTACCTGATGGACAGGACATTCTCCACAGTTATGTGGAGAGCGGGGACTGACTCTGACAATAACTCTGGTGCCCCATATTTGACCTCCTCCCCTTGGTGGGGAGGCCTGATGGCACTCAAAGAAAGAATAAGCAGGCTACCAAGATGAGACTTGATAGCCTATGACCATATAGTGGGGGAGGAGGTCCCCCTCAGTCATAGACCTAGGGGAGGGGAATGGGGTGAAAGCGGGAGAGAGGGAGGAACAGGAGGGTACAAGTGATGGGATAATAATTTAGTTGTAATCTGAATAAATTAATTAAATAATAAAAAAGAAAAGGTAAAAAAAGAAAAAAGTTTTAAACTGTAATGGGAAGATCATTCTAAAAATATAATCATCACTTTTATAGATTTATTTTACTCTATGGCTTCCAGGCTATGTGCTCATTGACAAATATGGAATCCCTTATACTCAAGGGTTTTGTTTTTAACTTGAGTAGAATTTTAAAATCCCACAGTCTAGAAAGATAGGCTTAGAATTACATTGTCTTAAAATTGCTCCAGTTCCCTCAAGTGCCTCTTAATATTCTTACAGAAGTATCCCAAAAGTATTGTCTATATGTTTTGTATGGTTGAGCCAGTACCACACACACACAAAAAAAATTCAACAGCAGCCCTCCCCCGCAAAAAAAGAAGAAGAAAAAGTGAGTGATAGAGCCAAGAAATGAGCACATTCAGCATGAAGCTAGAAGCTCACATTCCCCTTTTAAGTTCCGCCCCCTCCCCCCCCCCAGCCCACAGCTGTCTTATCATAGGGCATTTCCTCCCCTTTCCCTTCTCTGCACATGTCACCATCCCCGCGACAACGCTCTAACACTGTGACACTGACTGTCTAGGGGATACTAACATCCCCACGGTTTATTTGTCTTGTTTTTCTCACAATGGCTTTTGTATTCTGTGGGGGACTCTGGTGTGTGTGTGTGTGTGTGTGTGTGTGTGTGTGTGTGTGTGTGTGTGTGTGTTTACTCTTCCAACCGGGAAGCCATTTTCTTTAGAAGGTTTCCTTAGCTGAGTAAGAATAAAAAACCGGAGGAGGAAGCAAGCGAGAGCCACACACCTTGTTTAACAGAGGCACGCCTACTCCCCTCAGAGGACTCGTCTAGATGATGTCAGAGGGATATCAGGAAACGCGGGCAAATTCTTACATGGTCTCTGCACTGGTCACACACAGGGAACGCCCATCCGGGGAAGCAAGCTGCGACTTCCAGGGTACCTATCTGGGAAAGGCTTCCACTCTGGGGAAGACAGTGCCTTGATAACAACCGCAGCCGCCAGAGTCCGGACGCAGTTCGCTGGTGAGTGTGCGGCATTTCTGCCTTCAGCAGTGGCCTGAGGGTTAAATGTCCCTCTCTTCCTAATTAAATGATTTGACAACGCTGTGCACTTTTGAAACGAAATGAAGCCCCAATCCCCCCAACAGAGACAAGAGACAAATGAATCCTAGGAACAAGTGACAAAGCAGTCGCTTTTGGAAATTTCCAAAGAACGTTGGGGGCGTAAACAAAAGTCAGTTCTGTGCCCTTTGCTCTGGGGGCTTCTTTTGCCCTTCAGAGAGCACATGGGGCTGTTCCAGGTCACTGGGAAAACCCAGTTACTGGCCAGGCCTATTCTTGGTGTCCACCGGTAATGGATGAGTTTTAAGCTTCTAAGTGCGGAGGTAAGCCTGAACTGTACTTTGGTATGCCCGTCTAGCTGTTACTATATGATGTCTACTTAGAATGAGCTACCAGCCCTTGTGTAACAAGGAAAAGGCACAAGAGCAAAGTGTCGTGTGTGAGTGCTGAGTGCAGAAAGAGGATGCCGATGTTACCCGTGGTGCCTCGGTCCTCTAGGAGCGCTCGCAGATGGGTAAACAATAAAGGGCACTCATCTCTGTCCTCCCTCTCCAGATTCCAGGAAGACCCCCAGCCGCCCTGGGAGCAGAGCAGGAAGCAAAGCTGGCAGCAGGGCCAGCAGCCGCCGAGGCAGTGACGCCTCAGACTTTGACATTTCAGAAATCCAGTCCGTGTGCTCAGACGTGGAGACCACCCCACAGCCACACAGACCTGTGCCCCGAGCAGGTTCTCGGCCATCCACAGCCAAGCCTTCGAAGATCCCGACGCCCCAGAGGAAGTCGCCTGCCAGCAAATTAGACAAGTCCGTGAAGAGATAGTGCAATTGGCTCCAACAAGCCCCCTTCCCTGAGCATTTATTATTTAAGTGAATGATGTAAAATACGATGTAGAAATTACTGTGAAATATTGCAGGAGGCAAATTTTAAATTCCAGATGGCCTTATTTGTGTATTTGTCTTTTTATTTGATCTGTATCACTTTTTGGTCAGATTTTCTGGGGTTAAAGTCACATCATATGTGACAAGGAAGAAAGAATTTTAACATGAACTAATGTTTCTGCACTGTCACGTGTAGACACGCACTAAAGTCAGTTACTGTACCTACAGGTAAGTCTGCACTCTCTCTTGACAACCACAGCGCTACATAGCTGACATTAAGGGATGATACCTCATGACACCTCTTTTATGAAAAATCTGAACCACTGACAGACACAGCAGGGAATAAAAAAATTTTTTAGATGCTTTAACTGTAAATCAGAAGGAAGACAAAAGGAAAAACACATCCACACACAGTTCTTCAAGCAGTAACCACCAGAGAATCACAGGAGAATTGCTCCGGCAGCCGTGGGTACCACAGTGTGCAAGCACCTCCCAGCATCCTCATGCTGTTGCTTTAGACGCAGCCAGGTGTGCCCTGGGCATCAGCCATCTCTACTGTAAGAACGTGATGCAAAGTGCGTTCGTGTAAACGTGAGGTTTGCTTTGCTTGGGTGGACAGCAGCCCCTGTATCATTGAACTCATGTTGTAACAGCAATTTCGCTTGCAAGAAGCTATGAAATAAAACATGTCCCTTAACTACATTGCTATGGAATTAATTTTTTTCCCCAGGGAAAACTGGTGTATTTTTTTATGAACAGTATCAATTTGGAGTGACCAAAAGATACTTTAAAAGTGGGTTTATTTTGATTTCTCATCTGGAATAATCATGTTCTGGTATTATATCTACTTATATTTAATAAATATGCATTTTAATTTATTATGTATACTCACATACTAGAGAAAGATATTAGTATGCATTTAATAAAACATGTTCACTTGAATCACGGAATACTTGCTTATTTAAAGTGAGCTTTTCTGTTTGTTTTAAATAAAGGATGTACTAAGGGTATCACAGGAGAGGCCTGGGAGATGGGAAAGGAGGTTAGAGCTAGTGTGAACTACCCGTTGTGTAAGCATTTTAGTAAGTCCCAGCTGAATGGCCACTAGTGCTAGTGACACTAGGCTGCAGTGGACCTGGCGTCACATAACCAAGAGAGACTTCATCATGAGTCACTTAAAAATCGTGGACAGAAGTGGGATGTGGAGCAAGATGACTGACTGGATTGTTAGTATTGTGATGCTCTTCTACAGTGTTGTTGTTGTTGTTGTATCAAGTTACACAGTTTTCCTACATAAGAAAATAGCACCCACTGTAATTATTAGAGTGGCAGGTGGCTCCTTTGGACATGACATACAGTGCAGAGAAGGGTAGTGTTGGTGTCCGGGTACACAGGGAAAGGACTTTTTCCCCCTGCTTGCCTGCAGCTGTGTCATTCCTAAGAACCTGTCTATGCAGCGGCTATGCCCTCCTGTCAAGGCATGAACCATCTAAATGTTACTCCTGTTAAAGAGGTAAGGGGTCTCGGGGCTGGAGAGATGGCTGGGTGGTTAAGAGGACCTGGGTTTGGTTCCTAGCACCCAAATGGTAGCTGAGAACCATCTGTAAGCCTAGTTCTAGGGAACCCAGTGCATTCTTCGGGCCTCACTGGGCAACACACATGCACACAGTGCACAGACATCCATGCAGGCAAACACTAAGACACACGAAATAACAACAAAAGCTAGACTCTCCCTCCCAGTTTACCAGTACAATGAGCTGTTTGAAGATGGATGGATTAAGGTAGTTTGCATTCAAGACCAGCCTGGACTACAGAGCAAATTCCAGGACAGAAGGAGGAGGAGGAGGAGGAAGAAGAAGAAGAAAAGAAGAAGGAAGAAGAAAGAAGGAATAATAATAATAATAATAATAATAATAATAATAATAATAATAATCCACCACCACTGCCTTTGTGGAGACTTCAAGCCATCTGGAGTTTCCTTTCTCCGCCTGAGTTTGCGCTACCCCCAGGGCCACAGTACTGAGGAGTCCAAAGCATTACTGAGCACGCAAAACCCCTTCTAACCTGCACACAGCCCTTCTCTCTTCTTTGTTCTTCATTTTCCTTTCTTCCTCAAAAACCAGGATACAGGGCCCAGAGCTGTGGCACGTACATACAGTCCCAGCTGCCCCACAAGTCAGATCCTTTGAGTTCAAAATCAGAGTGAGCTGCTTAGGGAGGTCACATCTTAAAACCAGTAATAAAAACAGGACATCAAGATGAATCTCAACCTTAAAAACTTAGTCTGGCATATCAAAGAATCTAAATCCCAGGTAGATGTTTTTGTCTTTAAAAGAAAAAAAAAAACCTCGAGATTCTGATCACTGTGCACTGCTCCCTTTTGAAACTATGGCTGGAAGTTGTTGGACTCAACTAAATGGCAAGTTAGAAACTTGGCAAGTTCCCCTGGGTATCCAGGACTGACCTGTAAGCAACCGGGGGAGCGGGGAGGGTACAGAGTGGGAGGCGGGATCAGTTGTCTTGTTTCTATAATATTCAAAAGTGAAGCACAGTGCAACACAGTCGCCTCCTCTTGACCAGTGCTTTGAAGTGTTCTCAGGTGCGTGACCCAGTGCCCACAAGGAACACTGTCACCTACTCTTGGTACTTACTCCCTGCCAATCTGGTGGTTGGCCACTCGGGTGGGCCACAAAAACCCCAGCCACTTTAAACTTATTTTTCAGTACTTTAGGAAATAAGTTCCTTTGAGTTAAGGATGACCCGACCATTGCTACAACCTGCTTTGAAATACAGTCACATTCAAGTACCTGTGTGCGTGTTTGTGAAATGTGATGTTGAAATTCTGCATGTGAACTGCCAGATTGCAGGATAATTGGCAGCGCCACACATGTCTGCTAGTATTCAAGGCTGAGTTAGTTAAGATGAGAACCAACAAAGTGGATTTCCCCACTCGACGTTCCTTCTGATATATTAAATTGATAGATGCAAAACCATGTATGCACAAAGGAAATTCCTTGTATTCTTTCTCCCTCTCTCCCTTCCCCCACTCCCTCCCTCCCTCTGTCCTTTCTGTCCTGTGACTGTTAGAGAGAAATAACCCATCTATTCACCATAGATAAAGCAGCGAGGATAGACCAAAGAAATTCCACTCACTCAAATCTGATTTAGTAAGCCAGAGACTTTGTTGGGGTCAGTTACAGGCACATGGCCAACTCAAAAGTAACTGTCACCAAAAAGCTCACCACAGCATGGCCTCAGCTTGGAGCTCTCTACATGACTTTCAAGGTGTTAGGAAGATCCTTCCTCCCTCCCTCCCTCCCTCCCTCCCTCCCTCCCTCCCTCCCTCCCTCCCTCCCGCTTGTCACTCTAGGAATGAGATACACTCCAGCTCCTCAAAGAAATTTCCTATTTATTGCTTTATTCTGTACTGAAAAAGCCATTTCAAGGTTAAAATTTTTTCCAAATATTTCCCCAAATAAAAATATTCTCTTAGAATGTTACTATTCTTAACACTATAGCTTCTTTGCCCAGGGTTAGGAGGAAGAGGTTTAGTTGCCTTGATTTTGGAATCTGACTTCTTTACCATTGGTCCCCAGGCTTTGTGGTCACATGCTCGTGACTAAAAAGTTTCAAAGGTTGTATTCCAGGGGCTTGGGATTCCTTCCTGCAAGACCATTGTCTTGTTAGTGACAGGATTTAACAATACTCAGAAGGAAACTGACCATTTCATAGGTTTGAGGGGAAACCCACAGAAGCAGGCAAGCTATCAATGTTGCCAGCTGCTAGGAGGAGGGGGATGAGGAAGAGGAAGGGAGGCCTGCCTTGAGTTAGGGTCCAAGAAAATGAGCAAGTTCGGCAAGAGATGTTGGCAAGAAGTTAGTACCTTAGAGGAAGTGAAAATTTCCAGAGTGTGAAGGCAAGCATGCTTAAGACTTTGGCAAGAATTAAAAAAAAAAAATTGAGGGTTGTGGGGGTTTGAAAAAGAATGGCCCGCATAGATTCATAGATTTGAATGTTTAATCACTGGAGAGTGGATTAGGAGGTGTGACCTTGTTGGAGAAACTGTCCCTGGAGGTTTCAAAAACTCATGCCAAGTCCAGTGTCTCCCTCTTTCCAACTGCAGTTTGGGATGTAGTTCCCAGCTACTGCTCTTGCACCATAAGGGCTGCCACGCTTCCCCCACCGTGACGGTAACGGACTAAACCTACAACTGTGAGCGCACCCCCAAGCAAATGCCTTATGCCATGGTGTATCTTCACAGCAACAGCACAGTGACCATGGCAAAGGGCCAGGGACGAGGACAAGTTACACTTTTTGAATTTAGAAAAGTGGGCAGACTTGGTGAAGATGAACAGATAGCTGATGTTGGTGCATATTTGGGTCCATTTTATTTGGGTTCTTAAATACATACCTCCCTTCTGTCCTTTACTCCACCACCCTAGTCCTTTCCAGCCCCTCCCCCAACACTAGGGAGAGCAGAAAGGGAGAGCGGGGAGGTGTGTAGGTCTCTTTCAACTATCCCTGCTGATTAGGGTCGTCAAGTTCCTTGGAGCAAATCCGATCTTCACGGTCAGCCTTTCTCTAACTTCTCTTTCTCACTTTGCTTAGAAGAGGACCGGCTTATTTTTGGCTCCGAGTTCTAGCGGGTTCAGTGACTGGCTTCTGGATCTGTGGTGGGGCAGTGTATCACGGGGGCAGCATATGGCAAAGCCTTTCCCACCATGGTCATGACATTGAGAAAAAGAAGAGGAGAGGGAACAGGGCATAGTTGCATGGTCTCTTTGGGGATGGATTCGATGGATGGTGAATGGTGAATGACTGAATGTGTGCATCAGTACATATTTGTATGTGTGAAATGATGAACAGATACGCAATGAATAAATGGAAGGATGAATAAAAGGGCAGATAAATAGATGATAGATAGGGGGGGAGAGAAATAGATGGATGGACTGATGGATGCCGCAAAGGCCTTTGACTTTTAAATTCTCCACCACCTCCCAGTAGTGCCACTCTTGTAACCAATTCAGATCCAAAGTGTGGCAGAGGGCAGTGCCCCAGCCATGCTTTGCTACGGGGGGTGCCCACCCCATCCCTGGAGGAGAGTCACAGTTCCTCTAGCATACCATTAATTAACCCAAAGGTGTCTGACACATAGGGTCAGCCACGCAGATTGTGTCTGATTGTCCCAACAAAGGTGGCCAAAAGAGGAAATTGGATTCACCAGGCTGAGGAACTGGCGTGTCATGAACTGCTGGAAACCGTGTCGGGGTGACAGATTCCTGTTTCTGAAATGAGAAAGTTGATCTTGTGTTGAAATGGATGTTGAGGCAGCACAAGAGTTTACTACAGTTATTCTCTCTAAGATTTTCTGAGGTTGATAGTGAGCATGTTGGCACGTCCCTGTCACCTCAGCATGAAGGATGGCAAGTAAAAACGGCTGCCCAGGCTACATTGACAAACCACCTCTGAATAAAAACCAAACAAAATTATTTTGTGTGATTGAAAAGATTAATTGCTTTGATGGAGCCTTTAATCCCAGCATGAGGGAGACAGAAGCAGGCAGATCTCTGTGTGTTCTAGGCCAACCTGGTCTTCATAGTGACTTCCGTGTAGCCACAGCTACATAGTGAGATTGTGCGTCCAAAAAACAGAACCGACATAACACACACACACACCAAAAACAAAACAAAACAAAAACCATCAATCAACCAAACAAACAAAACGAAGAAAATAATTTTTGGAGAAGAGGAAACCGAGGTTCAGAGACATTTTTCTGAGGTTTGCACTTTGGTCCCCTGAACTCCGCTATTGACGTCAGCAGGCAGAGTGGCCAGTGACAGCACTGTACCTCCCAGAAATGGCCTCATGTCCTGTTGTGAAACTTCCCAGAGTCTGTCTGCATACTGGGGTGTCTTATAGCTGCCCCAGCAGCCCACAGAGGCAGAAGGAGCTGAGCTTGAAGATGAGGAAGGCTGCACTGCGGGGGCTGCTGTGGGCATTCTTTATCTCAGGTAAGACGGCCAGGAGGTGGGCGCAGGTGAGGGTTCTGGACCACAACTTTAGAAGCCGTGTGTGTGTGTGTGTGTGTGTGTGTGTGTGTGTGTGTGTGTGTGTTGTGTATGTGGGTATATGTGCATGTATGGTGTGTGTGGAGTGTGTATGGTGTGTGTGTGTGTATATGTATGTGTGTATGTGGTGTGTGTGGTATGTGTGTGTATGATATGTGTTTGTGGTGTGTGTATATGTGTGTGTGGTGTGTATGTGTATAGGTATGTGTATGATATGTGTGTGTGTGTGGTGTGCGTGTATGTGTATAGGTATGTGTATGGTGTGTGTGTGTGTGTGTGTATGGTGTGTGTGTGTGTGTGTGTATGGTGTGTGTGTGTGGTGTGTGTATAGGTTACAGGTTATTGTGACATCGGATGTCTTGCTCAATTGCTTTCCACATTTTCCCCCTGAGACAGGGTTTTACTATGTAGCCTGGCTGGCCTGGAACTTTTTATGTAGACCAGGCTGGCCCTCTATCTGCCCCTGCTTCTGCCTCCCAGTTACTGACATTAAAATTGTGCACTGCCACACCTGGACCTACCTTGCTTTTGAGTTTCTCATTGAACCTAGAGTTGGCTTATTTGTTAGGCCACCTGGCCAGTATACCACGAGGACTCACTTGTCTCTACCTTCCTGGAGCTGGGACGGAAGTGTGTACTAACTAGACTTCCCCATGCTCAAGTCCTCACATCCGTACAGCGAGCATTTCACCAACTGGGTGGGCTCCCTAACCCCCTGAAACTCTATCTGAAGGGCTAAAAATTTTTTTAAATCTTTTTTTAAAAGATATATTTATTTTATTTGTTATTTATACAGTTTTCTGCCTGCGTGTGGGCTTGCATGTGAGAAGACGGCACCAGATCTCATGATAGATGATTGTGAGCCCCCCCTGTGGTTGCTGGGAATTGAACTCAGGACCTTTGGAAGAACAGACAGTACGCTTAACCTCTGAGCCATCTCAGCGGTTCTCAACCTGTGGGCTGCAACTCCTTGCCGTGTCAAGTGACCTTCTTATAGGGGTCTCCTAACACCATGAGAAAACACAGACAGTAGCAAAATTGCAGTCATGAAGTGGCATGGTTGGAGGCCACCATGACGTGAGAAGCTGTGTTAAAGGGTTACAGCGTTAGGAAGGTTGGGAAACCATGCTCTAAGCATATAGCAAACCAAACACAGGGCCAAATACTGCTCATTTCAGGCCATGCTTCACCTGAGCTCAGAAAAGTCACACCGCTGAGGCCAAGAAACAGAAATGTAAGAAGGGGTGACCCAGGGAGGTGGGTGGCCAATGCTCGTTTTCATTGTTGTGGTTTGTTTGTTTGTTTTTTATTCCTGGTCCTGTTTTTTCTTTTTTAATTAATTCCTTATTTAATTTTTTTTAAATTCCTCATTTTATATACATGAGTGTTTGCATGCATGTTTGTATATGTATCACATACATGTCTGGTAGCTGAGGAAGCCAGAAGAAGGCATCAGATTCTTTTGGAACTGGAGTTATAAATGGCTGTGAGTTGCCACTTAGATGCTGGGAACTAAACCCTGGTTCTCTGCAAGAGCAGCAAATGCTCTTAACTGCTGTTTTTTTGCCTCCCACATGCCAGGCAGCTGCTCTGCCACTGAGCTGCAGCCCCAGCCTCTGTGTGGATTTTTATGTCAGAGGCATACAGATGCTTTCACGCGAACAGTGACAGAGTAGGGCAGAGTCTCACTATATGACCTAGTTGTTTTTGAGTGGGTGATCCTCATGCCTCAGCTTCTCATGTAATTGGATTACAGATGGGCACTACCAGGTCAGCAGATCCAGCCAGTCCAAAGATTTTGTTGTTGGTTGTTTGTTTGTTTTTAAGGCAGAGTCTGTGTATCCCTGGCTGCCCTGGAACTCCCAATGTAAGCCAGGCCAGCCTCAAACTCACCTAGTGATTATTCTGCCCTTGCCTCCCTAGTGCTCCCAATTCAACGTGAGTGGGCCAATATGTCCAGCCATCTGAATAATATCATTTCATGTTGATGTGGTTTTTTTTCTTCTATCCCCCACCCCCACCCCGATGGTTCTTTAGATGTAGACAGTCCCAAAGATATAAATAATTTAAAGGATATTTCCCAGGGTTCCCTTGGGCCAGCAAACCCGCTACTTCAGAAGTTAAAAGTATAAACAGAAGCCTGTGTCCGTTCTCATGGAGGTTGCAATCCCAGCTCTTCGACGAACACTAGAACAGGAGAGCCCAGCTTCTCACATGTGCTGATCAGGGCTGGCCCAGCCCCCAACCCTGTGTCTTCATCTCTAACATTTCAGTGAGTCAGGGTTTCCATGACAACAACTCAAGGGTGGAACCCATGCATCCGCCTTGAAGGGTGAATCAGGCATCCTGGGAGGAAATCACCAAAACTGGTTCAACACAACCCTGAGCCTCTGTTGGCCTGTGTGTATATGGGGACATTCTGCCACCCCCTACTTTAAAAAAAATTTTTTTTTAGTATTTTTGTATTTTTCTAAGACAGGGCCTCATGCAGCCTAAGCTGATCTCAACTTTTTTATGTAGCTTAGGATGGTCTTGAACTTTTTCCTGATCTGCCAACTTCTGCCTCCTGAGTTTTGAGATTACAGGTGTGCACCATCATGCTGGGTGTGGGAGGCACTCGTGGCCAGGAAGCCTGTTTACAAGGTTTCCTTAGAGATCTAATTGGCCTTTGAGCCTGACTCCCCTACAGAATCCTCTGTGGGTGCTTGAGGTGAGTCTTAACCACGGCCAGAGGAGGGCAGAGCAAGCCTTCTGGAACCTGTTGTCCTGTGTGCGCAAGCAAGGGTTCTACTAAAGAGGTACATCTTGGCCTGTGTGTGCGCATGTATATACGTGTGAGCACGAATGCATGTGTGTGTCAGTTGTAGTAAGAGCAGCAGTAGAAGTTTGAGGAAATTAAAGTCTGACTCACTGATCTGGCATTCTGCCCATGCCTTTGTTGGAGAATGACATCGGGACACTCTCATTCCTGTTTATAACTGAAAATGTTTCCCAATTCCTTATACCCAGTGGGGGGGGGGGGACCTGACATCCGGGGTGAGCACCTGACACCCAGGGATGGGGCACCTGACACCTAGTGGAGGGACACCTTACACGAAGAGAGGACATCTTACAGCCAATGAAAAAACATGGCTGCGACTTAGGTACCAGGGAATCCAGGGGTGCTGCCTTGAAAACACAGTTTAGACCACCACTCATAGCTGCCAGCTTCCTGCTTTCCCTCCCTTCTCTCCAGCTTCCCTCGGCCTCACTTTCAGGCAGCTGATTCCTGTGTGGTAAAGATAGAGCAGCCAGAATGTCACACCCCGCTGGCCATCAACCTCTGCTGAAGGTTTTGAATAGTCACAGAACAGGTTTTGATTGGCTCGTCCTAGTCACACGCCCATTCCTGAGCCAGTCTGTGTGGCCAGGGTCTTAGGATTGTTTTGACTCCTTCAGCTTCCTCATGGGTGTGTCCTTGGGAATATGGGCAGGCCCATCAGCTGAGCCACATAGGATGGCTACCATGAGAGAGAAGTGCTTTGTTGCTCAAAGAAAGGAGAAAATGGTTCCAGTCAGGAAGAACCTATCCATTGTGCCCATGGTTCTTGAAGCTTCCCTAGTGTCTCCTTAGATGGAGCCCCCCCAAAACTTTCTGAGTATCATCCTGTTCTTGCATTATGTATTTAGATCCACTCTTTACCCTGGGAAGTACCTTTCTACCTCTTTCTTTGCTCATCATGCCCTGGTCACTCATGCCTCTGGTCAGGTACTTTCCTCTCTCTAAAAGATAGTTTAGGGCGAGAGAGATACCTCAGTCAGTGAAGTGCTGCCACACAGGCATGGGGACCTGGTGCTGATCCCTAGAAGCCATGTGAGGAAGCTGGATGTGGTGGTACCCACCACGAATCAATCCCAGCACTAGGGAGGCAGAGGCAGCTGGATCCCTGAAGCTCTCTGACCAGATGGTCCAGCCAAACTGTTCAGTTCCATGTAAAAAATGAGAGACCTTAGGGGGAAGAATCCAACTAAACAGATAATATTCTGAGGCATGATACCAGAGGTTGGCCTCTGGGCACCATAGGCATGCACACATGCATATATACAACATACATACATACATACATACATACATAAACATGCACTCACCAAAGGGTCACTGATAAAGTTTCACTCCCATGGGCCACAGGTTGTTTACAAATGTTGGTTTACTAAACAGCCATCAAACAACTCCTTCCCAAACAATCAAACACCTTTCCCAGTGGAGTTTGGATGGAGATCATTCCCTCCACAGCCTGTTTCCCATGTCCTGTTTCTAGAATCCCAAGCTGCCAACGACCTAGCTGAAGAAAGGTATGCCCTAGTTGAGGGGCAGACCTTGAGCGTGAGCTGCCCCTTCAACAACATGAAGTATGCCAGCAGCCAGAAGGCTTGGCAGAGGCTGCCGGAGGGAAAGGAGCCCTTGACGCTGGCGGTCACAGAGAGGTCATCTACACCCGGTGAAGTCCGCGTAGGGAAGTACACACTGCATCATGACCCTGCCGAGTCTATGTTGCGTGTTGAAGTGGCTGACGTTCGAGTGACAGACTCTGGATTGTATCGCTGTGTGATTTACCATCCCCCCAAGGACCCGGTGCTGCTCTTCTATCCTGTCCGCCTGGTGGTGACCAAGGGTGAGTGACAAGGAAGTGTCTGGAGGGAGGTTAGAGAGTGGTGGGGGCAGGCATGGGCTGGGCTGTTGGGGTACACTGTGTGAAGGTGTGTCTCTGTATATTCAGTTGTGTATTCTGTATTGGCATCGAGCTAAAGCATTGCCATTTCCAAGGCCCATTACCAGGTTTTCTTTGTGGTAAATTATTCATTCTTCCTCACCTGCCTAAGGCAATCTAGAATTGTGTCTGATTGGCTATCATATAGAGCTGATGGCCAGTATCTTGACAGGAAGTGGACGGTGGAACTTTCGGGGAAAGAGAGGGATGAAGGGAGAAGAAATGAGATGTGGGAGTGTCTCCAGAGATGAATGGACGGACCAGAGCAGAGCAGAGATGTACATCCCATGTGGTGGGATGTAGTGTCGCCATTGGTCAGAATAAGTAGCTGGGAGACTGCCCTACCTAGAAGGCCAAAGCTTTAAAATACTAAAAAGCCTCTGGGTCGTTATTTATACTGCTGATGGGTCCAAGGTGGTCCCACTATATGAGGCAATGGACCAGGATTCCTAGCAGCCTGGCTCTCTTCTGGAATCTTGTCTGCCACTCAAGGCCCTCGGCAGGCATTTGGTCCAATAGTAACCAGGGGCTCCTGTGTATGGACCCCCTTGGGAAGTGGCAAGCAGTAGACTTGGGATACAATTTAGTTCCATTTCTGAGAACTCCATTTAGAAGTTGTGTTCTTAGGAAGCCTTTCTTTTTAAATCAATCACTTATCTTCTTTCAATGTTTCTCAAGGACAATGTTGTAACCAACATTATAAATATAAAACTGTATATTTAGAACATTTTCTGAATTAAAAAGAAAAAAACCTGTCCCATTGAAGGTTCAGAAAACCTCATGGTGCCACCTCATTTTCCTGTATACAAGTCACCTTGGTTCAGGCTACAGCCACCTCAGAAGCAATTTGGCATCAGTACGGCTTTTCATGACCTTTTCCTCCCCATAGGCTGCCAGTGACCTCACGGCCACTGTCACTATCCCAATGTAGGAGGGGCCAGGGAGGACGTGCTCAGCCTTACACTGGTTGCATTCTGTTCTCCAGGCAAAGTTCTAGCTGCTACAGCCGGGGTTAGGACATTGCCAGTCTCTTGCCTAGTGCTGGCCGTGTCTCCTCCGCAGGGGTTCTCTCTGGAATCTCAGAGCCCTTCTTGGGAGAAGCCTTCTCTGTTTCCTCCATGACTTCCTATGTGAACTCTGGACCCTCTAGGATCTCCTAGGCCACCAGGGCCTCTGTAGATTGGTGGTGGCACCCCTCTGCCCTCATAGGGTGGCGCACTACTCTAAAGCAGCTCATTGGAGACTCCTTTCAGGCAAGAGCGACTTTAAGTTTGTTCTCTTGAAAAACTCCCGTCAAGCCACTCCATGGCAGCCTTGACAGTTGGCGGATCTTCCTAGGACACTGGAGCATCATTTACAGGCTTTCTTGTTTCTGTATCCAGGTAGATATGAAAACCATGGGTTAACAAGTTCTCTTGTCCATCCTAACAACATCACAATGCGTATAGAACTCTTCTAGATCTTCCAGAGTCACACTGTCATTTGGACATAAACTGCACTGTTGACAGGCAGAGCTTTATTGAGATTTACAGAGAGATCTATACTAAACCAACATCTGCCCCTTTATCCATGGATCCACCAAGCTTATCAAAGCCACCTCCCTCTCCAGTACCCATTCCACCCTGTTCTCCTCCCTGCCCACCTCTGCACATGTCTATAGGATTAAATCGACACTCATTCCTGGCCACTCACTTTCCAACTCACACCTGGTCCAGAAGATCCTCCAGACTCCTGCCCATAAACACCCACATGACTCAGGTGGGCTCCTTGGAATAAGCTTTGCCATCCATAGATGCTGCCTTATTGGTTGTATTGACTTGGCTGGCTTTAGGCTCCAGTCTGAGTGGAGTTAAGTAGAGGGAGACTTTAGCCCAGAGCTGCTTTGTTGACCATAGATAGCTACTCTGCCATCCATAGGGGCTTGGCTGCACATAGGTGTTCCGCAGAGATCATAACCAATCAGCTGTGAAAAGGAATGGCTGGTGGGAGGAAGGCCTCGAGGGGAGAACCAGGAGGTCAGAAACAACAAAAAAGACAGGAGGGGCTCAGGAGGTCTTGCCCAAGCTATGTTTCATGCCAAGCAAGATTACTAAGAAGTACGGCATAAGGCGGGCATGATAGCACACACCTTTATTCCCAGAACTTGAGAGGCAGATGCAGGTGGATCTCATTGAGCCGAAGACCAGCTTTGTCTATATAGTGAGTTCCAGGGCAGCCAGAGCTACCTAGTGAGATCCTGTCTCAAACAAATAACAAACAAAAAGTACAGTGTCTTCTAGGCCGTTTGCAGGGGGGAACTGGGACAGAACCAGCAGAAAGCTGTCATACAATGGGGCAAAGTCAGCAGGGAACTAATCAAGCACTATTGCAAAAAGGGGACACAGGGAATCTCAAGTGTGCAACAGGCTGAGTGCTCATCAGCCATGAGACTGATCACTCCAGTCTTTCCAGTGGGGATCCCAGGTTCCCAGGAACTGAATCCGTAAGTCCCCTGAGGCCCTGGTTGTCACATCAGAACAGACCTTGCCAGGTTTGCTCCTGGGCAGGAGTACAGAACTTGTGTTTCCTTTGTCCTTTCAGTTCCACTAAGAAAGTCTAGGATGAGTCTGACTCCCAGCAGAATAGGATGGAGGTGTGGTGACTGACTGTATGGGATAGCTCCCAGTACCTGGGGATAACTGTGGTTGCTCTGTCCATATCCTAGGCAGGGCTGGTTCCTGTGCCAGACTGAAATGGACTAATCTAAGCATACTTTTTTTTTTTTTTTTTTTTTGGTTTTTCGAGACAGGGTTTCTCTATGTAGCCTTGGCTGTCCTGGACTCGCTTTGTAGACCAGGCTGGCCTCGAACTCACAGCTATCTGCCTGCCTCTGCCTCCCAAGTGCTGGGATTAAAGGCGTGCGCCACCACGCCCGGCTCTCTAAGCATACTTTTAACTATCCTGTGGTCTTATAGGCATGGTGGCTGCTGTCTGCTGACTGGGTAAACAGGCTGAGTGCTGTGTTCCAACTAAGCTGCATAGGAGGTCAGTGACAGTGGCAGTGATAGTGTCATAAGCACCATGTCCTAACCCTGGGCAGCCTAGCTACCTGCCTGGAGGGCAGTTGGAGGCTGTCCAAAAGAAGTTACAAATGGAGTTACATATAGGGCCAGTGCTCTAAGGCCTGGGTATAGCTGACATCAACAGGGTATCCTTAAGTTCCATACAATTCTGGCCTGTATGACTGGATTGTGTATGCATGTCCTTATATAGACTGGCTGTGAATACTGTAGTCCTGCTGGCTTGCAGGTTGGCTATAGGTACTAGAGCCCATGGATGCTATGCTCTCTTCTTAGGGAGCCTCTTATAATCTACTCTCCCTCCCCCAAGATGCCATTGGTGGCCCTCCCATGGGCTTCTAAACCATGTACCTCAGGCCTTGCTGTGGGCACGAACCCCCTGAAGACCTTATTTCAAATGCAGATCCTGGCTCAGTCAACCGGAAGTGATACTTGCTTATGAGGAACAAGTCTCTAGGCTCACTTCAGTAGGGACTAATATAACTACAAGACACACACACACACACACACACACACACACACACACACACACACACACGTGACTTTCTGAACTCTCTGAGGAAGAGCAGATGCCTTGCTGGGCTCTCCATTCCATCAAGGATGGTGGAGAAGAAAGAAACAGGTTTTCCTTCCTAGAAGTAGGAGCATCTGCACCAAGTCTTACCAGGCTCAGATGCCATAGGCCAGCAAAGGACAACCTTTGAGTGACGAGAGAACGGTGCAAGGGAGAGAACTGCACAGATGGAGAAGAGAACGCTGTGGGCAAGAGCATTTCCATAACTCAGGCAGCCCAAGAAGTCTTTCCCCATCCTCTTCCCACCCTTCCTCTTGTTCTCTCCTTCCATTTATTTTTTACTGTCTCTGATTCAGGCTGACTTTACACTGTTTCTTTGGATTTTAGCAAAAGAAAACCTTGCTCCTTGAATGGCCATTTTCCTTTCCTTCCTTAGCTCCACTTCTCTTCATCTACTCACCTATCCATCTGTCTGTACATACATACATACATACATACATACATACATACATACGTCGTACATACATACATACATATGTACATACGTACGTACATATATAGTACACCCATTCATTATCTATCTATCCAGTTATCTATCTACCCGATGCCTCTCCTTGCAGGCTCTTCGGATGCGCCCACTTTGGACATTACTTCTGCTACAAGGCTGACTGAGATTCCCACCCTTACTACCACAAAATATCCACCCAGAGACACAACTGTGACGCGACCCCTACCGAAGTCCACTGCGCTTGTCACTTCTCCTGACCCTGGAGTCACCTTCACAAATGTTACCAGGTATGTTTTCTGGGCTCCTGGTTTGGACACCCCTTTATTCCTTATTTTGAGGATATGGGGGATGAGGATGGGGCTGGAGCAGGAGCCGACTTGAATCACCTCAGTCAGTCTGTGTGGAGACTTCCAGGGAGGGAGGAGGTGCTGACTGCCTGACGAGGCCTCTCCGAGCCTTCTCAGCTCACTTCCCATGCTGCCTTGCACATCAGAGTACTGAGAGGATGGCAATGGCGGTTTTGATGAGCCCTATTAGCCCTGCCAACCCACAAGTGGGACGGATTCTCATGCGGGTAGACTAGCTGCTCAGGTAACATTGGGCAAGCCAGGGGTCCCTGTGGCATGAGTCCTCGGGGATACTGTTGGGATGCTAAAAGACCAGAGTTAGAAGAGGCTGTCTACTGCCTCCCCACATACTGTGCTGTGGCCATCTCTAGCACTGATCTTTCTGCTTGACTCTACTTACTTAAGTTGTTTGTTTGTTTGTTTGTTTAATTTTAATACTGATGGGAGTTCCCTACCATAGATGGATGGAAAGGCGGTTTATGGAGCCGGTGCCAAATTCAGCATTTGTTTCTTTTTCCAGTGCTAAGGATCAAACGAGGTCCAGTCCCTGGTTTCAGTATTTTAAAATAAGATTTTCAGGGGATTCTTAACTCATGTTTATGTTTGTCACCTCTCATCTTTGTAACAAATGCTGGAGACAATAGGCTTAGAAGAGGACCGGCTTATTTTTGGCTCCGAGTTCTAGCGGGCTCACTGACTGGCTTCTGGATCTGTGGTGCGGCAGTGTATCACGGGGGCAGCATATGACAAAGCCTTTCCCACCATGGTCATGACATTGAGAAAAAGAAGAGGAGAGGGAACAGGGTATAGTTGCATGGTCTCTTTGGGGATGGATTCGATGGATGGTGAATGGTGAATGACTGAATGTGTGCATCAGTACATATTTGTATGTGTGAAGTGATGAACAGATACGCAATGAATAAATGGAGGATGAATAAAAGGGCAGATAAATAGATGATAGATGGGGGAAGAGAAATAGATGGATGGACTGATGGATGCCCCAAAGGCCTTTGACTAATCCCAGACTTTTAAACTCTCCAGCACCTCCTAGTAGTGTCACTCTTGTTTGTAACCAATTCAGATCCAAAGAGCAGCAGAGAGCAAAGTTAAGAGCCTCATGCCCATTCTTACTGGTGCTAATTGCAAGTTACTAATGGGTGTTGATTATCGTAGAATGTGCTTCCATTTAAATGTTGAATCAGCCAGGCGTGGTGGCGCACACCTCTAATGCCAGCACTCAGGAGGCAGAGGCAAGCAGATCACTGTGAGTTGGAGGCCAGCCTGGTTTACAAAGCAAGTCCAGGACAGCCAAGGCTACACAGAGAAACTCTGTCTTGGACAAAGCAAAAAAAAAAAGTTGAATCAACAGTGAAAAAAGTCTTTTGTTTTCCCACCAATCTAATATGTTCCCACCCATAATCTCATAATGTCTTTATTCTCTCTCTCTCTCTCTCTCTCTCTCTCTCTCTCTCTCTCTCTCTCTCTCTCTCTCTCTCTCTGTCTCTATCTCATACACACACACACACACACACACACACACACACACACACACCTTAGCATGGAACAGTTCTAATTATACACATAACATCATTTTCCCTGCCAGGTGTGGTGGTGCATGCCTTTAACCCCAGTACTCAGAAGGCAGAGGGAAGGCAGATCTCTGTGAGTTCAAGGCCAGCCTGGTCTACATAGTGAATTCCTGGACAACCAGGGCTACATCGTGAGATCATGTCTTTTAAAAAAAAATCTTTCAGCATTACTACCTACTCCTCAGAATAATACTTTGAATAAACTCACACATTTTTATTAGTCAGAAAAGCCATTAAGCTCAGACATTTGCCTGTTTTTAGCCATTGATACTGTTTTTATTTTAAAATCTTGTTCTTGTTGTTTTTCAAGACAGGGTTTCTCGCTGTAGCCCTGGCTGTTCTGGGACTCATTCTGTAGATTAGACTGGCCTCGAACTCACAGAGACCCACCTGCCTCTGCCACCATTGCCAGACTGATTTTTAAAATTGTCTATGTCAACAAAATTTCCATGAAAGAATTTGCACATTTATGCCACTCTGCAAACTATATATATATAAACTCTCTTCTAAATATCAGAATTTTGGGGGCTGAAGAGAGACAGCTCAGTGGTTGAGAGCATTCGCTGCTCTTCCCGAGAATCTGGGTTTGATTCCCGGCACCCACATGCTGTCTCCTACCCACCTGCACCTCCAGTCCCAGGACATCCTACGCCCTCTTCTGGTCTCCAGGGGAAGGCACTGCACCCATGTGGTGCTCAAGCATATAGGAGGCAAATACTCATATACACAAATAAAAAATAAAGTCTCAAAAATAATTTTAAAAGACTTTTTTTTTTAATGATCCACAAGGCAGAATGAGGCAGTTGTTGGTTCTGCAGGGTGGCCATCTTGGGCTTAGTATATTAAAACATCCTTCCAGGGCTGAGCATGTGGTTTTTCAGGTGCCTGCCTAGGCTACAAGGGGTATTGGATCCCTTGGAGTTAGAATTGCAGGCAGCTGTGAGATGCACAATGTGGGTGATGGGAATATAACTCAGAGCAGTGTATGCTCTTAAGCACTGAGCCATCTTTCCAGAAGTTAGTTTTGCTTCATTGCCTTTACTTTCCAAGGCACAGGAGGTATGTACTCTGCTCCCATTGTGACTACCAGCACACATCTTCACCTGCTAACTATAGCATACTCTATTACCAATATCACCAATATGGATTATTTTGTTGGTTAGAGTCCAGGCAGGACATCAGCAGTCACTCCAGCAGTCTGCAAGAGAAACAGTTGAATTCAATGAGTTGTTTTCCCAGGTGACAGAAGAGCAGGGACCCTGTCCTTGATGGACAGGCATTGCAGGGACCCTCCATCTTCCTGTGGTAGGATTACTTCCGCATAGGTAGGCCACTGGAAAATAAAGCTTGAGAAAATATTTTAGAAAGTGTTCCTTGGCAGAGCCATTAGGGAAGTGAGAGTGGGAAGGGAAGGAAGCCCAAAAAAGGGTCACAAACAAGGCCATTCTCCCAGGAGTTGTGGCACAGGCTGGCTCCTGCAAAGGAGTCTGGGTAACATCTGAGCCTGCTTCTATTAGAGGCAGAGGGCATGGAGTATATATACTCCTGCTTCCAGTCGCTGGGTTAGGGGAAGCCCTGAGCATTGCATGGGTACATAGAGTCCCACCACTTGGCGAGGGGTGGGGGCTGGGGTGGGGGTGGAGTGCAACACCCAAGAAAGACACAGGTAAAGAGCTGCCTAAGGGGATGTGCCCTGGAGCCCAATGCGTGAAAACAGCACAGGGGTCCAAGGAAATGCAGTGGAACACTGGCAGGTTGGACTTTGGAAGCAGTGCAGTTAGCAAAGGAAGTGAGGGTCTTTCTAGCAGCAGGCTCCCCTGGGGGCTGAGGTTGGCACCAGGGCTGGTACCACAGCAGCCACAAGATAGAGACAGGAGCTGGCCTCCCTATACTTGTTGCCTCTGCTGAACTTTAGGGCTTATTGTCCCCCTGATAGGAGGCTGGAGTGGGTGTCAGTGTCCCTGTCTATCACCATTTGCATGAATGTATGTACTGCTTTCAAGGTTCTTTTTTTTTTTTTTTTTTTTTTTTTTTGATTCATTCCTTAATTGCGTTCGGTTTTCCATGACCCCTCCCCATATCTACACATCTATATCTCTGTATCATTAGCCATGGTTGGAGCAGAATTATAGTCTGGGCTCAGACCAAAAGCACTTTACAACGGTATGTAGTATAACTGTACCGTAGGGTTATTCGCTAAACCGTCTTTGTTTTAGTTACTAAGTAGATTAGTGGCCAAGCCACTGCATTCTACTTACTTGTTTGGGCAAGTGCTCATTCTGTGGTTGACCCTGCCTGCACATTTGTGATCTTCCTGCCTCAGTCTACCTAGTGCTGAGATTATGGGCATGAACCATATCTGGCTTTGTAAGCCACTGTGTTCTTCTGTGGAGAGGGCATGAGGGCCTTGGGCTCACATAAAAGCACTGGGGAAAGCGGTATTGTTAAAGCACATACTGTTGTCTCTTCAAAGGCTGTTCACAGTCCCGTTTCTGGCCAGAAGTCGGGGATGGGGGTGGGGGGAGTGGGTGTGGTCAATAGCCTGGTGGCCTCTGCACTAGTTACCTGTGTGACCAGGTCACACCTGCCCTCCCTCTCCCTGACTTTTATGTTTATCTCAGCCATTCTCCCTGAGCATTGTTTCTCAGTCAATAGAACCTGTCTCTATGGAAGAGGTCATTTATATTTATATTTTAAGAAGACTTTCAGTGTTATCATTTATTTGTGCTTTATTGTACACACAGGAACGGGTTCGTTAGAATCAGGAAACTCTTTTTCCTAAATTGTTCTGTGTTTAAATATGCATAAAATAAACTGCCTGGGGGGTCGGACTCTAGAAGTTTAAACCAGTGCCATCTACTGAGTTTTGTTGAAACGGATTTCCTTCGTGCCTCATGCAGATAGACACTCTGCTGGCCATGGCGTTTGTAGAGAGACCCCCCCCACACACACACACACACTTAATATACCATTAATACTCCATATGGCCTCTAAGTGACTCATTGTCACCAATTTCTTTTGTCCCTGTGTCCTATCATGCCATAGTACTTGTGTCGTCATCTGCTTCCCCACCCACCCGGGGTCAGGCAGGGCTCTCTCTCCTGTATGGGTCTTTTCTTCACGTCTATGGCTGTCTGTCTGGAACTTGGAGAATCATTTTGTTAAAAACCATGACAAATGCACAGTGGGCTTTTCAGTAAGCTTGGATTCTTCTTGGCTTCTCTATGGGGAAAACGAGAGACTAAAGGGGGGGGGTGGGTGGGTAAAGGTGGCCCTGACTGCCTCCAGAAGCGGGTCAGAATGCTGGCAACAGAGATCAGGTCCCCTAGATACGGACCTCCCTCCATTCCACAGAGAAGGCCAAAGGGCTGGGCTAACCCTTCCTACCTGAACTCTATACTCTCCACTGAACAGGTTTCTAATTGGTTGTTTTAGGGAATGGCCATCTACACTGCACAGGGCCAGAGGTGGTGGGGAAGCTGCAGGCAGGGCCTCACGTGCAAAGACTGGATGTGAAGAATTTCTTAGACTCCACAGCGTGGGTGGGCATTGCATAAATCTCCGATCTCCTCTCTCTGCAGGGTCTCCATATCCAGTATTGTTGTTCCCGTGGTCTGTGGACTCTTCAGTAAAGCCCTAGTCTTCACCATCTTGCTCGCTGTCACACAAAGGTCATTTGGATGACAGACCATGAAGCTACACATCAGTGACCTCTGACCTCCAGCCATGCCTGTCTCACAGGAGGAGCTGGGGCAGAGCGCTAAGGAGGAACAGTGACATGAGTTGAGCCTGTGATTGCAGGTGACATCTAAGGCTCTGGATGGCCCCTGCTGGCCCTGCCCGCTCTCCTCATTTCATCGGTCACCTTGGGTAGGTGCTCTGCACCCTCAGGAGCACTCCAGCCAGTCCACCGAAATAGGTGGGTTGGCATGAAATAAAGACAGAGCTCAGGGTTTCTCCTTGTCACATTTTGTGGGAGTCATGAGGCTTAGGGGTCACTGCTAACATTCCCATCCCTTGTCCTTCCCTTTGATGGCACAATTCTAGCCACCTAGGTGGGGCTGTTGCTTATGCATCTGCTTCTGGGGCCTTCCTCTCTGGGAGTCAGACATTCAGATTTCTGCCTCCATCTGTGGTCCTCTGGACACTCTCAACCACAGGCCAAGAAGACAAGAACCCACCTTGACAATTATGCCACTGGAAGAGAGAAATCAAGTTAAGCTGGATGCTGTTGCCTGGGAAACACTTGGAGGAGGGGATGGCATCCATAGGACTGGATCAGTACCTGGCATCATCATGCCTGTGTCCGTTTTATCATTGGCTCCTCAATACAACCCATGAGGGCCAAGGTGTATGTGACCAGAGCAAAGCCGCAGGAGAAGTAGGCCACCAGCTCCTGGTAGGAATAAAATCTTAGAGACTTCCCTTGCTGAAGGCCTCCAAAGGCAAGAGGTAGAGAGCCAGGCTCTGTTGCTTCCTGAACACCTTTTCTCCTGGGTGGTGGGCGGGGGGGGGGGGGGGGGGAGAGGGAGGATGAGAGGGGGACAGGAGCCCATCCTAGGCTGTCCCCTGTGTATCTCTACCTCCCACACACCTTTCACATCTCAGTCTCCTCCCACGTGCCCTGTAGCTTCAGTGCTTCCTCTGGGACACACAGGCAGTTTCTTGTTTCCCCACCTCTTTGTCCCCAGGGGTGGGGAAAGGATGCTACATTAGTTAATTCTGCTTCAGCAATGGCTGGGCCAACTTTATCCTAAGGTCCCCAGGAGCAAACACATCTCACTACATAGCATCCAGCCAGAAGGCTGACAAGTGGCTGGACCACCCATCTCAGGTCAGGAAAGCGCACTCATGTCAGAGAGACTCCATTACTCCTGTGAAGAGACTCCATGTCTTAAGGCATGCTTCCACCACATGAGGACGTTTTGTTGTGAGGCATGGCTCTCTGTATGATCCCACTCTCTGGTGACACACTGATGAGGCACAGGGTATTTACAGCCCTATGATCGCCAACCTGTTGGCAGAGGCCTCAGTGGAAATCACTGTATCTTGGTATTGTATCATGACTCTTTGGAGAACTGATCCAGAAGCTGATGTCTCAGTACGTTTGTTTTCTGACTGAAGAACCAAGCAGGGTTTTAAAGCCCAGTAGGTAAAATTCTTTCTAAGTAAGCCTGAGGACTAGGAGCAATGTAAAACACTGGTTAGTGTGTGTTATACCTACAATCTCAGCACTGGGAAAGCTGAGACAGGCAGCTCAACAGCTAGAGCCACTCTTTGGTTCAGTGAGAGACCTTGTCTCAACAACAAGAAAACACACACACACACACACACACACACACACACACACACACACACACACACACACCAAGGAAGGCAGCTTTTGAGGAATGACACATGAGACCTGAAGTTGACCTTTAATCTCCACACACACACACACACACACACACACACACACACACACACACACATGCACACAGAACTTGTGTGGTGTCTGTCACAGCTTTTAGGTTGTCAATGTGCCATAGCTTAGAAATCACCAATGAAGAACTTGCCCCAATTGAAGAATCCCCTGTGGGCAAGAATGCTGTGTTCTCTTGTTAACTGAGGAGGGAGGGGTTACCCTGCATATGAAAGGTACCACTTTATAGTCTGGGCACCATGGCCGTGTAAGAATAAGGAAGCCTAGCTGATCAGAAGCAGGCAGACTGCAGAGACCCAGCTGTGCATCCTCTATGGCCACTGACTATGGACGTGACATGACTAAGTGCTTTAAGTTCCTACCTTGACTTCCCTACAATAATGGACCATGGTGGCCTGGAATTGTAAGCCAAATTAACCCTTTCTCCCCTCAGTGACTTTTTTTTTTCTTTTGGTCAGGGTGTTTTCTCACTGCATCAGAATGAAACTAGACCGGTTGTGCACGTCTGTGAGCCTAGGCCTTGGGAGGGAGAGGCAAGAGGACAGAGGATTCCAGAACAGTGTGGACAATGTAGTGAAACACCTCTCAAAGAAAACAATAAGGGGAAACAGAGAACAGGTCAGACCCAATGACTCATGACATTCAGTATCTGTATCCTGAGGTAGCTGGTCTAGTTGGATTCTTAAGCCAGAATCATCGAGGCTGCTTGATAAAAAGCAGATTCTTGGCCCTTCTGCAGGCTCATGTGCTCAGGGCCTCTGATGGTGGACCCCATGACTGCACATGCCTGGCTTCCCGAGTGATTCAGCCACGCTTGGAACTATGGGTAGCATGTGCTGAAGGGTGAGTCAAGGGCTTAGGTGATGCCTCCTTTGCTGAAGTGCCTGCCACATAAACATAAGGACCTGATTCTGATTCCTAGAAGCCCCATACAAAGCACCAAATGGGGCAAGAGAGGTGGCTCAGTGGATAAGAGCCACTGTCTACTCTTCCAGAGGTCCTGAGTTCAATTCCCAGCAACCACATGGTGGCTCACAACCATCTCTGCTAGAATCGGATGCCCTCTTCTGTCATGTAGGCCTACATGCAGATAGAACATTCATGCATAAAATAAATAATAAAGTCTTTAAAAGAAAACAAAACATCAGATGTGGTGTTGTACACACATTATCCAGCCCTGGGGAGATGCAGACAGGCAGCCTAGCCTACTTGGTGAGATTCATTCAGTGAGAGATATAGGGATTCTGCCACTGGGGCTGCCTCCCTGACCATGACCAGATTGAGGCTGCTGTTGCCACCGCCCCTATTGCAGCCAGATTGATGCCGCTGTAGGCATCGCCACCGTCACCAGGACTGCCACTGCTCCCAACACACACACACACACACACACACACACACACACACACACACACACACATATGCATGCACACGCACGCATACACGCATGCACGCACGCACACACGCACACACACACATGCGTACATGCTCATTTATAGATTTCTCCAACGCCATTACAGCTGTGGCCATGGCTGATCAAGACCACTGCTCCCTAGGAGAGACAGCCCAGAGTGCCTAACACTACCACCACCACCCCAAACCCTGTGAAAGGATGCCTTCCCCAAGCTGCAGGGAGCCCAGTGATGCCCCCATCCCACTCCAGTCCTTTGGCCCACAGTATCACTAACCCCACGAGTTATATCTAGCCCTTGATCAGTGGGCCACTAACATCTAAAGTGGCTAGCTGCCAGCCCTCCTTCCTACCTCAGGGCAGTCAGCCCCTCCTTCCTGCACCGGGGCTGCAGAGACAGGAGACAATGGCTGAGGAGGCACCTCAGCAGGAGCTGTCCATGTTGACTAGTCCTGCCTCAGAGCCTGCTGCCACTGCCATGGGAGCTGTCCATGATGACAACAACCTTTCCTGCCTCAGCCCACTGCCTTCACAGTGGACTCTTTGTACATTTTGGACACATTGTAAATTTTATTATCTCTAGAGGCAGAAAACTGGCAGGACCTCTCCCTGAGAAAGTTCCAGCAGCCCAGCCACTCCCCCATCCCCAGACCTCTGTAACTGCCATCTCCAGCCCCTCAGTAGGACTCATCGCAGATTATGCTACTTTGGGATGAGAAGTCTGGACAAAACCCCACCAATCCCTGAGCTTCCCCCAGCGCAAGCTTGAAATCTCACCAATCCACACTCTGAAATCCCTGCCCTAGAAAGACCTGTCCCCTAAGAAGCCCTATATAACAGCTGGGTCTGCCCAGTTCTCTTCTGTCTCCTCCCGGGAGCAGAGGCAGCCACTCCTGGATTCATCCCTCCAATAAATCTCTATTAAGCGATGTTACTGCCTGCTGTGACTCATCATCGTCATCATCACCACCACTACCACCACCACCAGAGGAAGAGGAGGAGGGAGGAGGAGGGGAGGAGGAGGGAGAAGAAAGGGGGAGAGAAGAAACAGAAGGAGCAAGGCTCAGACTCCAAGACTTCTCAGTCCCTCAGGGCTTAGGGGCAACCCTCCCCTGGGAGGCCTCCTCTCAGAGCTGTGAGGTTCCAGGGCTCCTGTGCCTCAGGCTACCCTTTGGACACTATGCCATCTCAGGGCTGGGATACCTTTCCAGCTCTCAGAGTTGTGGACACCCTTTCATCTGAGTACTGGAAGGCAGGCCACACCACTCATACAGCGTAGACAACAAGAAGAGATGCTCTCAGAAAAACAAAGTGAATGGCATCTGATTAATGACGTCAGCTTGTCTCCTGGCTTTAGAAGGTGAGTGGGTCTGAATGTTCAGCATCATTAGCTAGGGGAGAATGATGCGAGGGTTCAGTGGATGGGAAAAATGTCTTGGTGCCCAGAGGCAGTGAGTAGAACAGTTGTGGGGACCTCAGGTGTGGTGGAGAAGGACAGCCACAGTTGAGTGTTTCTCAATATTGTAACATCAAAGCAGGAAAGAGTGTCACAAATACTGAGTACTCTCCTTTCCCGCTTCTGCATTTCCCTGGGCAGTTTTTTCCTGTCATGTAACCTTCAGGGTTTCTCAATGGGACAAAACAGCGGAACCTTGGGACAGAAGTCAGTCAACTTCTGTGTGGGCCAGCATGCTCCAGCAACTGTGAGTGGCTCGGCCACTTGCCTCTGGCCACTGGCAGATATCGCAGCCAGCAAGGAGCATCAGGTGGACGAGGCAAGGACCTGGGAGATGTCTCAGTTGCTGCTATGCCTGGGGCTGTTGCTCTGCATCACGGGTAAGGAGAAGCAGGTGAGGAAGCTAGAAGAGAGGGTGGCAACAAGAGGGATGGAGGCCACTGAGGGGAGGTAGTTGCTAAAAAGAAATTTACTGTTGTTGCTCAAGACGGACTGGGAGGAGACCAGGGTGGTTGTTACATAGAGAGAGGCAAGTATGGATGAAGAAGTAGAGATAGTCCGCGGTGATCCATCCTGACCCAGCAGGTCCATGTTGAAGTTGAGAAAGTGATGTGATGGTAACTAGGCAACCCACTACGCTGTGCTGACACCCACCTAGAGGTAAAACCTGGCAAGCAAATCTCCCATAAAGGAGCAATCGATTGAAGAGCAGCATAAGTGGATGTAAAGAAAGTTATCCTGAAAATTACCTAGCAGGTGGATGGAAAGCTCATGGCTCAGTATTTCACACATAGTAGTAAATATGTAGTCAAAGTTGTAGGGGTTGATGGTGGTGGTAGTGTAACCTGGTGTAGGTGGTCCACAGCAGGAAAGACGAAGAAGGGAAAAAGATAAACGCAGTTGGCATTGTTCAGGTGGATGCCCCTTTTGGACAGGTGGTGGACAGAGGTTGAAGGAGATTCTACCTGAGGGTAGGAGGAATGAACAGAAACGGCCATGGGCCAGGCAGCAAACCACATGTCTGGACCACAGCAGAAACCAATAGAGAGCTGGGTACGGTGGTGCATATCTGTAAACGCAGCAGTCAGGACGCTGAGGCAGGAGGACTGTGCTGAGTCTGCAGCAGCCTCCGCTATATGTTGAGTTCAGGTCAGCCTGGTTGCAAAGTGAGACCTTGGACTATGAGCGAGAGTAAGAGAGATGGAGGGAGCAGTTAGGAAGGAGAGAGACAAGTGGATGGCTGCCTGCACACACGCACACATTCCAAGAATAGAAATGATGATGCAATACTGGTAAAGACCTTTTGTCACTTTCCAACATGGACATTTTCCACTCTACAAAATGCAGACGAAAATATTTACTGCAAACCCACCACCTAGATTCAGTCAGCTGTTGTGGGTGTTTTGCCTCCTTTGTGCCATATGTGACACAGACACACACACAAAGGAATCAATGGCATCAGAATGGCTCCAGCACTCCTAAATGTCCCTTCCACGCTTGCTGGGGTCACTAATGTACTGCCTACGTGGCTGATGCAAAAGGCAGGTTGGCTCCATGAAGCACGTGTCTCCTATTCCAGGGCTCCGAGCTAGAGGTGAGGAAGAAGAGCAGTGCCTTCTGGAAGGCAAGAACCTGACCGTGACTTGTCCTTACAACATCATGTTATACCCATTCAACCTGAAGGCCTGGCAGCGGGTCAGAAGCACGGGCTCTCCAGAGACCCTGGTGCTCACAAACACCAGAAATAGAGACTTCAATCTGGCCCGGGCTGGGAGGTACTTTCTGGAGGATTATCCCACCGAAGCCGTTGTGAAGGTCACGATGACCGGACTGCAGAAGCAGGACGTGGGGCTCTACCAGTGTGTGATCTACCTCTCTCCTGACAATGGTGTGGTCCTGCACAATCGGATTCGGCTGGTACAGTGCCAAGGTGAGCTCCAGTGGACCCTGCCAGGTGGCGTCTCCTCCTGCTCAGTAGTGGGCAGGGACTGCCATCTGCTGCTTTAAGGAAGCAGCTCAGAGTAATGGAGAGAGTGCTAGACCTTTCCTTCTCTCACCGTGCGACTCTGGGAAAGTCATATTCTCTGTGCCTCAGTTTTTGTGTCTGTAAGACAAGGGTGTTAGATGCGGTGGACTCAAAAGTCATCTGCTTCCCGTGGTGTGGAATCTGGCGTTGAAACTGTCCTCTGGCATTCTGCCACAAGCCAAGCCTGCAGCTTGTCCCACTGCCTCTCAGTGCCAGGGAGGACGCAGGAGTTAGTCACTCACACTGCCTTTCTGTAGATCAGCGAGCTGCTAGGCCCTCACAGACCCACTCCTCTCAAAAGTCCCTGGTAGAAGTATGAAACGGCCTAGCTTGACCAATAAGATATCTGCTTCTGAGAAGTTTAGGGTTTTTTTTTATTAGCCAAAGATGTGACACTATTGTCCTAGAACATTTTGCAGGTAGGGCAGATTCCAGGTCAAAGATTTTGTGGCTATTTTGGCATCCACAGTTCTTTTTCAGTAGCCTGTAGAGTACCATCCCACACCTATAACATAGGGGTCAGGGCTCCATGTAGCACCAGCTTGACTTCATGTTTAGTTCTGTGGGTGCTGTCCTCAGCAATGGGGCCCCACTGTCAATTTGCAGAGAGCAGCCTTTTGTCTTAGCAATAGTCTGGGCTGCTTGGGATTTCCATGGGATCCAATAGCTCAATTGAATGTAATATAGTCCCACCACTGGAAGCCTTGCCTGGCTATAAGAGGTGGACAGTTCATTTATATTATTATTATTATTATTATTATTATTATTATTATTATTATTTTGATTTTTTGAGACAGGGTTTCTTTCTCTAGCCTTGGCTGTCCTAGACTCACTTTGTAGACCAGGCTGGCCTTGAACTCAGAGATCTGCCTGCCTCTGCCTCCCAAGTGCTGGGATTAAAGGTGTGCACCACCACCGCCTGGCTAGTTCATTTAATTTTTAAAATGTATGTATGTATATATGTATGTGTGTATGTATGTATGTATATATGTATGTGTGTGTATGTATGTATGTATGTATGTATGTATGTATGTATTTTGTCTGCATGTATGTCCATGTACCATGTATGTACAGTGCCCCAATGGCCACAAGAGGGCATCAGATGTCCTGGAACTGGAGTTAGATAGTTGTGGCCTGCCATGTTGGTCCTAGGCAAGAGCAGCCAGTGCTCTTAATGCTGAGCACCTCTCTGGCCTCTCTCGGGGAGTCTTAAGGAGGACCGGAGAAGGAGCAGACACTGAAGAGCAGAGGGTCTGTTCGTTGGCCTTCAGATGTTCCTCATTGGTGACGTCACTGGTAGATCCTCCTCTGTTAAAAAGCCTGGATACCCCTGTGGGGAGGTGGCTTGTGGAAAGCGGGTCCTGATGCCTTGGCCTCAGTGTCCTCAATGTTTTCTTCCCTTGTGGGAGCTGTGAGGACAGGAGGTAATTATCACCACAGGGCCTCCCTCTTTGCCTTACCTGAACACGTGACCCCTCTCATGGGAACAGGCCTGGGGTTGAATTGAATTGATTTGTAGATAGAGTTGAGGACTGGCCAAGTAGCTCAGGGTTAGAATATTTTCCAAGCATGTGAGGTCCACATTCAACTCACAGAACTGAAACAAACAAGTAACATTAAACTACCTCTGGGCTGTAGAGATAACTAAGTCTGTAACGCGCTTACCAGGCAAGTCTGAAGACCTGAGTTCAATCCCCAACGCCTCTGTAGAAAGCTGGGCACGGTGGCACTTGCTTGTCCTCCCAGTGCTGTGGGGGAAGAGACTAGAAGATCCCTAGGGCTCTCTCATGAAGCAGCCGGGCCCAATTAGTGAGTTCCAAATCCCAAAGAGAGATTTTGTCTCAAAAGGGGTGGGGGGGGGGGAAGAAAGCCAAACAAACAAACCCCCACACAAACAAAACAAGGCAGAGGCACAATGTGGCAGTGCCAGATAGGCAGAAGCAGGCAGATCTCTTGTTTAGGCCAGCAAGGTCCAGGCTGGCCAGGGCTGCTTAGTGAGACCCTGTCTCAAAGGGGGCCTGAGGAACACTGAGGGTGCCCTGTGCTGCTCCGTCCCCTCACACCAAAGGAACTGACAGAGCGAAAACAAACCACACGGAGACACGTCGGCAAGACCTCCTGGCCTTGCCATAGGAGAATCACACACCCCTGGAGTGGAGAGGCTCACTCAGCTGTGTGGGTAAGCCCCTCCCCCTCCCTCCGCTCAGGTCCTTAACCTGGACCCATTCCTGAAAGCTGGGCAAGGACTAAGTCAGCAGCGGGAATAGAAGATCCTATAACTTTGCTTGCCTTCTGCCCTGAAGCTGCCCCGTGGCCTTGGACAAGTCCCTCACCTTCTCTGGGTAGCTGTAAAGCTCTTGTCAGTCTGGCTCCTCCGTTGCGGCATTTGACAGCTGCCATGTTTTTGGGTTCCTCTATGTGACGATTGCAGGTCCCATTTGTATTTCACTCCGGGCCAAGCCCACCTGCTTCCAGGCGTGAGAAAGAGTTTCTCCGAACCCATCATTCCATTTCCACTCAGAACTTTTGCTGAAGTCCTAACCTAAAAGCTACAAGAAAACCCACTGAGAATGCCTGGAATCCACCATCCTGCATGAGAACTGCACCCGGCTCGACACAAGATGAAGGCTTTATCAGATCCAAACCCGGAAGGACAGGAGGCAGCCCTGTGACAGCTTCCTTTATCTTCCCTCCAGGGATGGGAGAAACCTTTAGCCAAGATGGCTGAGAAATGGCAGCTTGCATACCTTTTTTTTTTTTTTTTTTGACCCCAGCCTGGAGGGATTGCAGGAGAAACAGGAACTAATCATCCACAGGAGGGTGCTCGCAGCTGTGATGAGAGCGGTCTGGAGGGGACAGTGCAAACAGCCAGGTGCAGTTTTAGCTAGGTTTAAAGCAAACATTTCTTCTTCCTCTTTTTCCCTCTTACCATCCCTCCCTTCCCCCTTCCCTGTGTCCCTTCTCGTCTCTTTCTTCTTCCCTCACTTCTCTTCCTTCCTCCCTTCCTTCCTTCTTTTCTTCCTTCTCTGTTAGGGAAGATGGGACACATGGCACGTTAAGATGTCCTGGTAGCAATACTGACAACTCGACCCAGCCAGAAATCACCTGGGAAGAGGAAGTTTCAACTAGCGCTTGCTCAGATCAGAGTGGCCTGTGACCTTGTCCATAGAGAATTATCTTTATGGTCAGTTGGTGTGAGAGGGTCCGGTCCACTGTGGGTGGTGCCACCCCTTAGGCAGGCAGTCCTGACTTAGGTGAGAAAGCAGGCTGAGCAAGCCTTGGGAAGCAAGCCAGTAAGCAGCACCCCTCCATGGTCTCTGATTTAGTTACAAGCTCCAGGTTCCTGACTTGATTCTCCTGCCTGACTTCTTTCCGTGATGGACTATTACCTGGAAGTGTAAGATGAAACAAAACTTTTTCTCCCCAAGTTGCCTATGGTCATTATCCTAGTTAGGGTTACTGTTGCGGTGATAGAACACCCTGACCCCAAAGCAATTTGGGGAGGAAAGGATTTATTTGGCTTACACTTCCACATAGTGCATCCTTGAAGGAAGCCAGTGCAGTAACTCAAACAGGGCAGGAACCTGGAGGCAGGAGCTGATGTAGAGGCCATGAAGGGGTGCTGCTGACTGGCCCCTTGCCACAAGCACACAAGCACATCACTGTTACATCATAGCCCTTCCTCTCTTGTTCGTCCCAAAGATCACACATTAATATCAATATTACAACATAAGCATTACAAATGTTAGAAGTCCCACCGTCTCTAAAAATCCAAACACTTAAAAATTCTGTCTCTATTTAAAAAAAAAATAGTCTATTGAAATCCAAAGGCTTTTAAAATTCAAAGTCTCTCCGAGGGGAAAAAAAATTAAATTCTTACTTCCGGAGGGAAGAACCAGGGCACAGTCACAATCAAAGCAAAACCAAACTCCAAATGTGTGAAAAACTCAGTGTCCAATTGTCTTGGATTTACTCATGACCTTCTGGGCTCTGCCAAAGGGGTTTGGGTCAGTTCTTCAGCTCTGTCCTCTGCAGCACACACAGCTTGTCATCTGCACTCTGGCTGGCTCCTCCCTCCCTACCCCCCCACCTCCTTCCCCACCACTGCTGCTGCTGTCCTTGATGGTCATCCTATGCTGCTGACATCTCCAGAACTGTTGGTGTGTCTTGCTGCATCTGGGCTGCACGTTTCACCAATAGCATCCTGTGGGCTCTCTTCAGGGACACAGTGCCAAGCCTCCGCTGCTCTCCATGACCCCCCTCCCCTCATGCCTTCAAAACCAGTACCACCCGGGTGACTCTTACACTATCAAGTTCAGCTTCCAGCAAGAGGAACTAACCTGGCAGCTTCTGGAGCACAGCCTCTGTGTGCTAATCCTGAGGAAACACTGAACTGACTTCAGAAGACTTCACCTCAGTGATACTCACCTCTTTTTACTCACGACTGAGTCCTCAGCCCCAACTGACCAGCATCCAGTGTTCCAGCAAGGCAAAGGTTTTACTTTCCTGGCTCTGGTCTCTTGCTAATCACAGAATATCCCTCAGCTCCGGTTAACAGAAGCGCAGAACCTTCACATAAAAGGCCCAGTAGGGTCTTTGCTTCCCTCTGAAGCATCACGAGCCAGGCCTCCATCTTCTGCTCTGTTCTCCAAGCTCCCACAGAACGCCTCACTGAGCAACTCTCTTTGGGTTTTCTGGCCCAAAGTTCCAAAGTCCTTTTGCAATCTTTCCCAAAACATCACAGTCAGTTCTGTCACAACCATACCCCACTCCTGGCACCAATTTGTCTTAATTACTGCCAATTTCTACTACCTAGCATAGTCCTAATTTTTAATCACAGCAACAGAAACCTACCTAGGACTGCCACTATGGACCAGAGGCGCCATCAGCATGAGAGGGTGTGGCCAGGGAGGGCAGGAAGATGGGTTGGGTAGGGGATATGCTGAGTGTTGAGATCCTTGGCCAGGCTCACAGTTGGGACTCTGAAGGGTGATAAAGCACCATGTCACAAGAACAACCTTATCGCCAGTACCTGGGTACCCAGTAGAGCCATGTCTCTGCCATCTCCCTCCCCGATGAAGAGTAGTCTTCATCTCTTTCCAGAATGTAGTATTTGGAAATACTACCATGGGAATAGTACCATGGGAAAAGTACCATGGGAATGATTAGTAGCCGGACACTTTGAAAGCAGCTGAGGAGTTGGGAAGTACAGAGGGAGAGCCATTAGTCTCAGGAGAAATGTGAGTGGTTGGTGGAGATGCCAGGAACTAGTAACCATGTTCTGGAAGCATAAGGTGTATGGGGGGGGGGGGGCAGTTAGCAGAGACAGAAAACAAGTTTGTATCTCTAAGATGAAGATCATAGAAAAGGTCAAGACCTTCTTTGTAGAGGGTATGCAGCCCCATTGGCTTCTCTCAAAGTGCAAGGCAGGTAGCAGGTCCAACCTCAGAGCCCCGAAGGCAGATAATCCCTGCCCACTTAGAATCAGTAAAGTCATCCCTAGAGTGCGCACATTTGCCTTTGATCTCGCAGGCCAGCCATTGATGGTGATGGTGATCGTTCTGACATGCGGCTTCATCCTGAACAAGGGCCTGGTGTTCTCTGTCCTGCTTGTCCTTCTCTGCAAGGCTGGGCCTAAGGTAAGTGGGACAGGCCAGGAGTGATGTGGGTGAGAATGACCTAAAGTGTCCTCAGAACCGGAACCCTGGATGTCCCTTTCAGAGAGGTCTGTGGTCAAAGGGCAAGGCAAGCCCTGGGCATAGTGCAGGGCATGGGCCATGATCCTGGGAGCCACGTGCCTAATTGGTTTTCCTCGGCTAGGAAGACCCAAGGGTGAGGACAGCAGGGTGGGCCACCTGAGCCTTCCTTCAGAACAGGAAGGCTTTACTCAAGCCTGGATCTCTGGGCTAGTCATATGTTTTTCAGTTTTATTTGTTTTGAGACAAGGTTTCACTATGTAGCCCTGGCTGCCCTGGAACTCACAGAGATCCATCTGCCTCTACCTACTGAGGGCTGGCATTAAAGATGTGTACCACCATGCCCTGCATTGAGCTGGTAATTTCTAAAGCCTCTCTATTCTTTTCCCTACACAGGTATCACAACCTCCCAAGGTGTCTGAAGTACAGAGAGCCTCTGAGAAACAGTAGCCTTCTTCCTACAAGCTTTGAGCATACCCTTCCCTCGTCTATTAGCAGCATACCATATGTTGGGGGCAACTGGAGCCTCCCTACACTATCTTTGTAAGCTCTGCTCAGCCAGAGGACAGCCCTCAGGAGGTAGAAGGAGCTTCGTGAGACATCAGTGGAGACTGTGAAACTGCAAGTGATTTGGGCCTTTGGTGGAGCATTCAAGTGGGACTTGCCTGGAGTTCTCCTCAGAACCCTGTCTCCATTCCCCTCCTGCTAGCCAGGCCAGATTTTTGGCAAAGAGAAAGCCAGATTAGTTTAGAGGGTTAAGAATGGATTAATATTGCTCAGTTGTTGTGCCATGAAGCTTATTAAACAATATCACAGTCCAGTCTCAATTATTTGGGTGCTAGCCAAGTTAAGAGAGAAACTGCAACATAAACAATTTTAAAACAACCACTAACACTATGTGGCTAAAACTGTCAAGTTTTGCAGCTCGATGTGGCTGGAACATAGGCTCCCTCATTCAATTACATCTGCATCAAGTTTCCATTGTTAATGGTTTTCGTCATTGACTAAGCTTTTTAAAAAATTCACAAGTTGGGAGCTTAGTTAGGTGGAGTCTCACCCTGAGGTCACCACTCCCTTTATCCCACTTGGTGTCAGGCTTTTCTTTACACCTTTGTTTTGTTTGGCTGTTTTCAATGTAAGGTTTCTCTGGGTAGCTCTGGCTATCCTAGAACTGGCTCTGTGGATCAGAATGGCCTCAAACTCAAAGGTCTGCCTGGCTCTGGTGCCCGAGTCCTGGGACTTAAGGAATGACCCACCACACCTGGATTTCTTTAAACTTTTTACCTTCTGAAGCACTGAACTTAGTTAGCTCAATCATACTTGTTGATGCTCCTTTTTTCCAAATGTAAGGACCAGACAAACTCCATTTAGAAAAAGAAACTCCATTTTGTGTTAAACCTGACCAAGGGCTGAACCCAGATTCCAGGAAAAACCACAAAGTAATATAAACAGAAAAATATTCCCTAGCAGCACAATCAGCTCACCTTGGGAAAGTCCAAATATACTCTCTGCTGGTCAAGCTGACCAGCAGATGGTCTGGCACATAGCAACAACCAATTAGGAGAAACCAGGCCAAAGTTCCTAATGCCCTCATGACTGCTTCAACCAATCTTATCTCTAGGTCAACTTGCCCCTGTACCTATTACCCAACCACACAATGCCAAGGCTTGTAACTCCCTGCTTGCAGCTTTTCTGCCCAAATGCCATCCAATCGTATACTATAAAACCCATTTCTTTGTCTAAAACCTCTCTTAATTGAGACTAGAGGCCACTTCCCTGCATCTTCTGTGTCAGTGCAAGAGGAGGTGTGGCCTGGGTTCAAATCTGCAATAAAGACTTCCTTGCAATTGCATTTGGACTCAGATCTTTGGTGGTCTGTTCAGGGAGACTCTCAAAATTTGGGCATAACAACCAAACAGTACATTTTATATTTCTCTTTGTCCAGCTTGCTCCTTTTCATTATAGATCTGTATAAGAGTGACCACTAATAGTCACACGACACAGTCAATACTAGGCTATCTTGAAATCTCCTCTGCCAGGGCCATTAATCCAAAACTCTTCCATTTAGGCCCAGGCAGATTTTTAGCACAAAGGAAAATGCAGCCATATTCTCTGCCAAAACGTCACAAGAAAGGTCCCTAGGCCACCTACTAATATTTTTCCCCTCTGAAACTTTTTATCTTGGCCCTCACAGTTCCAATTACCCTCAGCACTGTCTCCATGTTCCTACTAGGACGTGCCATTAAGCCACACTTGAAGTATTCAACTGCTTTTCTAGTTTAAAGTCTTCCAACAAACATCGTAGTCAGGCCTGTCACAGCAATGCCACACTCCCTGGTGCCACAGCAATTAACATAGACAAGATAATCTTTCACAGACATTCTTATGACTTTACCATAATCTATATAATCTGTTGCAGGATTTTTGATCCCACTGTGAATCCTGAGATTGTGAACTGTAAAAACCTGTTTCTTTTGGTTCAGCCCTAACACACACCTTTAATCCAAGAACTTTCTATTTGTTGTAAACAGGTAATTATGGTGTGGCTCAGCTCTAACATGCACCTTTAATCCTAGAGCTTTCTGTACACAGGATTTAATAAAGTTAAGCCTAGGTCAAGAGGCATAGAAGGAACCAGCTGGCAGGGATTAAGTAGAAAGGAGGGACTTTGAGAGACAGGGTGGAGGAGAAGAAAGAACTTTTTGGCTTTTCATCCTGAGCTAGCAGGCCTTTTCCTCCTGGGCCATCAGCTGAGCTAGCAAGCTTTTGGCCTTGGGTTCTTGGGAATTTTAGCATTTGGCTTTGGGCTTTTTCCTTTTTCCTTCGGGATGTGAGCTGAGTAGGAAGGTTAGCTGGGCACTTTCTCTGCTTCTCTGAGCTAGTAGGTTTTCACCCCAGCACCTGACTCCTCAGTCTTTATTGGTAAAACTCAAAAGATTTGTGATTTTCTTTATAACAACAATGACCCCTCACAGATAAGCCTGGAGGCTTGTCTTCAAGGGGATTTTATATTCTATCAAGTGACAATTGATGTTCACCATTACAGGAGGGATAGAGGAACTCTAAAACTGCATGAAAAAAAACACACATTTTTTAATTACCAGAAGAGAGATGGGTTATGTCATATAGGTTTTTTTTGTTCAGATGGTTTCTGGTCTTGCTTTGGTCCAAATGTTCACTTTCCTCCATGGGAATGATAATGTATATTCTATGCTATTGTATTTTGGAAGAATGTGATCTGCTTTTTCATTTTGATTTTACATGGGATTACAGTAGGAGATTGCCATTAGTCTCAGAAAAAGGCTTTGAACTCCAGACTTTTAAGCAATATTGAGATTGTGATAGCCTATGGGGGCTTTTGAAGTTGGACTGAAAACATTTCTGCATTATGACATGGCTACAATTCTATGGGGGCCAGAGAGTGGAAAGTGGAGGTCTGAATAGAAATGACCCCCATTGGCTCATATATTTGAATGCTTAGTCATTAGGAAGTGATGCTAATTGAGAAGGATTAGGAGGTGTGGCCTTGTTGGAGGAAGTGTGTCACTGGGGGTGGCTTTGAAGTTCTAAAAGCCCATACCAGGTTCAGTCTCTGTCTCTCTGTCTCTGTCTCTGTCTCTCTGTCTCTGTGTCTCTGTCTCTCTCTCTCTCTCTCTCTCTCTCTCTCTCTCTCTCTCTCTCTCTCTCTCCCTATGGATCAGGATGTAGCTCTTAGCTACTTCTCCGTGATCGTGCTGGCCTGCTGCCATGTTCCCTGCTGTGATGATAATGGATTAAGTCCACAAAACTGTAAGCAAGCCCTCAATTAAATGCTTTCCTTTGTGAGAGTTGCCTTGGCCATGGTATCTTTTCACAGCAATAGAACAGTGACTAATACAGGTGGGAATACACATTAAATTAGATTAAACTTTTTTATAGTGTATGAATATTAGGTCTCAAAGACTGTGACTTGACAATTGATGGTAAGTCCATTCGTAGGCTACAGGTATTATGTTCCTTCTCTTTTAGAAAAGAGATGTATGTACATATTTCATATAGATCCCACCCAGCACATTGAAACTACTGTAGCAAAATACTTAGACTGGCTACTTTATAAATAAATTTAGACAGCTAGCTAGTTCTTGAGGCTTAGAAGAGGGCTTCTGTGTTAGTTTTCTGTGACTATAATAAAATACCTGAGTCAGCTACTTTATAAGGAAAGGAGATTTATTTACAAACACATCTGAAGGCTTAAAGACATGAACTTAGGCTAGCTTTTGTAAAGGCTTCAAATTATATGGCATCAAATGTTAAGATTATGATAATGTCACTCAGTGAGAAGCCAGAAGCATGGGAGGTAGGGGGAGAAGGAGAAAGGAAAGAGGGGACAGGGAGGGAAGGAGGGAGGGAGGGGGGGGGAGAGAGAGAGAGAGAGAGAGAGAGAGAGAGAGAGAGAGAGAGAGAGAGAGAGAGGCTCTGGTATCCCATAATTATACCCAGGGCATGCCTCAGTTGTCTAAGGACTCCCAGGTAGTAGCCTGTCTCTGCACTATTCTGGAGTCTGAGCTTTCTCACCCACTCGCCTTTAAAAGCAAATGTAAATCATGCAAATCATAGCAGAGCCGAGGGGCAAACTCTCTCCCTGTTTCCTAAGGGCACCGACCTCATTTATGAGCATGTGACCTGAGAGGCACTCTCTCTTTTGCAGTTAAGGTTCATCATCACATGACTTTGGGGGATACGGGCCTTCAGCCCCCATTGATAGTTCAAGAAGTCCTTGCACCCAGGACAAATTGTTCTTCCCGAGTTGTTTATTTACTCCCGTCATCTTCCTAAACTCACTCAGACTTGTGGATGTTTTATGTTTTGAATATAAAGTCTAACATCAGTTTGTTTTATTGCTAGATTGTCCCATCCTGGGTCACCATTTCTTCAACATCTTTTTGCACATGAGATGTTAACACAAGATGATTTTTTTCTCACGTTTTTCTCTGCTATGGGGAAGTTTATTATATGAGCATGGGGAGAGAAGGAAGCCGGTGGTGGTGGGGGGGGTTCACCCCAGAGCGAGAGACAGAGACAGAGGAAGAGAGATAGAGACAGATAAGAAAACAGAGAGTAAGAGCGATTTTTCTCATATATATATATTTTTACTCACTCACGTGTCCCTTCAACAAACACCAGTTAACATAGTCATGAATTCCCCTACTTCCTTTCTCACCCCTAAGAGGTCCCCTTGGCTTCCTTTCTGATCATCCTTCCTCGCGTTCTTTTACCTCCTAGTAACCGCCCCCTCCTACCTTTTACAGCCTGGTGTTGGGATCTGGTGGCTCACAAAACTTCCAGGATGAAAACACATTATTGCCTGGGTGGGCATACCCAGGACTCAGGACACACCTCTAGGAACCTTTGTCCTTTTCTCAGGGAAAATCAAAAGAGGAACAGGCCTCTTATTTCACATAGTGGGTTTTTTTTTTTCTAGAGTGTTCCTGACATTTTCTTTTCAGCAATAATGCGGGAGTGTGATTGGTGGATGGTGTGGTGTGGCTGAGATGGGGAGAGGATGGCCAGGGGCAGGGGCAGGGGCAGGGGCAGGGGCAGGGGCAGGGGCAGGGGCAGGGGCAGGGGCAGGGGCAGGGGTGAAGTGTGAGGGCTAGAGATGGAGCCTGCAGCTACTGTTCCTCTCATATGTTCACAGACCCCACCTACCCACGCCAACCACTTCCCCAATCTCAGCGCTGGCTTTTCCTTGGTTCTCATATCTCACAGATGCTGAGAGGTGGGTAGACTCCTACCCAGTCCAAAGGCCCAGGCCTCCCCTTCTCGTCCCCTCCACTGACGGAATCTGGGGTGGTATGGCCTGGAGATGCTCACAAGTGCTTCTAGCCCCTGTGCTACTGGTGCTCCTGGCCTCAGGTAAGGTGGTTCAGGGTACCAGGGGTTGATAAGCGGGATGAAAGCACAAGGTAAGGCACCAGGCTGACCCTGTGACCAGGGCTGGCTCAGGAGTCATGTTCGGAGTCTGTGCGCTGGAAGTCATTGGCTCTTGGCGTTCCCAGCCGTGTAGACAAATATATACAGCTGGGGCTCTTAACTGAAGGTTTGTCGTCCAGGTGCCTGGGGGTCAACAGCATCTGAGGAACTTCACAGAGTGGCAGGACAGAGCCTTTCCGTGCAGTGCCCGTACAAGCCCAAGAGGGGGCCATATGTGCCAAAAGCGTGGTGTCGGCAGACATCTCCAAATAGATGTAACCTAGTGGTCACCTCTTCCGAGCCTCGGAAAGCCGTTACGGAGTCCCAGGTCACAATCTGGGATGATCTTGAAGCTGGCTTCTTCAGCATCAACATGACTCAGCTCACAGAGAAGGACTCAGCCTTCTACTGGTGTGGAACACATAACGCTTCCCTCAGGGAAGTGACCGTTATTAGAAACATCAGCCTGGTGGTGTCTCCAGGTAAGGCCCTCTCCTAGGGATGCACATCACCCATCCCTTGTCTCTGCCCCTCCCCCAACCCTGAAACCTGATCTGACTGAAGCTCAGATGAGGTGCCCTGACCCCGTAAGACAGCTTCCGATCTCTGTGGTCTCTGGTTCCGTATTAAGTAAGACTGCTTAAGTTTCGTGGGGGGCAAGTACCTGGAGTCTCTTTCTGACTCATTTATTTTGGACTGGCATGATCCCAACACTTAAGAGGCAGTGGCAGGTAGATCTCTGAGTTCAAGGCCAGGCTAGTCTACATAGTGAGTGCCAGGCCATCCAGAGATAGGTAGTGAGATCCTGTCCCCCAAAAATGTTGGAATGTTTTTCTTTCAAATTATGTGCACTCGTGGGCACATGCCACATGTGTGCCAGTGCCCATGGAGGCCAGAAAGTAGGAGCCCGTTAGGGCTAGGGTCACAAGTGGTTGCCAACCACTCATTGTGGGCGCTGGAAACCCAACTCTGTTCCTCTGTAAGAGCAATCTGGGCTGTCAACAGCGGAGCCGTCTCTCCAGCCCTCCGGCTCTCTTTCTTACACAGGCACACCTGTGCAGACATGAGGTACAGGTCACTGCTGGCTCAAGGGACCGCAAGGGCTGCTCTTAGCTTTCCTATATCCTGTCACTGTGTGTGTGTGTGTGTGTGTGTGTGTGTGTGTGTGTGTGTGTCTGTGTGTGTGTGTGTGTGTGTGTGTGTGTGTGTGTGTGTGTGTGTGTGTGTCGGGGGCTCAGACTTGATTCTCTTCTGAGGACCCAATGCAGTCATCTTCTCTTTTTCTCGTATAGCCTTGTCTACTCTTCCTCCACCAACCAGCGCCTGGCTCCACACAAAGATGGGTAGGTTTTAGAGAAGGAAAGAGGGGTGGCCCAGCAACTTGGGGAGCCTGAGATTCAGTGGGGCCTTCCCCTTGGGGACTGGGCAATGAGGAAGCTCCCCTCACGGCTTCAGATATAGAGAGATGAAGTGTGCTGTCTGGTCCACCACAACCCACGTCCCACTGGGAGGCCACATTTGACTTCCACTATGCATAATGATCCTCTGCCAACCTGAGTAGGTGTAAAAAACCCCACCAAACAACAACATACAGATGGCCAAGAAAATCCTCAATATCCCATAAATATGGACAATTTTAAGTTAAAGATTTTAGGCCCAGTTACCGCTGAGCTTCCTACAGCCTTCACAGGTGAGGGCCCGGACACCATTCTACCTTTCCTGATAGCTGTCTCCTCTTTTTTTCCCTCCAGCCTCACCGACTCTTCCTCCACAGATGACCACTTGGCTCCCAATAAGCACAGGTTGGTTTTCAAAGAGGAATTGAGGGCAACTGGGCAACTTGGGGAAGGTGAGGTTAGGGGAAGCCTGCCTTAATGGTCGATACCCTTACATACACTCCTTTAATCCCAGCACTCAGCGGGCAGAGGCAGGTGGATCCCTGTGAATTTGAGGCCAGCCTGGTCTACCCAGGGAGTTCTAGGCAAGTCAGAGTGACATAGTGAGACCCTGTCTCCAAAACTACCAAACAACCATAACGAAATGCCGTTCTGATAGACACTGGGAGAGACTGGTGGTTACCAGACGCTGAGAGAAAAGTGAGGAAGGATTGTTAGTGGTGCTTGGGTAAAGACTAGTAAGTAATATGAAGGGGAAAGAAATTCTAATCTTGTGTGTGCAGACTTTAGACAACAATAATGTACAATTTGTTGTTGTTATTATTATTATTATTATTATTATTATTATTATTATTATTATTATTAGTGTCTTGAACCCCCCAAAATGTAGAATATTTGTTTTATATGTATGCATGTTTTGCCTGCATGTATATCTGTGCAACATGTACATGCTTGGTGCCCATGGAAGTCAGAGGAGGATGTTAGATCCCCTGGAACTGGAGCTACAAATGGTTGCGAGTTACCATGTGGGTGCTGGGAGTCAAACTCTGGTCCTCGGCAAGAGCACCTAGTGCTCTTAATCGATCAGCCATCTCTCCAGCCTCTAATCATTTTAAAAAGACTGTTAAAAAAAAGGATTTTAAATGTTTTTACCATGAAAAATTATAAATGTTATACACAGGTTAACTTTGGTTTGAATATCATGCCATGTATACACGTATTGCAACAGTAAGTGGCATATAACATAAATGTGTAAAAGCTCCTTTAAAATCATCATCATCAGTATTAATTTTTTTTTTATTATTTTATGTGTGAGTGCATGAGCCATGGTTCACATATGGAGGTCAGAGGACAAGTTTTGGGAGTTGGCTTCTCCTTCTACTGTGGGTTCTAAGGTTCAAACTCAGGTCACTAGGTTACCTCAACATCCCATAAATATGGACAATTTTAAGTTAAAGATTTTAGGCCCAGTTACCGCTGAGCTTCCTACAGCCTTCACAGGTGAGGGCCTGGACCCCATTCTACCTTTCCTGATAGCTGTCTCCTTTTTTTTTTTTCCCTCCAGCCTCACCGACTCTTCCTCCACAGATGACCACTTGGCTCCCAATAAGCACAGGTTGGTTTTCAAAGAGGAAAGGAGGACAATCGGGCAACATGGGGAAGGTGAGGTTAGGGGAAGCCTGCCTTTATGGTCGATACCCTTACATACGTGAAAATCTTCAGTATAAAGATTTGAGGTCCAGGTAGCCCTGGCCTGAGGGACTGTGAGGTGTGGTCCTATCTAACCCTTTTCTACTTCCTCTCGTGGTTCTTGGGACCTGGCCTTGATCTCTTTCCTGGTCCTCTGAGAAGCCACCATCTTTGTATCCTTCTTAGCTCTGAGCACTTCTCCAGAGGAGACCACTGGCTCTTCCATCAATGGCTCTGAGCACAGGTGAGTCAGGTGTTTTCAGAGGGAGGGTCCTGGAAAAGGATGCCCAGGGAGCTCATGTAGTTCAGGAACCAGAGGCCCCAGGACCAATCTCAGGATGGCTGGGCACCCAGTTCTGTAGAGTAGCTCCTAGGTCCCAGACATGGAGGTGGAAAGAAAAAAAAAAAAAAAAAAAAAAAAAAAAAAAAAAAGAATGGGGTCTGGGAGCAGGTCCCAAGCACTGGAGGAGCTGTACAAAAAACGACAGAGGTTCAGAATGAACCAGGATCTCCGTGAAGAAGGATGGCAAGGAGGAAATCTTTTAAGAAAGAATGAATATAAATTTCACAAAATTGTAAGAAAAGAAAGGGCCAGTCTCACCAACCATTGAGCTCTAGATTAGGTAAGAGGCCTAGTAAGTAAGCCAGGGGGACACAGAGAGACCCTGTCTAGAAAAGCCAAAAGATGGAAAGAGAAAAAAAAATAAGGAGTAGAGGGCCCCCAATGAGTGGAACGGAGGACCAGGCTGGATGCATGCAAGCAGAGCTGTGTAAATGGAGGGACATACTAGCATAAAGTGACATCCACAAACAGTGGGGACAAAGTCCCATTATTTGGAAAACTAGCAACATATGAACCCCAACTGGACCCCCTGTCACTATACACAAGGCTGAATCCTGGACAGATTCAAATTGCATAACTATGGAAAAGTAGACAAAGATAGTGGACATACCAGCGTTCTCTCTCTCTCTCTCTCTCTCTCTCTCTCTCTCTCTCTCTCTCTCTCTCTCTCTCTCACACACACACACACACACACACACACACACACACACACACAGAGCACACACCCATATAACCCACATAAAGACATTGTCAAGGGAAACAGGAACCACACCCACAGACAGATAAGCCAACTGACACCTGTACACCTAGTTCATGACTTGAGAATATTAAGACTAGAACATTCTGGAAACTTACAGATTACCTACAAAAGAACAAGAATGGGATTCCATACCAACTATGATGAGATAGCTGAAGCCATCAGACACTATCCACACCCCTGTAAGAAAAGCTGGTGAGGTTGCAAAAAGTTAAAATGATTTTTTAAAAATGAAGACCAGAAAAACCTATAAATGCTTATTTTAAAAGTCTAGCACACTAGATATACTGTTGTCATGACCAAAATAAAACACATAACACTCAGCATTGTGAAGGTAGAGACCAGTGGATCTCTGTGAGATCAAGACCAGCCTGGTCTACAGAGCAACTTCTAAGGCCAGAGCTATACAAACAGCAAACTCTTAAAACCAGCAACAAACAGAAACAAACAAACAAAAAAACAGCCTACCTCCCAAAATCCAAGAAACAAACAAGCAACTACAAGACACAAAACCAGAACCACCTCACCCCACCCCCCAGAATCCAGCAAAGATTAAGCCTCATCAAAGAGCTAGGCAAGGTTGTCAGATACAAGCTCAACAAAGATCATGCCCGGCTTTAATTTCCAGCACCCCCAACAGGCTTATATCTATCTACCTGTAACTCCTGGGATCTGACAGCGTCTTCTGGGCATACATATGGTGCACATATGTATCTGCATCAAAATAGTCATACCAAACATAAGACAAAAATAAATAAAACAAATTGTTACCTTTGAGAACAGTGCAGTTCAGGAACAGGAAGAGACCCTGTTGTGGCCACACATGTGCCTGTAATCCCTGAATTGGGAAGTGTGTGTGTGTGTGGGGGGTTGAGGAATCAGGAGTTCAAGGTCATCCTGGTCTACATAAGCGTTTGAGGCCAGCCTGAGCTACATAAAACCCTATGTTGGGGGGAAAAAGGAGCTGGGCATGGTGGCACACGCCTTTAATCCCAGCAGTGAGGGAGGCAGAGGTAGGTGGACCTCTGTGAGTTCCAGGACAGCCTGGTCAACAAAGGGAGTCCAGGAGAGCCAGGGGGACACAGAGAAACCCTGTTTAGAAAAGCCAATAGAAGAGAGAGAGAGAGAGAGAGAGAGAGAGAGAGAGAGAGAGAGGAAAAAATAAGGAGTAGAGGGCCCCTAATGAGTGGAACAGAGGACCAGGCTGGAAGCACGCAAGCAGAGCTGTGTAAATGCAAGGACATACTAGCATAAAGTGACATCCACAAACAGTGGGGACAAAGTCCCATTATTTGGAAAACTAGCAAAATATGAACCCCAACTGGACCCCCTGTCATTATACACAAGTCTGAATCCTGGACAGATTCAAATTGCATAACTATGGGAAATAAACTTAATTAAAAAAAAAAAAAACCAGAGGACGTCAGGTGTGATGGCGCACGCCTTTAATCCTAGCACTCGGGAGGCAGAGGCAGGTGAATTGCTGGTTTACAGAAGTGAGTTCCAGGACAACCAGGGCTACATAGTGAGACATTGTCTCCAAAAAACCAAAATAAAGATATAAAGAAATAAAAAGCAGTTGAATATCTGGGTGAGGTGGAGGGCTTTTTTTTTTAACAGAAAACTTTAAAAACACACATCACAGGGGAAAGTTAAACAAACTGCATGAAGGAGGGTAGGGTGTTACTATATTCAGCAAGCCACACTGTGGGAAACAACCACAAGCAGATGGCAGACTGGGAAAAGTTATTAAAAAGAGCTGAAGACAAACACAGCAGTGCAGTTTGTGGTCCTCAAAGAAAAAGATGGCAATCCCAGCAGGAAAAATGGCAGACAGCAAGAAAGCTAATTAGTGAGAAAATCTGAAAGGCAAACACGTGCCAATAAGTACAATCACCAGGGAGCTCCACCTTACACCTTCACAATGAGCACAGTGGCTAGGCACTGAGAAGGAGTGGACAAGGTCACTCAGGTTCCCTTCATGGCTGGGTCCCCTGTAGTGTCTTCTTGTGGCTTCCTTATTGGCCTGCTGACTTCTGGTCCTGGGACTACTTCCTCCCAACAGATCTGCTTCTGGGCCAGCTTGGTGGCTTCTTTTGTTGGTGGTGGTGGTGGTGGAGGAGGTGGTGGTGGTTTTTTTCGAGACAGGGTTTCTATGTGTAGCCTTGGCTGTTCTGGACTTTCTTTGTAGACCAGGCTGGCCTCAAACTCACAAAGATCCATTTGCCTCTGCCTCCCGAGTGCTGGGATTAAAGGCGTGGGCCGTTATGCCTTGCCTAGCTAGATGGTTTCTTATCTGACCTGTCAAAGAGGTGCCTTCTTCCAGCTCAATTCAGAATCCCAGCCAGAGTTTTTACTCTCCCAACTGGGTTTCTTAACTTGGTTTCCTCTCTGGCCCTGAGACCTCAAGGTGCCCATTATCCCTTCAGGGGTCAGGGTGGGTCCTTCTGCACTTAAACCCCAGCTACAAGGAGCTGCCTGGGGGTCACACCGAAGCAGGTGACATCCCAACCCAGGCTCCTCTGTCTGCTCTCTGCCTCCAGAAACCAAACTTCTTCTTCTCCTGGTGGGATCTCCCCGAAGCTTCTGGTCGCTGTGCAATACGGACTCCTCCTGCTCAAAGGCCTGATGCTGTCCGTTTTCTGTGTGGTCCTTTGCTGGAGGCGCCGTCAGGTCAGTAGCGCCACTAGGGCGAGGGTGCTCTGTAGGGTCTGTGTGCTGGACGATCTAGGCTAACCATATGTTCAGCTTTAAGTGAGTATGTTTATTAAGTAAGTACACGGCATGGGAAAGTAAAAGAAGAAATATGAAATAGCAAATGGTCAGGGAACAGGGCACTTAAAACACTCAGCAACAACTAAGGAAGCCCCATTGTAGCACCTGCTGGAAATTCCAATAGAAGGACTCCTCAGCAGAGCAGTGTCCCCCCTCAGATGAGGCTTAAACAAACAAACAAACAAACAAGACAGATACCGATACCATCAAATATGGTGCTCCCAACACCCTACAAAACCCAACTGGTAATCTTGAGGCAGCCAGCTGGTTCCCAGTTGAGCTTTTCCTCCATGGACGAGCTTCCCATGGCTCAGTTCCCTGCGGCTTGCACTTTCATCCCATGGGGTAAACCATAGTAACTTCTGCTGGAGACATTAATGCGCTGGCTTGAATAGGAAAGGCCTTCCCTAGACTCAAGTATTTGAATGCTTGGCCCCTAGGAGCTATACTATTAGGAGGTGTGGCCTTGTTGGAGGAAGTGCGTCACGGTGAGGGCGGGACTTGAAGTCTCATATGTTCAGGTGAGGCGCCGGCTAAGGCGCACAGTCTCCTTCTGCTGCCTGGAAATCAAGCCTTAGAACTCTCAGCTCCTCCTCTAGCACGATGTCTGCCAGCATTGCCGCCATGTTTCCCCCGCCAAGACAATAACGGGCTAACCCTGAAACTGTAAGCCAGCCCCAATTAAATATTTTCCTTTATATAGAAGAGTTGCTGCAGTCATGGTGTCTCTTCACAGCAATAAAACCCTAAGACAGTTAGTTACCTTCTGGCTGTTCCCAGGAGCGCAGTGTTTTCATTCCTGGCCCGGTTTGCTGTTCCCTTTGCTCCCCATCATAAAGTTAGGAGAGCCAGGCCACCCATCCATCCCTAGACAAGAGGCTTGGAGGATGCTTTGAAAGAAACCGTTTCAATCTAAATGGGGCATGATAGAGCTTTACTTCAGTGAGCTCAAACAGCGCACGTCTATAAACCAGTGTAATGTACTTTACAGGGGCAGCCCAGCTAGGACGGATGGGTAAGATCTTAGCAGATTAAATAGAAGTGTTATTTCTTGGACTCCCTGCCTTTTCCTCGGAAAGTATCCTCTGAAGAAGAGAGAGGCCTAGGCCCCTTGTTGGAAAGCTCTCTTCCAGGTCAGAGAAAAGCAGAAGGTGCTTGGAGGAAGTGCTAAGGGAGAAGGGAGAAGCCGTCAGCTAGCTATAGCAGTCCTGGGGCAGGAGGAGGCGATGCGAACAGGCTTCGCTTTGACTTTTCCCTTCACCTTCCTTCCTCAGGGACGCGGGTATGTGGCAGAGGCAGTGAAGATGGAGGTTTCAGAATACACCCGGGGGCCTGATGTCTCCGAGTCCTCAGGCGCACTTAGCCATGTCTCAGGGTGTGAGAAGGATGCTTATTCTTATTCTCTTAACCCTGTGCGGGGACCCGAGCCCCAACCTGTGTATTCTACAACTCTGCTGAAGCCGTTAGACAGGCCAAAGGGAGACAACCGATGGGCTCCCACCCCAAATCATTACTGCTAACTTTTGTTTTTTTTGTTGTTGTTGTTTTCAAGACAGGGTTTCTCTGTGTAGCCTTGACTGTCCTGGACTCACTTTGTAGACCAGGCTGGCCTCGAACTCACAGCGATCCGCCTGCCTCTGCCTCCCGAGTGCTGGGATTAAAGGCGTGGGCCACCACGCCCGGCCTCATTACTGCTAACTTTTACTCTGGCATTGAGCTCCCTAAAATCCACACCTCCCCGCAGAGCCCAGGCCTCCCACAAACTGACCACCCACGGGAAGTTAATCTGCCAGTCAGAATCCCTCACCACACCCCAACCAGAGCCCCACACTGTGCCTTCTCTCTCAGGACCTTCCCCCTGTCTCCATCGGCATCACGTGCCTCATAGGCGCTATTTCCCAGAGCTATTTACTCACAAAGCCCCCCCCCCGCCCCCCCCCCCCGCAACACCCTGCACACGGCCACGCATGCGTAAATTCAAAGTTCAAGCTCCTGGATTGCATCAGAGCAGAACAAGGTGACACCCTATCCCCTAGGCTCCCTCTTCTGTACCTCTAGACTCCTTAAAATGAGAGGGAAATGAGTTATATGATAAAATGGGGAGCCTAGAATGTCTGTGATCTGCAGACAACAAACAGAGGAAGTCAAGAAGTTAAAGGGGCGGGGGCGGGGGCGGGGAGGAGTGTTTTTAAAGGGACCAAAACCTTCCCAAACAAACCATTCAGCCACACATCAGAGCAGACCATCAGGGCCCAGTATTGTGTTGGTGTATCACGTGAGGCAAATTCGTCTTCACAGAGAAAAGTCTGGTTGTACAAGCAGGATTATTGACTGGTGGGAGGAGGGAGAATCCTTTAGGAAACAAAAGGAATGTCACGTCCATAAAACAAGAAGGGGCCTGAGTGTTCAGCACTTGTTACATTCAGTCCAGCCTGGACCTGCATCCAGCATGGACAGCAGGCTGAATGTCAGCCCTGCAACCATAAAAAGGCCACTACAAGAGAGAACATTTTCATCCAGGTGTGGTGGTGCATGCCTTTAATCCCAGCACTTGGGAGGCAAAGGCAGGCAAATGACTATGAGTTCAAGGCCAGCCTGGTCTACAAAGCAAATCTAGGACAGCCAAGACTACACAGAGAAACCTTGTCTCGAAAAACCAAAAAAAAAAAAAAAAAAAAGAGAGAGAGAGAGAGAGAGCGCATTTTTTTCTCCCTCCCTCCCTCTCTCTCTCTCTCTCCCTCTCCTCCCCATCCTCTCTCTCTCTGTTGGGGGTGGGGGGAGAATAAGATATAGGAGTTTGTTCACAGATATTTTAGCTCACACCATATGGCTGTCATTTATCTGTGCATATAACACTTTTGCGCCATTTATCCTTTTTCATTCTCATTTTTTAATTTCTACTTGATTTCTTTAAACCTAGGCTACGACTCCCATGTATTTGATATGTAATCCTGAATTTGACTGAAATCTCACAAAAAGAGGAATTTCTCCCCTTGTGATTGTATTTATTTTTGAGTGTGTGTGTGTGTGTGTGTGTGTGTGTGTGTGTGTGTGTGTGTGTGTGTGTGTAGGGGTGTGTACATGAATGCTGTGCCAGAAGAGGGCATCAGATTCCCTGGAGCTGGAGTCGCAGGCAGTTGTGAGATGCTGGGAACTGAACTCCAGTCCTCTGTAAGCGCAGTGAGTTCTCTTGACCACTGGGCCATGAGTCCAGGCCCTGTGTCTGTATCTTTAACTTCTATAAAATAACGTGATGCACTTTCCCCCATATATTTCTCTCATTCATAGATTCCAGGTCACTCTTTTCCAGTGCTGACACACACTCCACTACACACATGCTGTCTACCAGAGGAATCAATTGGAAGCCAGGGTCCGTGTGCTGTTTCGCCCTGTCATCTGCACATTGCAAACAGTTCTACAGTGAACATCTCCATCATGCTGTCTTCTAGAACCACGCGTTCCTTCCTTTAGAGTTTATACCCAAAGGAGTTTGTAGGATTTCAGCATCTAAGCTTTCTTTCCTGAACACTACTAGACAAGCAGAGAGTGTACTTCCTGTGCATCTACAGGAAGTACGCAGCACCATCTATGGACTGGGAATGTGAAGGTTTTGTGCCCACAGATCACTAATGAAACCAGAAATATTAAGCATGCAGGATTGTCTTTCTAAAGGAAAGGATGTATAAGCTGTTTTTCCACCCAGAAGGCTGAGAATTGAAGGCGATTAAAAGCCTGGTGATCTGCGTTATCTGTCGGGCCAGGCCATATTAAGCATCCACAACCAGAACCCAGGCTGGCTAAAAGTCTAAATGATTCTTACATTATCTGTATAGCCAGTGGCCTCTACCCTATCTGTATGACCAAGGCCATGCCAGATCCTTCCCTAGGCCCTTAAGCCAATACATGTAGGCTGTCTCTAGGACCCATCTTCCTGGAAGAAATAACATGTACTCTGAGTTGAGTTTTGATGTAATTATGCCTCTTTGTGCACCAACGATTGTGTTCCATCAGGAAACATTTTTCCAAATTATACCATGTTTAAATATGTTGACAATGGCTTCAGACTTCTGAAGTTTGATACAGGTCAGCTAAGTAGGGCTGAACAGGGGAGAGGAAGTCATTTGTCCTTAGAACTGAAGGGCAGGTTGTCCATGTTCTAGCAGATGGCTCCCGCAACAGGGGTGGTACTGATTAGACTCAGTGGACCACAATAAAAAATAAAGAGCAAAGGACATGTGTGAAAAGGGCTTGGGGTGTGGCAAGGAGGGAGTGGATGTGGTTAAGATACATTCCGTATATGTATATATGAAATTTTAAAGGATAAGTTAGAAGTATTAATAAAAGAAAATCTAGGACGTGTGAGATCAAATACAACAAAGTGGTATTCAAGGCATTAGATGTATGATTCTCTCTACTTTTGTGCATTCTTCAAAAATTTTCATGTACATAAGCACAATAGCACAAGGGTATTGATGTCAGCACACTTGATTTTGAGTTGTATGTGGTTGAATATAAATCTTCATTATTTAAAACAGTTTCTGAAAATGTTGGGGACTCCCACCTGGGCTACCACATATTACTTGGGAAATCAGGGTTCCCTCTTGGGGTTCATATTTTTACTAATGAAGATGTTAAGGGGACTGGCAGGATGGCTCAGTGGCTAAAAGTGCTTGCTGTTTTTCCAGAGGACCCAGGTTCGGTTCCAGGCACCCATGTTGGGTGGGTCACAAGTAACTCCAGTACCAGGATTTCTAATACTCTCTTCTGAATTCTACAGGCACCAGAACATAATACACACACACACACACACACACACACACACACACACACACACACAGGTGCTGGTTAATTTTTTTGTCAACTTGACACAAACTACAGTCACCTGGGAAAAGAAAACACCAGTTGAGGATTGCTTCCATCCGATTGGCTTATGGGCAAATCTGTGACATTTTTAAAAACGATGACTGATGTAGAAAGGCTTAGGCAACCGTGAACAGTGCTAGCCCTGGGAAGGTGGTCCTCAGTGGTATAAGACAACAAACCGAGCAGGCCACGGGGAGCAAGCCGGTAAGCAGCATTCCTCCACAGGTTCTGCCTCAGTTCCTCCCTCTGGGTCCCTGCCTTGGCTCTCTCCGTCGAGGAGGTCTGTAAACCTGTAAGCCAATTAAGCCCTTTCCTCCCTAGGTTGGTTTTGGTCATGGTGTATCTCACAGTATTGAACAGCAAGGCGAGGGCGGTTCTTTTCTGGCATTTTAGGCCAAGAATCAAGGATGTTGGCCTTGGGTCTCTGCCCTTAAACTGCCCAGCCAATGCCTATCTTCTATTCTCATCAAGTTCACACATATAACACAGAAACACAAAGGGTATCGGCAATAGGATAAAGATGGATTGGACGAAACTTTAGTTGTTAATTTAGATGCTGAGACAGCACTTAAAGTACTTATTATTTATGTAGTGTGACAGCACAGAAGGGTGTGCCGGCATGGGTGTAGAGGATAAAGGTTGATGCCACTTTGTGTGTGTGTGTGTGTGTGTGTGTGTGTGTGTGTGTGTGTGTTCTGGTACTCACAGAGGCCAGAAGAAGGCATGGGATCCCCTGGAGCCATAGTTAGAGGCAGTCGTGAGCTGCCTGGTGCTGGGAATCAAACGCTGCCATCTGGAACAGCAGCAAGTGCTCCTTTATTACAGAGCCATCTCTCTAGCCTAGCACCGTGCTTCTGGAGACGGAGTCTCTCTTTTCACCTGCAGCTCCTTTGTCCAACTAGACTGGCTGGCCAGCAAGCTCCCAGGCTCCACCTATTTCTGTGTACCCTGTGCTGGAAGTATAGGTGGTGCCCCTGCCCTTGGCTCTTTACTGGGGATTTGAACTTGGGTCCTCATGCTTGTATGCAAGCACTTTGCCCACAGGGCCATTCCTTTTTAGCCCTGCTATAGCCTTTACATATTTTCATCTTGGACTCTCAATCTTAACACTTTTCACCATGACTTTAAAATTTGTATCAACATCTTAATACCTAAAGTTATCTTTCTTTCAGTTTTGGAGCATATTATCACATTGTCAATGTCCTGTCTGTTCCTATGGAAAAGTCAAACATTGGTATGTTTTTTTTTCCTTTGACTGATCTATTTTATCTCTTCGGGGCATTTTTATGATTTTTCTTTGAAAATGATACAATGTCTTAAATGTGAAGTATCCAACTACTCATTGTGTTTGGATCTCAGAAGACACCCAACTAATGTCTTATATGTTACTTTGATTTTGAGAAGTTCTCAGTGTCATTTTGAAATAGTTCTATACATTACTCATATTTTCTTCCCATAGGGACTTTCTTGAGGAAACGTTACTATTCCTGTTTCTTGCTTCCTTATCTCTTAAGTTTTCTTTAAGAAATAGTTTATTTTATGTGTCTGAGTGCAGGTATTATGAGTATCATGTGGATGCAGTATCTGTAGGGTCAGAAGAGACATCAGATCCTTTGGGACTGGATTACCGACAGTTGTGAGCAGCCATGTGGGTTCAGGAAATTGAACCCACGTCCCCGGAGAAAACCAGCCAGTGCCGGTAGCTGCAAGCCAGCCCTCCAGCCCTGCAGCTTAATCTTCCACCACTCGACTTCGCTTTATCCTTCCCTGGTGTCTTTGGATCACTCCCTGACACCCTCCTCTGACCAGTTTTCCTGTTTGCTCAGTAAATCCTTATTTCAACAACTTTCCCTTTCAAATCAAATCTCTAATTTGTTCTTTTCCATTATCGCCAATTCCATCCAAAGCAATGGCTCTGCAGGTAAAGGCACTTTCTGCTAAACTTGAGAACCTGAATTTGATTCTTAGGATGACACACACACACACACACACACACACACACACACACACACACACAGACACAGACAGACAGACACACACACACAGACACACACACACACACACACACACAGAGAGAGAGAGAGAGAGAGAGAGAGAGAGAGAGAGAGAGAGAGAGAGAGAGAGAGAAATCCCAATATAAGAAAAACCAAATATAAAATTTAAATTTTGGAGCCAGGCAAGGTAGTACATGCCTGTAATCCCAGCACTCTGGGAGGCAGAGACAGGTGGTTCTCTGCAAGTTTGAGGCCAGCCTGGTCTACAAAGTGAGTCCAGGACCGACAAGGCTGCAAAGCGAAACACTATTTTGAAAAAAAACTGAGAGAGAGAGGGGGGGGAGAGAGGGGGCAGAGAGGAAAAAAATTTAAATGTTGATCTCAGCACATTGACAGCTGGTTCCGTTATTGAGGACATCTGTGCAGTTCCCCGCTGGTGCCTGCAATGGGGCCTGCATTCTAAGTCTCTTGTGCAAGAGGGCACTCTCCCGACTACTGAAAGAGAAACACCGACACCGGCCTAGCCTTAAAACCTTTGACCAACAACCTGCTAGATGTGGTGCAGAAGTTGTGGGAGTGGCCAAGCAATGTCAGGCTTAACTTGAGTCCCACACCAAGAGAGGGTGCTCGTGACCAACACTGCCTGGAAGGCCAGGAGTCGGAGACTGGGCGGCCTAGAAGCCTAGGGTAGACCCAAACACGGCTGGTCAAGAAAGAAAAAGAAACAAAAAACAAACAAACAAAGAATGAAATGATTCCTAATGATATTCTGCTATGCTCATAGACTGGTGCCTTGTTCCATCATCATCAGAGGCATCCTCCAGCAGCAGGGGGGAGAGGGTGCACAGACCCACAGCAGACATTATGCATAGATTCTAAGTTGGGGGATCTTGATTGGGTCCCTCCCCTCAGAGCTCTGGCAACTCCTTGGAAGAGAGAGTGGAAGGATCCGAGGATTCAGAGAAGATGGAGGGTACCAGGAGGATACCGCCCCCCTGAATCAACTAAGCGAGCACACAAGGGCTCACAGAGACTGAGGCTGCATGCACAGGGCCTGCCTGGCTCTGCGCCACGTCCTCTGCATGTGTGCTATGGCAGGTAGCTTGGTATGCCTGTAGGACTCCTAACTGTGAGAGCAGGTGTGTCTCTGACCGACTCTTTTGCCTGCTCCTGGGACTCTTTTCCTCCTGTTCGGCTTCCTTGTCCAGCTTTGGTGTGAGGGCTTTTGCCTCGCCTTATTCTGTTCTGTTTTGCTGTGTTTCATTATTCTCACTTGGAGGCCTGATCTTTTCTGATGGGAGATCGAGACCGAGTGGATTCAGGGAATGTGGGGGATGGGGGCGAGGGGGGGTAGGGGTGGGCAGAGAGGGTAGTGGGAGAAACTGGGAGGAGTGGAGGGAGGGGAAACTGTGGTCAGGATGTACTGTATGAGAGAAAAATCTATTTTCAATAAAAATATACACATAAAATACATATGTTAAAAATGAGAGGAGAAGACTTCATCCAACAACTGATGGGAGCAGATCTGGAATCCTACAGCCAAACATTAGGTAGAGCTTGGGAGTCCTGCAGAGAGGAACCAGAGGTGTCAGGCACATCACACTGAACACAGCACTCAGAATCAACTGACTGGGGCTCATGGGGGCTCACAGAGCTCAGGGAGCCTGTGGGGGGTCTGACCTAGGTCCTCTGCGTACATGTTATGGTTGTGTAGCTTGGTGTTCTTGTGGGAATCCTAACAGCGGGTGCAGGAGCCACCTCAAATTCTTTTGCCTGTTTGTGGGACCCCCTTCTACCGGGTTGCTTCACCCAGCCTTGGTGTGATGGTTTGGCCTGGTCTTGCTGTGGGAGGCAGAGAAAAGATGAATCGGAGGGAGAAGAGAGGTTCTGGGGAGAGACTGGGGGGAGGGGAGGTGGAGGAAACTGAAGTCAAGATGTAGTATATGGGAGAAGAAAGGTAGAAAATTTAAAAAAAAAAATAAAATAAGTACACTAGTTCTAGAGGATTTAATGCCCTCTTCTGGCCTCCTTGGGTACTGCATGTATCTTATGCACCGACATTGCTGCTGGTAAAGCACCCATATACCTAAATCTGAAACAACACCGAACAAATGACAAACATTCTTTGTTATTTCCCATCTCTCTAGATAAGCTTTTTTTTCCTTGATGTTTTTGAAACAGGGTCCCTACATAGCCCTGACTGCCCTGGTACCGTTCTACAGACCTGCCTGTTCTGTCTCCCCAGTGCTGCGATTAAAGGCATGTGCCACCATGCCTGGCTGGGCAAAGTTTTTACCTTCATTTTAGCATCTAACTTTATGGCTTCCCATCTCCTGTAGTAGAATGATTTATTCTATTTATTTCTCTGTGAGCCGTTTTTTCAAGTTATTCTTTTTATAGCATTTGGCAACCTTTCTCGCCTTATTTTTCCTCCCCTTTTTTGGGGACTCACTGCTTAAGAATGCCCAAGGGTGAATATAGGTGGGAATCTTGCCAGAGCATCCCAAAGGCATAGGCATATTTAGCACATCTTGGAGTCACCCAACTGAGAGACTAACAAAAGCCAAGAGAATATCTTTAATTATTTAGAAAAAAAAAGCCATTTCCTTTTTATGCTAAAAAAACAAACAAACAAACAAAAAACTAAGAGGAATTAAAACTATGAATGTTAAGTAAGAGGATATTTTAAAATAAAACAATATACGTGTGTTAGGGTAGCGACGTGAGCAACTCAAGACAGACAGGCGCCATAGAGGGAAAAGACCAGCGATTTAAAACCCCAAAGACAGGCATGATGGCTCACACCTGGAATTCCGGCACATGGGAAGTAGTCAGGAAGACAAATAATTCAAGGTTCCGAGGTTCAAGCTCCACAGTGGGTTTGAGATCAGCATAGGCTGCATGAGAAACAAAACAGACATAACTGCTTTCCTCACATCCCTGACCACCTGCTGTCTGCCTGCAGTGAGCTATGAAGAAATACAATTCTCACCTCACAGGGTACAAGACAGAGTTTACTTGGGAGCCATTGTTTAGGTGCCCGTACAAGGTTATCTCAAATCCCATGTTTTAAAGCGTTAATGTTTCCATGCAGTTTTAAAAAAGGATTTATTTACTTTTGTGTCCATTGATGTTCTACCTGCAAGTCTGTGCAAAGGTCCCCGGTCCTGGAGTTACAAACAGTGGTAAGGTGCCATGAGCATGCTGGGAATTGAACTCAGGACCTCTGGAACAGCAGCCAGTGTTCATAACTGCAGAACCAGCTCTCTGGCCCCTCCATGCGCTTTTACAAAAGAGATTCATTTATTTATTTTCTTGTTTATGGATGTTTTGCCTTTATGCATGTGTGTGCACCCTATGTATACCTACTTCCTTCAAAAGCCAGCAAGAGGGAGCCAGATCTCCTGGGATCAGAGTTAAGGATGGTTCTAAGTTGCCACGGGGGTGCTGGAAACCGAATCCAGGTCTTCTACACGCACAGCAGGTGTTCCCGGCAGGTGTTCCCGGCAGCTGAGCCATCTGCCCGGCACCTCCATGCAGTTTTATAATAGTATAACAGGCAAAGCTGAACATCAAGACACCGTGAACATACACTGGTGGAAAGCGCAGTTAGGCGGGTCACTGCCAAGAGTGGAAGTCTCTGCTCTAGGGCCCAGATGCTTTCTGGCCACAGGCTTAGCCTTTTCACTGGTGGGGAGCAGGGTCTGCTTCTGCGTTGCAAAAGATTTACCTAACGTCACAAAGATATTGGGTCACATGCTGAGGGGGTCAGGAAGTGGCTATTAGGAAGGGCTCAAGGTAACTTCCGATAACTCAGCTATGGACTGCCTTCATTACAAACTCTCTGAAGTTACTGAGGCAGTTTTCTTTCTTTCTTTTTTGTTTTTTGTTTGTGTGTTTGCTTGAGATAGGATTTTTCTGTGTAGCTTAGGCTGTCTTGGATTCTCTTTGTAGACCAGGCTGGCCTCGAACTCACAGAAATCTGCCTGCCTCTGCCTCCCCGAGTGCTGGGATTACAGATCTGTGCCACCTTGCCTGGCAAGTTACTTACTTATTTACTTACTTACTTATTTTTAAATGGAGCTAGAGGGCTAGAGATATGGCTCAGTAGAGGGCCTGAGTTTGATTCACAGCATCTACAAGGCAGCTCACAGCAGTTTCACTCCAGGTCCAGGGATCTGACGCCCTCTTCTGAACTCCACAGACACCAGGCACACATATGAGGTACATACACATGTGGGGTACATACACACATGCTGGCAAACAGTCATAGACATCAAATAAAAATAATTTTAGAAAAAAAAAAGATGAACTATGGATACTATTTATTTATTTATTTTTGAGACAGAGTCTCACTATATAGACCAGGCTGGCATCTGGGTCTCACTATGTAGGCCAGGCTGACCTTGGACTCATAGAGATTGGCTTGCCTCTGCTGAGATTAAATCTGTACACCATCACACCTGGTGAAAATCTTTATTGTTCAAAGCATATCATCATCCTTGTCAACATAAAGAGTTTAAGCCTAGAGTAAATGAAATCTTGTCTCAAAACAATGAGAATAAAAAATAATGACAGCATCATAATAAAAATATAATTTATTTAACCAGAAAGTTGTATCTCTATGGTTTTACTAAATAGCCATTTTGTCTCTTTGTTCATTGAACTGAATTTTGCAAAGCTAACCTTCCCTCAGGGCGCCCTCATCAGAGTGTGTGTATGTGATTTTTTGATTTTGTGAGGACGCCTTGCTGGACTCGGTTCTTTCCTTCCACCATGTCTCTGAGGATGGAACACAGGGCCTCGGGCTCATCAGCAAGCTTCTGGGAGCCACCTTCCAGGTGATGATGTCATCAATTTGGGAGCCACCTTCCAGGCGATGTCAATAGTTTGGGAGCCACCTTCCAGGCGATGATGTCATCAGTTTGGGAGCCACCTTCCAGGCTACATCATTGGTTTGGGAGCGCAGTTTAAGGGTACCTTACAGAGTCAGATTAGCAGTTAGAAAGTGTCTGCTGATGTTCTAGTCAGTCAGTCAGCTCTGTAGAAGGTTCAGGATCAGGTGCAGATCTCCCCAGGAACAGAAGTTCACAGCATTAAAGAAATGTCTCACCCCTCAAAGATAACATGTCTCAGTGTCCCCTTTGAATGCCACATCAAAATGCTTTCAGCGACAAGCATAGGGCCCCGGGCTATGCATAGCAAGGAGGTCATAAGAGCTAATGAATGAACGAGTCAAAATGTGAGAAGTTTGAAGTATGCAAAGCTAAAACTCCTTTGGTCTGGGATTTGGGAGTTCAAGTTTACGTTAAGACTGCGGCTGCACAAATTGGAGAGCACATTTTTTGTTCAGCAGCCTAAAGGAGTGGAGGAATCATATATCATCTCAGGGGTCCCCCCGAGCCCTGCAAGAGCAGTTTGCCCAGCTGTTGGATATCAGCAGAGTATTTTGATTCTTTGGGGACTGAGGGAAGGGCGGAGTCTTGGGCCAAATGCTGGGTCATTTCAACTAGAGCTGGGTGGCTGTGGAAGAGAGATAGGGCTAAGGGAAGGAAGTTGAAGGAACAGGGCTGTGTGCTCTGGTGAAGCCCAGGCCAGCTGAACGAGGGGAAGGAGGGGCTCTGAGGGCAGGCGGGGGGGGGGGGGGGGGGGGGGAGGGGGGAGGGGAGGGGGGAGGGGAGGCTTGCAGACTTCAAGAAGACTGGGAGCCTTGGAGGAATGGCAGGTTAGAGAGAGAGGGTGGGTGAGTTAGGGACAGCAGGAGGGGCAGCAAAAGAGAAGCCAGAGCCTGTGAGATGTGTGGGTAGGGACAGGGAGAGGCCCTGTGTGTGTGAGCGTGAGTTTTACAATTTACATCTCTCCCCACCTCATGCCAAAAATAGAACGGCACGTGAGTCTGTGAGGGTTTTTTCTTTTGCACCAGTGAGCAGGGGTGAAGGCAGCCAGGACTCGGAGGGTCAGGGTGACTGAAGGAATGCATTTTACCAGATAAGACCTTCCTTGAGAAGGAGTGTCAAGGTCTGCCAAAGAGCACCTGCTCTTGAATCTCTGAATCCAGAAGATCCCATCAAGTCTCTACAGAAAGTTCCAGAAGCCTCTCCTCCAGTTCCCTGGGTGGACCAGCCGCTTTGGATGAGGAGACACCCCCAGATGGATCAGGTTTTCTGTAGAGAATCACCACAGGAGGTTGTGAAGGTCTGGAGCTTTTCCTGGCCCAGGGGCCCCCAAGACGGGTGGAACAGCCACACCTGCCTGAAGCTCTGAAGAAGAGGGCGGAAACAGACAGTGCCCGCCCTCCCTTGCTCTCCCCACATTTGCGATAGGCTCTGCTGGGGCCACTCTGTGCCACACTGCCTGACTTCCCCAAATAGACAACTGTGCTTTTTAGAACCTGACATCCCAAGTGGCATGCCTGGGGTCAGTGTGGGGCCTAACCTTACAGTCCCCCGGGTGACTGTGACAGTGCCTCTGGATGGAGCCATGGCCGCCTCTCCTGTGTCTGTTGTTGCTGCTGCTGCTCCTGTGGCTACAGGGCTGTGTCTCAGGTGAGAGGTGGGGGCTGATAGAAGAAAAAGACCACTTCCTCCCATCTGCCCCCCACTGCCTTTTCTTGCTCCACTATGTTAATGTTTTGTGGGTTGGGGAAGGAGGGTAGGCTGGCTGGCAGTTCTTTACTAGAGACCAGTGACGATGTCTCATGCTAGTATCTGGCCACAGGCAGAGCTTAGTCTGGCCTCACACAGAATTTGTGTGTCCTCTGTACTGGTCTTTATCTGCTGGGTTTCCTTGGTGTGGAGAACAAGCCTTCATTTCCTCACAGAAATGACTTCTGTTTGGTCTTTGGCTGGCTGCTGCCAGTGTGAGTCCTTGTATCATGCGTTCACACTTTAAATTCCATTTTGTTTTTTCTTGGAATGCTGATGCCACATCCGGTCCCTCTGCTCTGATCTAAAGGGAACCAATCCCCCAAAAGCTTTTCCTACTCAAGGCTAATCTGAAGGGGGTTCACCCATTCCTGGCCTTCCTGGCTGCCAAGGCAAGCACTGACCACTTCCTGTTCCATTCCGGGTAGGGTGAGGGCTAGCAAACCCACCCCTCACCGGTTGACAGAAAGTGAGGGCACAAATGAACCCAGGACCCCAAGGAGCTTCTCCCAGGTGGCCTCATCTCTGCTAATGTGCAGGGAGAAGGTTCTCAAAACCTGCCTGAGCTGAGGTGAATTCGAGAGGCCTGTTCTAGTCTGTTTACTTGGTAATGGAAGAAGAGCTTTCAGCTACCGTGACAAGTGTGTTGGAAACAGGGGCAGATGCCCGGGCTTCTGAGTCTTGACTGTACCGTCTCCCTCTCTCTGCCTCCTGAACTGTCCTGCCAACCTCTAATTCTAATATTTCTCCAACAGATTGGAGTGCTCAAAGCACATTCATAATTCATTCATATTAATTCTCTCTCTCCCTCCTTTGCATGTGCATGTGTGTTTCATGTATGTGTGTGTATGTATGTGTGATACACACACATGTGTCTGTGTGCAGACCAGGACTTGGTCTCCCCTCCCCTCCCCCCAGCCCATCACTGGGGTTACAGGTACACGAGTGATAGTGTTTGGCTTTTTACATGAGTCCTGGGATTTGAACTCAGGAGCTCAATCTAAGCAGCCTTAGTCAAGAAGCCATCTCCCCGGCCTTCCTTTTTTCTTTTGAGATGGGGTTCTGTCCAGGGATAGCCTGAAGTCACTAAGTATCCCAGGTTAGTCTTAAACTCTGGATCTTCCAACCTCAGTCTCCCTCATATTGTTGTGCCACGTCTCACTCCTAGGTATAGAGACCAGATACTCTGCCAAGCATATCCAGCCTGTGGTCTGCAGGCCCCATGCATCCTGGCAGAGCCATGGCTTGCCCAGTACTTCCGTAGATACCAAAGTCAATTCCCAATGTCAAAAACATTGACTGCTGTAGAATCCATTGGCTGGCTCGTCAGTGGGGGTGGGGGTGGGGCTTAAGTGCGTGCGCCATGCTTACTCTACGTGTCAAACTAGAATATTTAAAAATTAAGGACCATGGAGAGGGCTATTTCGGGGCTAATCAATAGGGGACAGGGGTGTGGCTCAGGGGTAGAGCGCTTCCCTCATGTGCTTGAGGCACTGGGTGTGATTACCCTCCCCCACACTCCATGCAAAACAAAAAAGAAGAGAGGGAAGAGGGAAGAGAGAAAGAGGAGGAGGAAGAAAATTTATTATTTGAAGAAATAATTATTTATCATTTTTCCAGATACTAGGGCCTTTTCTTCACCTTGGTAGTTTGTGCTCTCAGGTTCCAGAGCTTGGTGGCCTGTCTGTGTCTGTGTATTTGCCTCACTGAGGGCAAGGCTTGGGTCTGCCATTGGGAAATACTGGGCATCCCTGAAGACTAGGAAACATCGAGAACAAAAGCGACTTTACCTGGTGAAACTCTCATGCTAGGGTTGGGCTTGGGCTGGGGTCTCCTCCATCAGCTGCTAGGGAGTCTTGTCTTCTCCCCATCAGACTCTCCAAGAAAGTCAGGGCAGCAGTCATCTCTCCTTTTGTCCTAGTTTCTGGTTTCAAGATGTCTTCTTCTTCCTCGCAGCTCCTGCCAATGAGCACCTGTACAAGAGAGTGCAGCTGCGCGAAGGGGAGTCTCTGTCTGTGCAATGCTCCTACAAGAACCGCCGGAACCACGTGGAGGGCAAGGCTTGGTGCAAGATTAAGAAGAAGAAGTGCGAGGTCAGCTTCATCCGGAGCTGGGTGAAGGGGCCCAGCTACTTGATGCAGGATGATGTCAAGGCCAAGGTGGTCCACGTCACCATGGAGACCCTCAGAGTCCAGGACTCCGGACGATATTGGTGTATGCGTAGCATGTCTGGGATTCTCTACCCCTTAGTGGGTTTCCAGCTGGAAGTATATCCAGGTGAGCAGACCTGCCCCGAGCCGGGATGGGCGAGATAGTATGATCATGGTTCTTCAGTTATGTGCATTTTCCTCTCACCATTTTACAGACAAAGAAAATGAATTTTAGCGAGCTCTGTGTGGCTCTGTCCTTGCTCTTCTGTAGAGTGAGACTTGAACTTGGGACTATACTTTGTTTAAGTCAGTTGTCTGAATGTCATATACTTACCGAGCTCATGGGATGTGCCACGTCCTGTTATAGGCTTTGAGAATATAATGATGAGCAAAACCAGCCACAGCCCTGCCCTGTGGGAGAAGCTAGACAGGAAGACACCATCTAGACAAATCATTGCACAGCACAATAAGTGTTCTTAGAAGTCTATGATGAACTAGAGAGTTACTCAGAGTCAGGAATGCTACAGACGCATCGAGCATCAGAGGACCATCATTGGGGTTATGAATGAGGGCAGTTCTCTCATCTATGTGTGGAAGGGTACCTGTAGGGAGAGCCTATGAGCAAAGGCCCTGAGGTGTGATGCCCCAAGGCCTATAAAAGGGGGATTGGTATGACAGGTCCGCTCTGGGTGTTGTTATAGTTATTTTTATAAAACTGTCTTTGTTTCTCTTAGTTTCTTTCTTAACCCGGCTATCACACAAATAATTGAGATACTTTTATATTTGTTTTATAATAAGCTTCACAGCACAATAACTGAACAATTAGTTCTTTATTCTTAACCCTCTAACCTAATCTGGCTTCCTCCCAGCATACATCTCAGAGATACTTGTCCTTTGTAGCTTTCTCTGTTCCAGTTCCTCTCTGCTGATGTCTCCTGGATCTCTCTCCTGGCGGCTGAATCCCCTACTTTCTCTATTCCTCCTCCCTTGGCTGGCAGGAAGTCCAGCCCTATTCTCTCCCCTGCTCAGTAACTGACTATAAGCTGCTTTATTGGCATATCAGGAGACAATTGGGGAACAGTGTTTACATAACATTGAGACAGGAGATTCTCAGAACAAGGCTTGCAATCAGATATGAGGTGTGTACATTTGAATTACACAATAGCCTTATGTCTACAGGGTGTGGGGGAGGTGATTATGGAACAAGAAAAGAATCTTAAGTTTTATTGTAATTGATGGCATTTGTTTGGTTTTTTTTTTTTTGTTTTGAGGCAGGGTCTCATTATATAGCCCTGGCTGGCCTGGAACTTAATAACTACTTAGACCAGGCTGACCTTGAACTCACAAAGAATCACCTGCCTCTGCCTCCCAAGTGCTGGGGCTAAAGGTATGCACCATTACACCAGATTAATGTGTTAGTTTTATTTAAGCTTTGAGCTTAGGGAATCGAGTTGTTCTAAATTCCATGATATGGAGCTGGGTCTAATTCTAACAGGAAGAAAAACGTAGTATGCCTTTTTTGCCTGCCCTCTGCCCCCATCTGTCTGTCTGTCTGTCTGTCTGTCTCTTGAGTGTCTTTGTCTCCTCTGTCTCTATATGCAGATGTGTGTGTGTGTGTGTGTGTGTGTGTGTGTGTGTGTGTGTGTGTGTGTATGCACTGTGTGTATGTGGAGGTCAGAGGTCAAACCCAGGTATGATTCCTTAGGAGCTGTGCACATTGTTTTTTGAGACAGAGTCTGTCACTGGCCTGGAACATGCCAAGTAGGCTAGGCTGGCTCCCCGATGCCCAGATTAAAAGCACATACGAATGTGCTTAGGCCTTCGTGTTTTCAAGGCAAGCACTTTACTGACTGAGCCCTGTCTTAAGCCTCTTCTTTGAAAGGCAGAAACCATGGCTTATGAAAGACAGGCGTGTGAGAAGAGGCAACGAGACCAAGGCGGATGCCTGACTGGACATAGTAGTGCCTTTGATCCTTGGACTTGGGCATTGTGGGTGGTGGTGGGTAGATAGACTCAACTCTGTGCTTTTTCAGACTTTGTGTATACTTTGGAGTGAGGGCAGGACTTGCTCAAGTGGGACACTGGAAGAGAATACGGGCTCGTCGGTAGCTGGGAGACGCTGGCGTTTATGGAGCGGGGAAACCCTAAAGAGAGAGTAGGAGGGAAATCAAGAGCCCTGTTTTGTCATGGGAAGGCACTTCCTAGGATCTAGGGGGAGAGATGACCCAGGCAGGTGGCGTGTTAGTGACAGAGCAGAACTGGGGTGCACTTGAAAATGTCTCCATGAAGATAAGCAAGGGCATTTAACGATCTCTACTTAGGGCTGGGCATGAGCGCTGAAGGATAAGGGGTCTCTTTCAGCATATTTTGGTAAAACCGTTCATCACAAATCAAGGGAATAGAAAAATCTCTCTTGTACACAGAAATAAGAGAGAAGAGTCCGAATGAAGATGTGTAAGACAGAGAAGGGCAGGGAGCCACAGAGTGTCCTGGGAAAGCCTCCACTTGCTATGAAGTTCACTACCTGCCCTCTCCCGCTCCCCTCTCCTGAGTGCGTCTCCGTCCTCCCTGGGCTGAACCAGGAAGAGCTTTCTGAACCAGGAAGAGCTTTCTTCTTTGGTTGCGGGATTGAATCTCATTTCTTTTCTCTCCAGTTCGACATCAACCATAGAAGCAGGTGACTCTGACTTCATTTGGGGGGGGATGGAATTGCTATCATGAAATGGACTTATTATTTTTTTAATCATCATTTCGCTTACTATTGTGTGTGTGTGTGTGTGTACGTATGTCAGTCCAACCATATTCGTGCACATGTGAGCCAACTCAGGTATCATACCCAGGTGCCACCCACTCTTTCATCTTTTTAAATTGTCTTTGAGACAGGGTCTGTCACTAGCCTGGAACTTGTCATGTAGGTTGGGGCTATCTGGCTAGAGATCCCCGGTATCTATCTGTCGCATGTGTCACCATGCCTGGGCTCTAGGGTCTCATGTTTGCATGGCCAAGCATTCTACTGACTGGGCTTCCTCTCCAGATCGTCATGTTCTGCTTTGTAAGGATCAGCCTGGTGAGACAGCTCAGTGGGGAAAGACCCTTGATGCCAAGCCCGATGACCTGTGTTTGATCCCTGGGATCCATACATTAGAAGGAGGGAACTGACTCCTGAACGTGATCCTTTGATCTCCATATTCATGCCAAGGATGTGTGTGCCCACCCGCAAATAAATAGATAAAAATGGAAACAGTTAAGCCTCAGCCAATTACAGTTCTCGTAGCCGTGTGTGCTTCACCCACAACAACCAGGCTTTGTAGCCCAAGACAACTGAGCTGGGGAGGCAGCGGCTCTCTGGCCCAGCTTATTCTCTTTTGGAGGTGAAGCTTGTTTCCTCTTGATCGCTGTCTTGGCTCTCCCTCCCCCACACTGATGTGTTGAGTAGGAATGAGGGAAGGTCATTCCTGGTGTGGCTTAGCCAGCAGGTGTGGGAGTGCCCTCTGCTGGCCGAATTCTTTCTTTCCAATGCTTTGAAAGTCTCTGATGCGGACGTCTAAGCACTTGCTTTGGAGGGTTCTTTGGGTGTCCTTATGATAGGAGTCTTAGGCATGTGTTGACCTCTGACCTCTTCCTCCATCTCTTCCCTCACCTACATTGATGTTCAGGCAACACTCGCTCAGAACAATGGGGCAGGCATCCCTGCACAGTGACCGCTGGCTGGCCTCAGGAATGTGTCTTTTCTGCCCACTAGAGGGGGTAGTTTGTTCTGCTCCTGATGAGATTCAGAACTGATTGCAGTCCCCACGTGCATGCTGTCCAGATGCCAAGCTGCTTCTGGTGGTAAAGGGTTGGACCAAGCATCTGAAGGGGCAGCATCTTCCTCTGTGTGTCTTAGTGCATCCCGAGGAAGGTGTTTGACCTCCAACTCTTTGCAGTTTCCTCTGGAATTTGGGACCCTGGGTCCTTCTCTGTCCCCAGTTTTAGTTCTTATCTGACAATTATGGGTGCACTTTCCTTTACATATAATCATATTATAGAAATATCTCTTAAACACAGAAAAGGGCACTGAGATGGCTCAGTGGGTCAAAGCACTTGACATTGAGGCTGATGATCCAGGTTCAAACCCCAAGCCACATGACGTAGAATGACAGAACTGACTCCTGAAAATTGTCCTCTACCCTCCACACATGTACTGTGGCACATGTGCACACACACAAATACACATTTAATAAATGTAATCTGAAAAGGGAATCTCTTTGATGTCCGTGATGGAGAAGAGCCCAGAAAAGGACAGGGAGCTAGGAAGATGAAGCCATGCTTTGGGAGCAGGCCTGATAGGGGAAGCTAAAGAGACTGTCTCAGAGTCTCCCTCCCTTACATGTCCCCTCCTTCATGTCACTCCTTTTTTTTTTTTTAGATTTACTTATTTATTATGTATACAAATCTCGTTATAGATGGTTGTGAGCCAACATGTGATTGCTGGGAATTGAACTCATGACCTTTGGAAGAGCAGTCAGTGCTCTTAACCTCTGAGCCATCTCTCCAGCCCTCATGTCACTCTTGAAAGAATGCACACGTGACACTCAGAAGCCAAGCCCAAAGTCACAGAGGGTCAGGCTCTCGCCAGCATCCCTACAGCTGAGGGGGCTACAAATCCTGTCCCTCACACACAAGCCTCTGGCTTAATCTAACGTAGTTTTGTTTTTCTTCTCTGGTCCCTCAGCTCTCACAACTGAGAGAAATATTCCTTTCACACATCTAACCAACACCCTCAAGAGTGGGTTTGTCACAACGGATCAAGTACCTATTTCCAGATCGCATGTCCCTTTCACCTCTGATGTGACGACTGTGATCACCTCTGGACTTCTCACCTTGGCCTCAGGGACCACCACAACAACCCCTGTGGCAGGCTACCATTTCACCAACACCAGTGGTACCATCAAAGAGCCCAGGAGGAGCACAGAGTCCCAGCCAGTGACTGTGTCTCCTAGCAGCACAAGACCCTTTTCTGTGGATCCAGTGACCACCTCCACCAGGTACAGACACCTGATCAGCAGCCTGTCCACCACAGGGATGTGCCACCAGTTAACCCCCAACAGGTTATGTGATATTTTATCAGCTATGACCCCAGCACTCTCAGAGCCAGCAGATCAGAAGAGGCCACGCTTGTGTCCAACCCTCCTTATTGCTTTCCAGGAACTCAGTGTGGCCTGACGCTGAATGGAATTACAGGAAATGGGAGGGTCAAATGGAAAGCCACAAGAGAGGAGAAGGGGGGAGTGGCTAAGGGGGCAAGTGTGGATACTTTATTCCCCCAGACCCTGAGACAAGGACCAGCATTTTACCCAGAGAATTGACAAGAGGGTGGAAGTGGAACAGAACATGGAAGTAGGCTGGTAAACTATCCTTGAGGCAGCCTCTTCTGTGCACACAAGAACATCGTCCCACCGGGCAACTCTTGTTAGATGCCCACTCAAGGCCAAGGGAGCTAGGACAATGATATGTCAACTCCTGTTATCCATAGTTAGGGGGTAGCATAAAGTGCTCCAGTGACAAGGGACAGTGCAGGCCCTAGTGACACATAAGGGAGGGGGCGTTGCTTCTGCTACAGAAGACAAAGGGGGCAAGAAGAGTCCTCAGTCACTGTGGAGACAAAGATCTTGATCTCTTCAGTCCCAAATGGGCATTTCATAGTGTCCTCATCTTCATTGATGAATGGATTTGGGGACATACTGGAAGAGAGGTATCAAGTGGAGATTCTCTTTCTTCCTGTTGACATACTTCCTGGGACTCTGAGGTCTCCTTTTCTCCTCCCCCATCTGGTCCTCAGAGAAAGCGGGGGGGGGGGGCTATCTGCCTGGAGGGGAGTGCTGTGAGGCTGCCTGCCTGATCTGTGCTTCATTCTGCCGAAGGAAGCTGTGGCCAAGGTGGAGAACCGGGTGCTAACTCTTCGCTTGTGTCCTGCCTCCTCAGGTCCCAGGAGACTTACCTCACTGCGACTGTGGTGGTGTTAACATTCCTTCCAGCGCCCATGGTGTTGTTTGTGGTCTATGGGTTTTGGAAGAAGAGGCACATGGGAAGTAAGTAGAGCCACCCCTGGCCTTCCAGGGCCAAAATATGGGTATCTAAAGAGTGTGGAACTGAGTCTCTGCCTATGTCCAGTCAAGATGGCCAGTGACATCCAGTGAGCAGGAGAGTGGCCAAGCATAGATGGCCCCACATATCCCTTAAGGGGATGAAGGAAAAATGGAGAGTCCAGAGAGGGTCAAAGACCATCCAGGGGTATTGGGGCACTGAGAGCCGGGCATGGCTCTTCTTCACTTCCCCCTATTTGTTTGTTGTAGGATATAGCTTGGACAGCAACTCTGCTAAGCCCTGGATGCACCTTCCTGAAGGACCAGAGACCCTGTGGAAGCCTGCTTGGTCTAAGATAACTGAGTGAGTTGAGAAGCTGTTTCCAGTGGGCCCAAAAGGCCAGAAGAGGTCCAAAGGCCAGGCAATGGCCCTGGGGCAGGAGGACAGTAGAGCTGCCTTTCTGTGTCCTTAGCTTCTCTCTGTTCCCTCATAACTCCTCTATATGTTTGGAGACCAGAGCCAGGGGCCCCAGAAGTGACCATTGTTTCTAGAGCCCTGTTCTGGATGAGAAGGAACAGTGACTAAGACCTGGGAACCACAGAGCTGGCCAAGGCCACGTGTCTTCTGATGTTCCCTGAATGTGGCTGTTGGTCCCTTCTGTTCTGGAAGCCTACAGATCACACATTTCCACTTGACTCCTGCCTGGCAGCCCCATCAGGCCAGGGAGAGCCTTTAGTTACAGGGCCAACCTCTCCCAAGGTGGAGGGTGCTGGACCTGGACTTCCTCACTCCAGTTCCTGCTTCCATGCTACATTGATGAGCCCATGGAGGAGACTGAGAGCACAAACTAAGGCATGGGTGTCCATAGGCCCCTCTAGAGGGCCCCCTCCTCCAGACACTGGCGTTGGCCATGGACCAAAGCAAGGCCACTTCTGAGAGAGAAGACCACATGGAGCTGCCCTGCTCAAAACATTAGAGGGAGCAGAGCAAGGTGAGAGTGACAAACAAGATTCTAGGCTAGAAAGATGGGCAGACACATGCACATGGACACATACACACAGAGAAAGAGAGGAGGAGGAGAAGGAGGAGGAGGAGGAGGAGGAGGAGGAGGAGGAGGAGGAGGAGGAGAGAAGAGATCTGCCTCTGGCCAGCAAAAATCCTGCTCTGAGCCACCTCCCCTAGCTGAGCAACAGAACCGTTTCTCTAGCCAGGAGTGAAGACAAAAGAACCTGCAGATCCAATGTCCTACTGACTCAGCCTCCTTCCTTATACACAGCTCAGACTTTACCTCTAGTATCTAGATCATTGGGCCAGAGTTGAATAGGGATGGCCGTGGGCTGTGGGCTCCACTGTCTGCCTAGTAAGGATACCCATTAGCCCACGGAGCCTGGAAAGGTCACTGGGGCTGAAAGTAACATCAGTACTCTTCAGCCTTCAGTTAGGGATCTCCTGATGGGACAGTAAACATCACAGTCAGGAGAGTGACACAGCTGAGACCTTGATGGGCACTTCAGGATGGCTTTGAGAAGAAAGGAGGGGCCAAAAGTGTAAACTTGGAGGACAGAAAGGAGGAGGCATCTCCTTACTGCTTCCAGAAGAGAGTGCTAGAGGTAAGACTCAGACTGAAAAACTGACAAAACACATTCTAAAAGGACAGATAGACAGATCTACACATACCCACATATCTCTGGCTAGCATGCAATCTGTGTGGAACCACACCCTAGTGAGTAACTAGGGGGGATTAACTCATACCACCTCTAAAGTTCCACTTAGATTCCTGGCACTGTACCTCCATTGTCCCTTCATTGGCTGGGACAGCCCTGTTTCATGGACAGGAGATGGAGAAGCAGCCAGGCATAAGGACCAGTGTTGACACTGTCGTTGTGTGACCCTGACCAAGCCACTAACCCTATTTGGGACCCAGTTTTCCCTCTCTTATGAAAGGGGACAATGATCCTACCTCTAAAGACGGTTTGGGGGAATGCAACGAAATGACATAAACACCATGTGATCGTGCAAGCGTCTTATGATTCCTTTCCTGGATTCTTTCCTGTTCTTTGTTCATTTGGTACTGAGGGGTGTTTCAGTGTTTGTTCTGCTGCTGTGACTGAAGCACTCTGACCAGGGATGCCAAGATGACTCCATGCTCAGCATGTTTAGCATGCTTATCGCTCCTGTGAGAACCTAGGTTCACTTTCCAGTATCCACATTGGGCAGCTCATCCAGTAACTCCAGTTCCGAGGTATCTGATGCTCCTCTCTGGCTGCCTCCAGCACCTCATGCACCCGGTGATTATAAACTATTTCAAGATACGCATATATGCACACAAACCATTTAAAAAAATCTTTTAAAAACAACAACAAAAACCAATCATTTTGACCAAAACCACGCTAAGGAGGAAAGGGTTTATTTGGTCACAGTCCATCTTTGAAGGAAGTCAGGGCAGGAATTCAAGCAGACTCTGGGGCAGAGACCGTGGAAGAATGCTGCCTGCTGGCTTGCTTGCTTGCTTGCACATCCCTGCTTAGCTAGCTTCCTTATACAGCTCAGGACCACTTGCCCAGGGTATGGTGTCTCCCACAGTGGACTGGACTACCCTGTATCAACTAACAGCCAAGACAATCCCCCAGAGACATGTGCCCAGGGCAATCCATCAGGGTAATCCCTCAACTGTTACTCTATTCTCTAGGCTGTGTCAAGTAGGCAGTTAAAGCTGACTGTCAGCTCTCTTGATCTCACCTTGTCTCCTCCCCCTTCAATCAACACCACATGGATATTGGGGCTCTGTGATGTATAGTGAGCAGTTTCTTTAAAAAACAAAACAAAACAAGATAGAAATATTTTAAGAATGTGCTTTTGAAAAAAAAAAAGAATGTGCTTTTGTTTTAATCCCAGGTGTGGGGATGTGGGGCTGCTCAGACTGTCTACGGCAGCTGGTTATGATTTGCCTCATGCTCTAGCAGAGGCCCGGTTGCGCCAGATGCAGCTAGTTTCTGTGATTGTGTAATGTTTGGAATTCTGGGGACTTTTCAGAGGATGTATAAATGCTAGGGCTCTGAGAGGCAGATCTGTTGTTGGTTGTTGAAAGTTGGTAGTCATTGTTGGTTGGTTGTTGGTTGTTGTTGGTCTCAGTTTTTTTAAGTAGCTGTGTGCAAAGAAGAAACAACAAGAAGAAGAAATGAGATATCCTGATGGCTAAGATCAAACTTACCCCAAGAAACTTGACACCCAGTCAGCAGGAAGTAGTCTAGCAATGCATAACTTTATTCAGTGATCTTTCTCTCTCTCTCCCCTCTATCCTTCTTTCTCATCTATCTAGTGGGAGGGAGTGAAACCAGGAGGACAGATTGGGTGAAAGGGAAAGCAAGGGTGGAAGGAAGGAGAATCCACAAAGTAGCAAAGTCCGGCTACACTGATGGTGGCTGGATTACTTACTTTTCAGTTTCTATGATAAAACATGGTTAGGAGCTGACCAATGCAAGCCTTTCCCTGAGGCCCTAATCCAAGCCCTTCCCTGTGGGGAAGGAATGTAGTTCCTTCTCTAACACAAGGAAAGTGCTTGACAGAGTCAGTAACAGCTTTGGGCCAGGGCCTTGGGGAAACTGATTTCAGACCCTGGGAACCAACTTTCCACCGAACGCACAAGGGGCTGTGGTTACGAGTCCCAGGGCCGCTCATCGGTGATACACTTGAGATAGCTGTATTGCTGCTGTCCAACATTGCTTGATTAGCTTCCTGCTGACTTCATCCCATTGTATGATGGCTTTCCACTGACTCTGCCTCATTTCCCCTCTGCAAACCATATAAAAACTGCTGTTCTTGTTAATAAATGTGTTTGGTGTAAGCCATCAGCTTATGTAAGCCCTCCAGATGCCAGCTTTCATATTTTCTTTATTTTTCTAATTTCTGGTTCATGATCCCAGGAACCTTCACTGAAGCTTGCTGGCCCAGGTCACACCATGGCCAAGGCAGCTAACAAAAGGAAGGATTCCCTTTTGCTCACTGTTCTAAAGGGATAAGATTCCACCGACAGAGAAGCAAGGCACCATGCAGAAGGCTGGAGAAGCATGCTGCAAGCTCACATTTTAATCCATGAGCAGGAAGCAGAGAGAGCAAATTCAGACTAGAATAAGGCCTTAGGCTCTAGAAGCAATCCCCTTCCTGTGACATACCTCCTCCAGCAAGGCCACACCTCCAAAACTCTCCTAGGTAGCCCTAACAACTGGGTACCGGGTGTTCAGATGCCTGAGCCTACAGGGGACAACGCATTCAAACCATCACCATGGCCTCTTCAGTGAGAGTTCCTTGTGACGTTAAGGAGCACAGTAAGGCAGTGGGACTGAAATCAAGGAAGGCCTGAGTTCACATCCCCCATGCAGCCCTTCATGTCAATGTGGCTGTAGTGAGTCACTGTCCCTCTCTGATGCTGTGCTCTCTTCTGGACAGGAGGATGGAGCAAGCTGCAGTGCCTGTACACCACCTTCCAGGCCAAGGGCATGTGCATGTCAACTGCACGAGCCACAGCTCAGCATCTAGAGAGGCAGGGAAGGGAAAGCAACCAGCTTTGACCTCAGTCTGATCAGTCTGAGGCGACTGAGGGAAGAGAAGGCAGTGGGCAGTTGCACACACATTAGACCCTCACACAGGGTCACCTACTAAGGCGCGGGAGGCAGAACAAGCTTGAGTCCTTTGGGGAGGAGAGCCTTGCAGATCCTGCAAGCAGCTCGGGATGGTCAGGCTTCATGGAGGCGTTTGCTCTACTTAGCCCAGAGCTTGGGCTGTTATCAGAAGATGGGTGATGCCTGCAGGAGGTCCTAGGGGTGCGGGTACACAGACTACACAGGCTGGACCTTGGGAAGGCTGCCCGGAAAGGAGCTACACGGACAGAGGTGGTCAGGGACTGGCCCCAGTTGGTGGGTACATGGAGGTCTTCAGTGAAAGAAGAGTGAGAGAGATTCCCCACTTGTGTGTTCCGAGGAGGGGCTTCTGTAAGCCAGAAATTCATGAGAACTATTCACTGTCATCCCCGCCCCTCTGCCCGCATGGAAGAACTCCATGGCAGGGACACAGAGAACTGACAGACAAGTTGCTATAGACACCCAATCCTCAGCTCCTGTGGCCTGCATGGCTTCTCTTTTCTCAAACCCCAGGCCAGTCTCTTCCTCCTTCTTGCTTTTCTTTCTTGAGCTCCAGGGGCCCCAGAACCAGAGTAGGGCTAGGGCTGAGAGGGGCATAGCCAGCAGGGCTACCAGACAAGCCAGGGCCGCTGCCTACCTTGGAGAGACAACAGCCCTCGGAGCTAAAGGCTGTAGAGATTGAACACTCTTGCACAAGGCTCATTGTCTTGGTCTGAAGGAACAAATGAAGCAACCCTGTGGCCACAGTTGTGCACTCTCTCATAGAGATTTATAAAATGGCTGCAGAATGCATGCCTTCTTTTGCTTACAGGGATGTATGCTGCTGGGTCTGCCCTCAGCACCCTTGGACTTGCTCACCTATGAAGGAGTGGTGACAAGTCACCTCAGCTTGCCTTTCAGTTGCTGAACGTCACCTTGCCAAGGCTCAACTTCCCCCTTAAACACCCTGAATCACCACACCTCCTCACAAGCTGGCCTGCACTTCCTCATTTCCTGTAGTACTGCCTACTCTTCTGAGCCTTTCTTTCACAGAGCTTTTCACAAGTCCTGTGTCAACCAGGATCAGCCCTTGTTCCCCTCCCCCCCTGCCCCCCCCTTTCCCCCCCCCCCCCCCGCATCCTGCCTGTGGTACTACATTGTCATTTAAAGGGCTTTCCCCCATTCTTACAGGTTTTAAAATTTTATTCTTAGTGTTTATTTGGGGACAGGGTCTCATGTAGCCCTGGCTGAACTTGCTATGTAGCCAAGGATGAACGTGACCTCCATATCTTCCTGCCTCCACCTCCCAAGTCCTAGGACTATAGTCATGCTCCATCATGGCTGGCTTTCTTTTTGCTTATCCGTCAGCTCTGAGCAGCCTGTAGCTACTAATTTTTCACAGCTCATGGAGTGACAGTCATATTTACTTACTTTAAGGTTTTCGCGCATGTGGAAGTGAGAGGACAACTTTCAGGAGTTGGTTTTCTCCTTCCACCATGTGCTTGGGTCATGGGGTCAAACTCAGGTTCTCAGTCTTGGTAGCAAGTGTCCTTACCCACTGAGCCGCCTTGCTGTGTGGTGACAGTTATTTTGAAATGTACCTGATGAATACAGCCTTTGAAGAAATGCTTAGCAGCTGAGGGTGTGGGGGTAACACAGGGCCTGGGGTACTTTTTTCTCTTCCCTCCTTCTGAACGCTTCCTTCATACCCTGCTTTGCTGTCTCCCACCCTGACCAGGACCCCGCCCTTCATTGCTCATCCATTCCTGAGAATACCTGTCCTTCTGCTTTCTTCTCATCCTCTCTAGTCCACATGGAACTTTCTAGTGCCCAGGTGGGCTAGGCAGCAAGGTTCTGACCCCTGAGGGCAAATTGGGCTTGGAGTTCTAGCCAGGTCTCCAAAGGGCCTCTAGTTCTGTCACCTACCTTCAGTGGGTGACTTACGTGGGTGGAGAACAAAACCTTTAAGCCAAAGAGGAAGTTGGGGATTGAGCAGGAGATTGAGCGCGTCGTCTTACTTCACTATAGTTTCCTCTTGGGCTTTCTCAGCTCTCCTCACCCCTGGCCTTATGAGGCAGGAGGCTACAGAGCCTCTGGGAGCCTCTCTGTAGTTCAGTTCAGGGGCCTTGATTCAAAACCTGTAGCTGGCGGATCCACAGGGCCACACAGGCCTCGCTCGGCTTCCCTCCTGTCCTCGGAGGACTCTGCCTCCCTCAGCAATTCACGCAGCACTGGACTGGCTGTGGCTGCTGCCTGAATCCTGCCCGGAGCTGGTCTCTTCTCTTCAGAGCATCCCTAGCTCCATCGCTCTTGCTCCCCATCCCAGCTCTAGAAGAGGACAGATGGCCTGGCAAGCCACATGCCTGCTATCCCCCATCCTGCTGGTGCTCCTGGCCCCAGGTGAGGACAGAGGACAAGGATGGAGGGAACGGACCAGGTTGAGGATGGAGAAGGGAGTGGGGATGTGCACAAATGGGCCTCTGTGGTTGGGAAGGCAGAGTACATGGGGTGCTGTGGCCAGCGGCTGGCTCTACGCAATCCTGAGCATGGACACCAAGGGGCCACTCCCTGAGCAGGAACCCGTCTTCTCATCCTGCTGTGGAGGCTGGGGGCTCTCTAACCTGAAAGGTGTATTCCTAGGCTCCTGCGCACAGGACACAGAGCTACTTCAAACAACGGAGGGCGAGACTGTTTCCGTGAAATGCCGATATGGTCCCAGCCAACGCTTCAGGGAGAAGATCTGGTGTCGGAAAATATCAGAAGGGACTTGTAAAATCTTATCGTCCAGTGTCAGCACAGGTGTCGCGAGGAGACCACACACCATCCGGGACAATCCTGAGTCCTATTTCTTCACTGTCACCATGACTGCTCTCAAGATGAAAGACTCGGGCACTTATTACTGCGGTGTTGCTAAAGACTTCAGATCGATAATGATTCTCAGAGACATCTCTCTGTTGGTGTTAAAAGGTGAGCTTCCCCTTTGCATGTGACACAAGCTTACCCCAGCACTTTCACTGCTGCAGAGCATGGCCAGCCCTTAGGTTCAATGGGTGCCTAGAGGTTGTTTTTATGAAAGCGTTAGCCCAGGCACATTCCAAGTGGGAGAGGCAGTAGGTGTTGATCTTCCTACATGTTCAAACATAGTGGACACAGGACTTGGGGGGATGACCTAGACAGTAGAGCGGTTGCCATGTATGGTGATTAATTTTAGTTGTCAATGTGGCAGAACCTGGACTCACCAGGGAGACAAACCTCTGGCCACATCTCTGAGAGATTATCTTGGCTTGAGTTGGGAAGAGCCATTTTAAAAGTGGGTGGCGCCATTCCCTGAGCTTGGGGTCCTGGACTCAATGAAAAAGCGAGTGGGAGCTGAATGCCTTCACATTTCCTGCTCCTTGACAGTGAATGCACAGCAGCCAGCTGCTTCAAGCCCTTGTAGCCTTGACTTCCTCGCTATGGACTGTGCTCTGAACTGTGTACCTTTTCTCTCACAAGTTGCTTTGGACAGAGTGTTTTATCACAGTAATGGAAAAAGTATCCAAGACATTGTTCAAATATGAATACCCTAGTTCTGTTCCCCAAAGACACATTAAAGAAAAGCCTGGGCATGGAGGCACGTGTCTGTAACCCCAGTCTCAAAAATTAAATAAAATAAAAATGAAATGGATTGCACCTGAGTAAAGACAGCTAAGATTATCTTATCCTTTAGCCTCCACATGCATGAGTAAACACACACACACACACACACACACACACACACACACACACACAAGCACTTGCATACACACAAGCATGCATATACATGTATATAAACACACGCATTTTAAAAAGAACTCTGGGAGCTGGCCAGATTGCTTAATGGTTAAGGGTGCTTGCTGCGCTTACAGAGGACCTGAGTTTGGTTCCCAGGGACCCTAGTTAGGTAGCTCACAACAGCCTGTAACTTCAGCTCCAGAGGATCTGACACCTCTGGTCTCCATGGGCACTGCACCCACATGTTCATATCACCCCTCCTCACTACTTACCACATGATTAAAAATAATGACAACCATAAAATGAAAGGACAGAGGAAGCAGGAGCGGCCCCGGAACAGGTGAGACCTCACTTACAGTCGCATGTGCTGTAGCTTCTCTCAGGAGCTGCCTCCAGCCCCATTCACAGCACAGCGCCGCCCTTCTGTGCAGGGTGGACAGTGCGACTCTGGGTTCTCACTGGCTAGCTCCAGGGTCAGGTGTGGGTTCCTCATCTCCCAGGGCTGGAGAGGTGCAGGTTGAGGAGGACGTTAAAAGATACACGCTGTGGTCTCTTACAGATTCAGTGCCAAGCCCAACCTCCCAGATGACGACAGCCATGGCCTCTGCGCCTGTCACCGGCCTGTCCTCTTAGTCTTGTGTTTCCTCTCACTGTCCTAGCTATAGCTCCCCAATGTGTCTCACAGGACAGATGGAGTCAGATGGTCACTTCTGATCATTTTATATAGGCTCAGTTTTTCTCATCTGCAAAATGAGAATATAATAATAATCCCATGTTTATCTATGCTATCTATCTATCTATCTATCTATCTATCTATCTATCTATCTATCATCTACTGATCTATATATATATCCATCTATCTACCATCTATCTATTATCTATTTATCTATCATCTACTTGTTATCTATCTATCTGTCATCTATCTATCATCTATTTATCTTTTATGCTGCAGACTGAGCCTGAGACCTCACATTTTCCAAGCAGGAGTTTTATGACTGTGCTGCTTTTTATTTTGAAATTGTGATCTCACTAAGAAACTCAAGCTGGTCTTTAATCCACTCTATCACACAGCTGACCTTGGACTTTTGTTCCTCCTCTTTCCGCCTCCTAAGCATCTGGCATGATGGCCCTGTGCCTCCAGCCCAGGCCCTTGGCATATGCAACTGGCTGGTTCTTTGTCACAGGAGGCTGTTCTGTGCTTTTTAAGATGTTTAACAGTGTCCTTAACCTTGCATAGCCAGTAGCACAAGTGTCTTTCTGAGCACAAATATGGCCACTAAAAATGCCACCAGACATTACTAGACAGGTCTTAAAGGACTCAGCTATCCTCCATTCAGAACCACTATCTCCTGGAGTACAGTGAGGGTGCACTGGAGTATGGATAGCAAGGACTTCCACTTGCCTACTCTTTCACTCTTGTGTAGGCGACATGTGACCACATTGCTGTCTTGACCTCCAACCTTCTTCTAGCCCTCTCTTGTCCTTTGGTATGAGCAGGGCTACTGTCAGGGAGCTGTGTTGAGTCTGCAGTCCCTGATCTCATGGCCTGGAATCTTTCCATGCCTGCTGAGGGGCTTCCAGGCCCCAGGCCCTTGGCTTCTGCCATCTACTTCTCTCTGAGCCCAGCATCCCTGAAGACAGTGCAGCACAAGCCCTTGCAGTCCACTCCTTGTCTAAAGACTAAACCAGAAACCAGCTGAGCCGAGATGTTCCTGGATGTACCTTCCTCTTTCTTTATGACCTTGCTACTCAGACCCCATCCCTAGAAGCTGCTACAGGTGCATTCTTATCTACTTTCTGGTCCCTCTTTTGACCCAAAGTAGGACATACCAGAATGCAGTTAGCTGGCAGAGCTGTTTGTCAGGCCCCCTGGTTCTCCAGGGAGCTGGCTAGATCTCACAGAGAAAGGCTGAGGTAAATCTGCTGGACAGAGACAAAGACTCCCTGAAGGAAGGAGGCTGGAGCTGGCAAGTTAAGGATCCCAAAGGAAGTTAAGAGACAGGAGACAGGAACAGGGAAAAGAACAATGGCTTGTGACATCATCAGTGTTACCCTATCATGGAGACTGCAGGACCTGTGAAGCGGGCCCACTGCATATGAAAATGGTCCCTTGCCCAGCTGGAGTGGGGAACCTCAGAAGAGGCTGGGTTGAGGACCAACCGGTGGGGATCGCAGGTGTGGGGAAGGAAAGTTTTCTGGCGGGAGGCATGTTGGGCTCTGACTTTCTTCACCTGACTAATCCTTGTTCCAAAGCTGGATGTGGAAGGTCATCGTTGCTTGTGTGGCGGTGGCCGTCCTGCTGCTGTTTGGACTTGTCCTCCTTGTAGTCCTGTACCTCAGGAAAGCTCGAGGCCGAGCCCAGACAGGTGAGCTCATGTTGTTTGTTTTGCTGACAAAGGAAACTGACCCGAAAGGCAAGGTGTCCAAGTGGCTCCCTTCCTCTTTACAGGGTGGCAGCCTTGGTGATCCAGTGCCCAGGGAAGTGCGGGGGAGTGAGGGTGGCAACACAGGGACAACACCATACCAGTTCCACTCAGCCTTCAGGATGGCTTGCCTCAGGCGCCTCAGCTCCCCACCTATTTGCTTAAGGCAAGGTGTGCCAGGATTTTGGATCATGTATACTGTTTTCATCTTAATTTTTTAATTGTTTGATTTCGTGTGTGTGGGTGTTTTGCTTGCACGTATTTCTAGGCACCATGTGCGAGCCAGGTACTTATCAGATCCCCTGGAACTAGAGTTGCAGGCAGTTGTGAGCCACCGTGTGGCTGCTGGGAATCAAACCTGGAATAACTCGAAGAAGAAGCAGTGTTCTGAACTATTGATCCACCTGTCCTCTCCTTTTTTCATACTTTACAAATAGAGACTTGTTAATAAGTCTATATAACTGCTGAAGTGCATGTTGCTATCATTTTTAAATTTTATTTTTCTCAATATGAAGGAAGAAAGTGCAGAATTGTATGTAGGTAAAAAAAAAAAACCAAAGTAGCAAACATGTAAGATGAGTCAACAGATTTAATGTTCAACATGAAGATGATGGGGAAAGAATAGTACGTCAAGTAAATAGCTTGTAACTGCTCTTGCCACAGAAAGGATATGGGTGTGTTGGTTAGTTTTGAACTGTTGGTTTGACGCATCTAGAACCACCTTGGGGGAGAGTCTTTATGAGGAGTACGTTAGTCTGAGAGCATCTCGGCAGGGGGAGGGGGCTATCGTGAATGTTAGCTGATGTAGGTAGACCTAGCCCATGTGGGCGGAACCATTCCGTAAGCAGGGGGCTGTGAGCCATATAGGAGGAAAATTTTAGCTGGGAAAAGCAAGCAGGGTGTGTTTGTTCTCTTTGCTTTGGGCTGTGGATGTGGTGCGTGTAGCTGCTTGAGTTCTTGCTTCAGCTTCTCAAAATGATGGATTGTAACATGTAATTGTAAACAAATGAACCCTGTGCTCTCCTGTGTTGCTCTTTCGCCAGGATGTTCGTCATGGCAACAAGAATAAAACCAGACCAATGAGTAACTATGAGAGGACAGATATGCTCACTGTTCTACCCTATTAACCATTTTCTATCATATTAACCATGTACCATTTTATCTGGTAGACGGTTATATATACCCATTTTAAAGTGTACACAATAGTTTTCCCCCTTTCGTGGTACTAAAGGAAAAGAACTGAGGCCCCAGGCATGTTACATACATGCCGTACCGCTGAACTATGCCCTTAGCCTCCACAGTAAAAATCCAGGGGCTGGGCATATGGCCTCTTATTGTGTAAACATGAGGATTCGATGTCCAGCATCTGTTTAGAAATCGGGGCACACACTTATAATCCTAGCATAGAAGAGTGGGAGACAGGTGGGTCCTTGAGACTCACTGGCCACCAGCTTCACCGAGTTGGCAAGCCCCAGGTCCCAGTGAGAGACCCTGTCTCAAAAAACAAGGTGGGCAGCTCCTGAGGGCTTTTGACATGAGAAATTAGAATTTTAACCACTTAACTATGATAACCCCACCAGTGAACAGATTATACTTAAATCTGATGTATAAATATGGAATTCAGAAGGAGTGACTTGAAATTGATCACAAAATTGACTGGGTTTATACACATCAAACACAGGCAGCCAGGATAGCTAGCTTCTTAGAACCTCTGGACACTAGTCAGTGCTGGGTACTTGGGAGCTCCCGAAACAGAAACTATTTTTTATTTTATTTTTTATTTTTGGCCAAGTGCTGACCTCTCTTCCATCAGAGCCGCTTTGCCCAGCCCATTGTTGCCATGGGAAAAAGTAGGTAAGGTGGTACAGGGGACGTCCCTCAACTAACCTTGCTGGTTTCCTCACAGTTGAGAACGAGTGTCACCATGTCTATGAAGACTTACCAGAACAGAAGAAGAAGACCGTAAGTAGGAGTGACTCCTCCTCTAGGGAACCCTAGCTTCCCAGTGTGCATCTGCTCTTGTGATCTTTGGCCTGCATTCAGTTTCTATTTACCCTGAGTGGTGACACACACTCGTGATGGCAACACTCCTCATGACCTGTTTATCTGTTTCCTTTTTTATGCATTTTTTTCTCTTCATATTCCCCAGCTCAAACTAGATAGACTGAGACAGAGACAGATGAGAGAGAGGGAGAGAGAGAGAGAGAGAGAGAGAGAGAGAGAGAGAGAGAGAGAGAGACAGAGACAGAGACAGAGACACAGAGACAGAGACAGAGACAGAGACAGAAAGACAGAGAGACAGAGACAGAGACAGAGACAGAGAGACAGAGACAGAGACAGAGACAGACAGAGAGAACCAGCTCCTGGCCATCACTTCCATAGCGGACAGTTTTCCCCTGTGTCTTACAACCCCAGCCAGCCTACACACTAGCTGTCATTGGCCAATCATTGTGGAGAATCATGTGATGATCCATGGTTCTCTAAGTCCTCCTGAGGTTTGGGTAGTTCTGCCTCATCTACAGACCCAAGACTCTTGGTACTAACCCCCCCCCCCCCCGAACTAGGAGGCTCCAAGGTCATCTAGCCCTCAGTATAACATGGGGACTAATTCCATAAACTGCGTCCCTAACATGCCCCCTTTCAAATTCAGCCCTAGTCAAGCTTGAATGTGCATAAGATTCACTTGGAGAACTCAGTTAAGAGTTTCTCGAAAGGTACTGGCACAGGCCGGTAATCCCAACATGTAGGAGGTTGAGGCAGGAGGTTCTCCAATTTCAAGCCAGCCTGGGCAACATAATGAGACCCAGGCTCAAAGCACAAGGATTGGCGGCTGTAGCTCAGTGATAGAGTCCTTGCCGTGCATGTGTAAAATCCTGTACCCGATCCCCAACTTTGAAAAATATGCAAATTAAGCCAGGCATGGTGGAACAAGCCTTTGAGGCTAGCCTGGACTACAAAGAGAGTTCCAGGACAGCCAAAAATAAATAAATAAAGGCCAGGCAATGGTGGTGCACACCTTTAATCCCAACACTTGGGAGGCAGAGGCTGGTGGATCTCTGTGAGTTTGAGGCCAGCCTGGTCTACAAAGCGAGTCCAGGACAGCCAAGGCTACACAGAGAAACCCTGTCTCGAAAAACCAAAAAGTAAATAAATAAATAATATGCAAATTAATGGTTTCTTAGTCCCCACCTACAGGACCTCTACTTTCATGGATCTAGAGTAAAACCTGATTCCAGTTTGGAACAGGAGCCTGGGGAGGCCAGTGCTTCTCAGCTCAATGACAGGAAAGGCAATGTTCCCAAGCACCCTTTTCCAGAGGCATTTATTTATTTATTTATTTATTTATTTATTTATTTATTTTCGAGACATGGTTTCTCTGTGTACCAGTCCTGGCTGTTCTGAACCTCACAGAGATCTGCCTACCTCTGCCTCCTGAGTGCTGGGATCAAAGGTCGTCCCACCACACCTGGCCCCATATCTTTTCAAATGAAGGTTTATTTATTTTTATTTTTATGCGTATGAGTGTTTTGTCTACATGTATGTATGCACCAGTGTGTGCAGTGCCTGAGGTAGCTAGAAAAGAGCATCCAATCCCCTGGTACTGGAGTTACCAACTCCCGTGTGGGTGCCAGGAACCGAACCCAGGTCCTCTGGAAGAGTAGGCAATGTGCTCCACCACCTAGCTACCTCTCTGGCCCATGTTTCATACCTTAAACTCTGTCCCTGCCCCTCCACCTAGTTCTGGTTCCTCACAGGTCACTGACCACTCCAGCTGTTCATCTTCAGCAAACACCTGTTTTCTTTGATTCTCAGGGGTTCGACCAGCAGACCCTTCCCAATGAGGACACTGAGGCCATCTGCTATGCCTCTCTCATCCACCTAAATCACATGAGCTATCAGGGCTCCATTTATGGCAACACCCAGCCCTCCCTGAAGCCCTCACCCGACCCCCTTCTGTCTGTGGAATATGCCAGCATCTCTAGAAACAGACTGGTGTCTGTCAAGGCAACTGCCCCAGAGGCGGAGACCAGAGGCTGAGCACTGGGTTCGCAGGGCAGCGAACACACAGGCACCATGAATGCTTCTGTTGCAGCGGATGAGCAACTCCCTACAACTAAGATGGCCTCAGAGGGTTGGAGGCCACACTTTCTTCAAGGAAGATGACTGAAAGCACAAAGGAGAGGACCAGTGGCACTGTTTCCTCTCCTCTAGAGGGCCGGGACCAGTGCTGCTAGGACACAGTCTATGCGCAAGAGACCTGGCCCTCTGCATAGTACCAGATGCCTTCCTTTTGTGACCATCACTTCCTTCCCCACACTGGCTCTTGAAACCCAGGCAGATTGCTTAAGTTCCTCAGACACTTGAGGTCAACTGGGGAACTCTGCCCAACCCCCAGCTCCTCCCCACACCAGCATGGCTTCTGTTTCTAAAAACCATCCTGCTCAGGGGGAACTCTGGTGGCCTTGCCAGGAAGAATACTAAGATGTGGGCAGTGCCCGTCACTGACCTGTCTTCTGCATTTCCAACCACGATAAAACTGGAGAGCCACACATCTCTATCAGAGCGCATCTGGGCTCCTCGGCCTTCTAGAGGACCATTTACTAGGCTGCCTGTGTCTAACTGCACCATCGAAGAGCACACCCACATTCCAGGATCCTAGCTCTGGAGGTGTGGTTCTATCCTCAGCCTGAGGCTCCAGGCAGGCACAGACTGCTCACTCCTATGATGTGGGCCCTCAGACCGAGGAGGCAGGTACAATGAAGGAATGGGATGCTATGAGTGTTGTCCTGCTCCTGGGGACTCTGCCTCACCCAGCCTGCCTATGTCTTCCTCCTGCAACACAGATTTGACTGGGAGCCACTGGATGATGACTACCCCCACCCCCACCCCCCTACCCCCACCCCACCCAACCCCCCCACCCCACCCCCCGCCTCCCATCCAACTCAGTCTTGCTCTTGGATTATTGTCCTTTTCTTATGGATTCACTTGACTCTTGGTCCTTCATGACTCATGAGTTAACAGTACCGTTCCTCTTGGCCTGTGTTTCAGACTACATGGTTCCTTGAGAGCACCCCCTACCATGCCTTTTTAATGTTCTTTGAATTAGCTCTTCTCGCCTATGGCTCATCCTGAGGGTTGGGCTCTTCACGAGCTGTCAAAACCCAAAAGGTTTCCTCAGACAGGAGCTCCTGGAGCTGACTAAACCCTGTATTCACTGGACCAGTATTGATGGATACTTGGGACTCCCAGGGTGTACTCTCGAGCTTGAGGATAGAGAGATTGATTCTAGGATGCGGTTGGGAATGCCTATAATGTGCCTGTGCCTCTATAGGCATGAAGAGCCTAAACATCTCTATTTAAGCACATCACGCACATTATGCACATTATGCACAGATGGAGATATACCGAGGCACAGAGAGCCTGGATCCCACGGGTAATAAATGGTAGACTGCAGATGTTGGTTTGGTTTTTGTTTTTTGTTTTTTGGGCTTTTTTGTTTGCTTGTTTGTTTGTTTGTTTTCCATTGTGCTTCTGGTTCCTGCTCCCTCAAGGATCTCTTTGTGTAGACATTGGATTGGTGACAACCATGGCTTAGCTGCAGGATCCACTAGGGGCAGGAGCAGGCCTGAGTGACAGAAGCCCCAAGATGTAATGGGGGACAACAGAGGTGCAGCTTACTCCGCTGAAAGGTTTGAGGTGAGCAATTCTTAATTTATCAGTGACTCCAGAGAAGACAACTTGAGTTCTTTCTGCTCTACACACCTGCTACCACTGGAGGCCTGGAGGCCTTTCTGGAGCTACGCCCTCGGGTTGGTGTGCTCACCTCTCCTTCCCTCGGGCCTCCGCAGCAAGCAAACACCCTATATAGTGGGGTGTTTGAGGAGAAAAGAAGTGTCTTAGTTTCATTTTCTGTTTCTATGATAAAGCACCCTGATCAAAGGAACTTACTTGAGCAAAGGGTTAATTGGACTCACAGTCAGAGGGTTCATTCCTGGAAGTCATGGCAGCAGGAGCTGGAGGCAGCCCGCCATGTCACCATGTCACATCTACAGTCAGTAAGCAGGCAGCAATGATGGTTGGTGCTCGGCTTGCTCGCTCCTTTTCATTTATCTATTTCATTTTTATGGTGTGTGTGTGTGTGTGTGTGTGTGTGTGTGTGTGTGTGTGTGTGTATGTGCAGGTGCCACATGCACACAGGTGCCCAAGGAGGCCAGAAGAGGGTGTCAAATTTCCTGGGCCTCCCCCATGGCCCCAACCTGGGTGCTGGAAACTAAGCTCAATTCCTCTGGAAAAGCAAGAAGCATCATTAACCTCTGAGCACTCTGAATCTCTGTAGGCCCCTCTCATTAATTTTTGTTTTTAAGTCGTGCTCTGAATATTGCTTTCTAGACTTTTTTTTTTTTTTTTTTTTTTTGTAGTCCAGGACCCAAACCCAGGGAAAGCTCCGCCTACTTCCAGGCGATAATCACTCACAGGTCTGGCCAGAGGCTTATCACCTGGGTCATTCTAGATCTTGCTCTGGCCATTCCAGAGGGGAGATGCTTCTTCACCTTTTGAGCCCCAAGAGGCTTTGGGCTTATCCATACAGTCTTCATGAGTAGTCCCCCTCTCATGCTCAGGAAGCCACAGGTGGTAGCTAAAGATTGCATCACCAACCTCTCCTCTTTACCCCTCAGGGGTTATGTCAAGTCACTCAAGGGAGATTTGTTAGGTGTCAACAGCTATGGCAGTAACAACAAAATACAAACAAACGGAGAGGCTGGGGGTAGCGGCACATGCCTTTAATCCAGCACTATTGAGGCAGAGGAAAGTGGAATCGCTGTGGGTTCAAGACTGGCCTGGTCTACAGCCAGGTCAACCAGGGATACATAGCCAGACCTTGTCTCAAAACAACAGCAGTAACAAAAACATAGCTAAAGATGAATTTGGAGAATTCATGCCAGAAGCCAAAACTCACTCCAAAGCTGTTAATATTGACCACTGTATTTTGAATGGAAAACTGGGTGGGGCAACGGATCTGAGAAGAGAGAAAAACAGACTGAGGTACATGGAGATGTTGGGGGTCGGGGAGGTGTGGGATTTGATGGAGCAGAAATTTCCAGTTGGGAGTGGTGGGCGGGGGAGGGTGACACAGCCATTCTCTCCCATATGGGGAAAAATAAAATTAGATTCCTAACTTATGTCTTACACAAAAATACATTCTAGTTGGAGCAGAAGCTAAATGTGAAGAGCTTAACAATAAAACCTTTAGGAAAAAAAAACATATAAGCATTTATATGAGCTGGGCACATGACACCTGCCTTTAATGACAACACTTGGGGGGCAGGTGTATCTCTGTGAGTTTGATGCCACCTTGATTTACATAGACCTCAAGGAGAGCCAGTGGTGTGTAGTGAGAACCTGTCTGAAAAGAAAGAAAGCAAGGAAGGAAGGAAGGAAGAAAGAGAAGAAAAGGAGTTTCTATGATTTCAGGGTAGAAGAAGGTTTTTTACAAGTCAGCAAAGGCATAGGCTATAAGTTTTTTGTTTTTTAAGCCCTATGTTTGGCCTTATTAAAATAGAAAACATTGACACTCAAGGAGATTCCAGAAACACAGCTACAGGATGAGCTATAGAAAAAATCAGGGCCCCTGGTGGGAAGAGACCACTAGCCCAAATAAACACGTGTGTTGTCCAAATTCACAAGAAGGAGGGTGAGTTGGTTTAGAGGGCAAGTCTGACGCCTGTGTTCAGTCCTGAAAGCCCATAATGGTGGATGGGGAGAGCTGACTCCACAGAGCTGTCCTTTCACCTCTACACGTGTGCTACCGCACTCACATGCCCAATCCTCCCCCACTAATCATGTGGGGTCGGGCAAGGTGTCTCAGCAGATAAAGGCACCTGCTGCCCATCCTGACAGCCTGAGTGTGATCCCAAGAACTCACCTCGTGGAAGGAGAGAACTGACTCCCTTGGCCATCCGCCGACCTCAACACGTGTGCTGGGACATGGATGCGCATGTCCCCCACGTAATAAAACAATGTATTTCTTTTCACTGAAGAAAGGAGGAGCCATTTTCAACTGTAATCTAGGGAAGAATAAGCCTGCAGAGTAGTCATAAGAGAGTGAACGCTGGAGGAACACCATTCTGTCCATTTCTCCAGTGTCAGAAATACTCTCATCCCAGCCAGAAACACAGATGTCCACTACTGCCTGGGCCATTTGGATATAGGGCTGGGGATGGTTCAGTGGCATAGTATATATTTACACACATAATAGATACCAGATCCATAGAGATGTACAGAAATGATGCACACTTTCCCCAACCCTTCCTTCCTTTCTTCTCCTCTCCTCTTTTCCCCTCCCCTCCCCTCCCCTTGCCTCCTCCTCCTCCTCTTTTTCTTCTTCTTCTTCTTCTTCTTCTTCTTCTTCTTCTTCTTCTTCTTCTTCTTCTTCTCTCTCTCTCTCTCTCTCTCTCTCTCTCTCTCTCTCTCTCCTTCTCTCTCTCTTTTGGATTTTTGAGACAAGGTTTCTCTGTGTAGCCTTAGGTATCCTAGACTCACTTTGTAGACCAGGATGGCCTCAAATTCAAAGAGATCCACCTACTTCTGCCTCCTGAGTACTGGGATTTCAGGTGCAGCTCTCATATTTATTTTTAAACACAGTCACTGCAACAGTTTGTGCAAGAGCTTATGTGGACAGAGGCCTGGGAGTTGTTCTTGGAGGGGGAGGAGGCTCTGAGGAGAGGACTTGATTTGTCACCACACAGGTAGACACAAGAGGACATAGGGATAACAGCCTTAGGGGAGCAGGAGGCAGGAGGCAGAAGAGGAGCCTTGACAGTTTCTTTGGGATGTGGATGCTGAGGAGGAGGACTCGAGAATACGCAGCGGTACTGTTCTAGTTGGCTTTCTATTGCTGTGAAAAACACCACTACCAAAAGCAAATTGGGGAAGAACGGATTAATTTGGCTTATGTTTCCCTATACCAAGCCATCATTGAGGGGAGTCAGGGGGAGAACTCAAAGGAGGAGCTGTAAAAGGAACTTTTATTCACCTGATTTAATTGTCATCTCCTAGGCTTACCGCCTCTGTCCCCTGGAAGCTTCTAGCTTCTATATAATCTTATCTAGGCCTGGAATGTTTTTAGCCTCTGAGACTTACTGCTGAATAAGCTCACCCTTTCTAGCTCTTTCTGAATTCTGGCTGGCTGGTGCAACTCAGCTGTTCTGTCTCAAACTCTTCTCCAAGCTGACTGATCGTATTTGGCTTCTCTCAGCTTCCGGCTGACTTGCTCCGCTTGGCCTCACTCATTCTAACTTTGGCAATCTGTTCTAGCCTTCTGGACCCTTCTGTCTTCACCTGTGTCTAGCTTGTTCTCTCTTCAGCCTCATTCTGTATAACTCTCCTGGTAAAACTGCCTCTGACTTCCACAAACTGAACTGCCACAAACTCAGCTCCACTGCACTGCCTCTCAATGCACTCTCAACTGAACTGCCTGAACAGAACTGACTAGAACTCAGAGAACCACATGCATCTGACTCCTGAGTCCTGGGAGTAAAGGCGCGTACCATCACACCTAGACCTAAGCTTTTCTTTACTTGAAACTGACTTGAACTCAGAGATCTGCTTGCCTCTGTCTCCTGGGATCAATGGCATGACTGCGAACCAGCCAGAGTAGCCATGTTGCTGACTTAACATTCCTCTCCAAGGAACCTGAAGGCAGGAACTGAAGCGGAAACCACGGAGGCATGCTGATTACTGCCTTGCTCTCCACGGAGACCACCTACCCGGAGGCAGCACCACCCTCACTCAGTGAGCTGTGCCCTTCCCACAGCCACTCATTAATCAAGACAACGCGGCATTGAGTTGCCTAGGGGACAATCTTATGGTAACACTGTCTCAATTACGGCTCCTCTTCCCAGATGACCCCAGCTTGTGTCAAGTGACAAAAAGCTAGCCAACACAGCACACATAGGCACACAGCCTCTGATGTGAAGTCCGGTGGCCAGTCTGGGGAGAGAGCTTCGTTTGAAGGAGCTGAGGAAGAGTACAAGTCCAAAGAGAGATAGATAGACGCGAGGGCGGCTTGGTAACCCCAGGCCAGTAGCCTAAAAAGTTCTGACCCTTTTATTGAGTTAATGAAAGGGGAGAATTCGAAAAAGGGCAGAAGCTTCCATAGACATGGGAGAAGCATCGGTGTGAGACAAATACAAACAACAAGTTTGTTTCTCACTCCAGCTACAGCGTCGTCAGCTAATGAGGAGACTCTGCTCTACACAGCCATTTAGGCTCCCAAGTCCCTTCCCACAAGTGTGTCGATCACCTTCAGGACCCAGAGCTTCTGTGGGACCCTCTCCAAGTGGATGAGGAGACGGGAGTAGGGGGTGAGGGGGTAGGGGCGGGGTTGTGGGTAGGGTGGGGGACTTGAGGGATTGAACCAGACGTTGTATGGACCAGGCCTGGGGCTGGCCAACTTCATTTCTTCTAGAGCACAGTATGTGGCCATTTCTGGCTGCACGAGAATCTGAAAGACGTAGGCGAGCTGTTTTCTTAGGAGGAACTAAACAAACCTAGCCTCTCTTGCCTGAGTTAGGTTGTTTTAAAATAGTGGTTCTAAAAGACAGTCGGCTGGTCTCTTTTCCTGGAACCCCAACACGTGCTTGCTACAAGGTCTTACAGAGCATGCTGTACAACACATGTGCTTAATCAGTGGTACTGTTTTAAGTGGTAGAATCAAGGGCTGTGTTTACTTTTTAGAGCGATATTTTAGATGTGTTTTTACACAAAGTTATTAAGTATGATCTTTATGGGCTTTTAAAAATACACATGTATATATATCTACCCATCTAACGTCTATAAATCTATCTATCTATCTTAATTTAATCTACCTAATTCCTTCTTAAAACTGCACCTCACATAAGCATGGCAGGTAGCCTGGGATCACTACCTTTATACAGCTCTGATATTCTGACTACCTCAGAAGTGTTTACCAAGCTGACCGTGTGGTGGCCCACGGCTCTAATTCCAGCACTCTGGAGGAACGGGCGAGAGGGTGTCTGTGAGTTCTAGGATAGCCTGGGCTATATTAAAAAAGCTATCTTAAAATAAACAAATGCAAAACCAAACCAAAGAGAAGTATTTACTGTAACTATTGATAACACCCATGTCTATTGTGTGTGTCGGCTGCTTCATAAACGCTGTTATAATGTAAGTTATAATTTCTGCATATGAGCCTTCAAATTTTAATTTTTCTAAGTTGCTGCCTTAAAATCTCTCCTTTTAAGTCGTCAAGACTCAATTTCCTGCTACCAATTTAAGGATAATTTTTTCTTTGTATTCGAATTCAGAATCAAATGATAATTTCAGGGTAGATGTTTCAAAAACCTTAAAAATAGCTTTGGGGGGGGGGCTTGAGGTTTAGACAAGGTCAGGGTGGCCTTGGCTCAGGCTTTATCTCTTGCCAGGATGAGGCTGTGACCTAGCATAGACAGGGCATCTTGAGGAAACAGCACCACCATCTGGGTGATGGGCACTGTGCTGAGGATAACAGGGCATCGTGGGGGGGGGGGGGGGGGAACAGCGCCACCGTGCGGGGAGTCCTCTGGGGCTGGCGGTGAGAACTGGTCCTTACAGAAATCTGCTTACCCTTCAGTAAAGCATCTCTCTAATAACTCCCTCCCGTGAAGGCTTATGCCTCCATCGGGGCAGAACAAGCCTTTGGGCGGCAGAGCGCTGTGGGGAAGAGCATCCATGCCTTCTGGGCATGCCACCGCCAGGCACCTCCACATGTTCAGCAGTCGGGAAGCTCTCTGAACTCCGTCATGTCACAGAAGCTCCCTCATCACCAGGATCAGTGACATCATTGGCCATGGTGGACTACTAGCTCTTCAGCCCCTCTCCTTTTCCTGAAATTTGAAAGTAGAGTTGAAATTCCCAGCCCTTCCAGACCACAGTTGGTTCCCCTGACAACCCGCTCCCATCTTTTTAAAAATTTTATTCAGATTATTTATTAATTTATTCAGACTACAACTCAATTGTTATCCCATCACTTGTATCCTCCCGTTCCTCCCTCCCTCCTGCTTTCACTCTATTCCCCTCCCCTAGGTATATGACTGATGAGGACCTCCTCCCCCACTATATGGTCATAGGCTGTCAAGTCTCATCTTGGTAGCCTGCTTATTCTTTCTTTGAGCGCCCTCAAGCGGTCTTTCTTGATGCTACCTCAGAGCCCACCAATGGCCTCCTACTACTTAGGTCAGCTGTTCCCCATTCAGAGGACTACAAATACTTTAGGAGATCAGAGGCAGGAATCCAGAGTGAAAAACCCCAAATACTGAACCAAGTACTTTTCTGGCACTCAGCTTCTGGCCATGTTTCAAGAACCTGATACAGAGACCAAGTATGTACTTGTACTATATCAATGTGTCACAAGAGCTCCTCATAGAGACAGAGATAGACAGACACACAGACAGACAGACAGACAAACACACACACACACACACATACACACACGAGGGGGGGGGAGAGAGAGAGAGAGAGAGAGAGAGAGAGAGAGAGAGAGAGAGAGAGAGAGAGAGGAGAACATGATGCATGGGCAAGCCTAAGAAGCAGAGGAAGGAGGCAGGAAGGAGAAACATGAAGGAAAGAGGCAGACAGTCAAGCAAAGAAACTTAGGAACCTGGCTGAGTACCAGCTTTGCATGGTAATTTGTCTGTTTTCTCGAGGTGCAATGAGCCCTAAGAATAAAAGGAATTAAAGCTTCTTAAAGTGCCAATAGCTTCAGCAAACATACTGTTGGCGAGAGTGTCACTATTCTGTGGCTTGTGTGGCATCATGTGAGATAAAGCGAAGAGTTGCTATTTGAGCCCCTAACTCTACTGTTTGGGGGTGGGGTTCTTTGTGTGAGAGAAAAGAGACAGAGACACAAGATAAAGGCAAGGTGTCAACTCCATCTGCAGTCCTGAGTTTCTTTTTTAAAAATATATTTTATTAATTTATTCATATTACATCTCAATTATTATCCCATCCCTTGTATCCTCCCATTCCTTCCTCCCTCCCATTTTTCCCTTACTCCCCTCCCCTATGACTGTGACTGAGGGGGACCTCCTCCCCTTGTATATGCTAATAGAGTATCCACTCTCTTCTTGGGAGCCTGCTATCCTTCCTCTGAGTGCCACCAGGCCTCCCCATCCAGGGGATGTGGTTAAATATGGGGCACCAGAGTTCGTGTGAAAGTCTGACCCCACTCTCCACTCAACTGTGGAGAATGTCCTGTCCATTGGCTAGATCTGGGTAGGGGTTTGAAGTTTACTGCACGTATTGTCCTTGGCTGGTGCCATAGTTTGAGCAGAACTCCTGGGCCCATATCTGCCCATCATAATGTTCTTCTTGTAGGTTTCTAGGACCCTCTGGAACCTTCTATTCCCTCATTCTCCCATGCTTCTCTCCTGAGTTTCTTTTTTACGAATTAATTAGTTATTCTGGGGGCATCAGTTGTCACAATATGCTCCTAGAGAGAGATCAGGTGACAGGGTTGTGGCATTGATTCCTTCTGTCCATCTTTATGTGGGTTCCAGAAATTGAACTCAAGTTCTCAGGCTTGGGCAGCAAGAGCCTTTACCTGCTGAGCCATCTCAACGGTCTCTATTGAAAGTATCGTTACAAACAAGTGATTAGTCAATGGCTGGGTGCAATTCTGTAATCCCAACACTATGGCTGTGGAGGCAGAAGGATCAGGAGACTGTTAGGTCTGAAGAAAGACCCCAAGGCAGTATGCAAAAACAGTTTTTAATTCTAGCATGCTAGGATCGCCTCTCTCCTCTAGAGGGCGCCCCGAAAGGAGCACACAGGCTCAATCTATAGACAGTTGGAGGGATTTGTGACAAGCTTTAATTGATTGGTCAGAATTGAGTCAAAGTGTGCTTGAGGGGATTCAGGATAGGCTGTTTGGCTGGTTACTGGGGACTTCTTGAGTCACTGAGGTTTTGGCTCTTACTCAGGAGTTGGCCTTTAATTTGATTGGATGGGGCCAGCCTGGTTCTTCACCAAGGCCATGAAGTAATAAAAACATGGTATTTAGTCATTTTGTTCTATAAGCTGATTAGGTGCCCATGAGCTGTCCATAACTTGTGATCTTTCCAGGAATTGTTAGAAACTTGGCCTAGTTAGGCAGAGTGAAAACCTGAAGCCTGTCATGGAGTTGGTCTAGCCAAGCAAACTGGGGTCTTTGGGGGATTTGTGGTCCCTAGCGGAGGGTCCTTTCAGAGACCACAGTTATCCTAAGCTATAAAGCAAGTTTGAGGCTAGCTTGGTCTATGCAAGACCCCCACCTTGAAAAATTAAAAATTGAAAAGAGTTCTTGCTTTCACACACACACACACACACACACAAGCCTAGAGACAGTGACTACCCTAGTAGCAATGAGTATCTAGATTGTGGTGGCCATAGTTTCATTTCTGTTGCTGTGATAAAACATCCTGACAAAAGCAGTTTTAGGAGAGAAAATATTCATTCAGCTTAACAGTTCACTGTTGTGGGAAAGTCAGAGTAGGAACCTGAAGCAGCCAGTCACATCCAGGGTCAAAGGCAGAGAGAGAATAAATAAACGTATGCTTCTTGTCCTCAGCCATCTTCCTTTACTTACATATCTGCCTAGGGAATGGCGCCACCCACGGTGGACTGGGTCTCACTACAGTTAGCACAGTGAAGACAGTCAATCCTTCCTCTCCCACTGGCATGCCCACAAGCCAACCTGATCTAGGACTGTCATCTCGAGTGGTTCTAGGCTGTATCAAGTTGATGATTACATAACCTCAGTGGTCTTGCAATAGCAATTTTTTCCCCTTTTGGGGCAGGCCTCCCCCTGCCCCTGCTATATATCCCAGGCTGGCCTTGAACTTGCAATCTTCCTGCCCTGGCTTTCCAACTGCTGGGATTACAGGTTTCTACTAGAACATGTGGCAGTGTTAAGTATCAACTTGATAGAGTCTATAATTTCCTGGGAGATGGGCCATCAGTCCTGGCTGTGAGAGATCATCTTAATTACATTTAATTGTGGGCAGGGCAATTTCCAGGACTTGTGGTCCTGAACTGAAAAAAAAATAGGGAAAGGGAGTTGAGCACCAGAAAACATGCGTTTGTCTATCTCTGCACCTTGGATGTGATATAACACTTAGGCCCCTGATGCTATGGCTCCCCACCACGATACACTGTAACCTGGGGCTGTGAGCCGGATAAGTCTTCTCTCCTTCAAGCTACTTTTGTCTGAGTATTTTACCACAGCCCCAGGAGAAGAAACTAAGACACAGGCCTGGCATTAAAATACTGATCTTCACTGAAAACAGAAGCTGTATTCCTGGAAATAGACCGGCCCAAGTCTGGCAAGCAGAAGCAGTGAGCAAGCAGGCCTGAGAGACTTGTCATGTCATATGACAAGGAAGCTGGTGAGCTTCCATCAGCCAGACTTGGTAACTAACTAGTCAAGGACTGGGTGACTCCCACGGCAGCAAGAGCAACAGCTACAGTGCCAGGAGTGGTGATGCCTTTAACCCCAGCACTTGAGAGACAGAGGCAGGCAGATCTGTATGAGTTTGCCACCAGCAAATTATGTGACTTAACTGAATGTTAAGCTGTATCAAATGGAAATGTATCAAATCCACTTACATTGTTCTTTTATGCCTATGTGAAAAATTAAAAGATATTAATGACAACTAGAGTTCTAATAAAACTACACTTTTGTTAAAAAAAAAATCAAACACAAGCATCCTCCACCACCACCACCACCAACAAGAAAAACAGTTTATAAGTGAGAGATGAAACACTCCTTCTGCCTTTTATTTTGAGATGGAACCTCACTGTGTCTCATCCTCCCCAGAGGTGGGATTATGGGTGTGCACCACAGTCTGCTCATCTCCTTTTTTTTTCTGTCACTTAAAAAATTACTTATTATGAAAACTATGTATTAACACATACATTAATGTTTCTGTGCAGGCATTAGGTCAGAGCACAATTCTGTGTCTCCTTCCTCCATTGGGTGGGTCCCAGGGCTTGAACTCTGATCCTCAGGCTCACATAGCAACCGCCTTAACTATGGAGACATCTCACCTGCCCATCTCCTGCTTTTCTGAGAAAGTCATATCTCAGAGAAGTGTTGAGTGACCAATGAAGAAAGAACACTCGCTTCCACAGCCTCAAGTGAATTGAGTATACACTGCTACTGTCACAGAAAAGAAGCCCCGTCCCTCAGCTGAGCCCCTCTGGGACCACACCCCCACCTGTGACGCTTTTACAAAGCCTTTCCTCTACAGTTAGGTCAACTTAAAGAAACGTAGGGGATAGAAAGGAAAAGGAAGCAACATGGGCGGTGGGAGGGCGGGTGGGTGGATGGGTGAATCAGCAAGCCACACACTGTAGGGAACCCTGCAGGATAAACCGTCTGGCTTCCTTAGCAAATAAAGTACAAGTGAAGGGAAAAAAATTAGAAGGAACTAGAGACTAAAATAGGCACAGAAGGCATGTGCCAACTGTGTGTGCCGACTAGTTTGCATTCCTGTTTTCTTAGACCTATGGAATGCATGTGGCGTTGTGTGGCCTGGGCGACGGCTCTGGTCATGAAGTGCTTGCTTTGCAAGCATGAGGACTCGAGCTCAGTCTCCAGAACCCACATAAGGAGCCGGGTGTAAACCCTGCATGCTTTTCTCAATGTTTCATAAGAAGTTTGGTAGTGGACGCACCTAACACAAAATGTGCAGCTAGCAGTGGATGGGTCTTGGTGGCAAAATTCATAAAACAACTGTATTTTAAAGGGCTAATACGCTACAAATATTTTGTCCTCATATTCTTAGGTCAGAATGGATATTTCATTAAACATGTTGTATAATGCCCGAAATTAACTTGTAAGCCCCACCTGCCCAAGGACCAGGTAACATCCCAAAATTCTGGGAGTTGTAGTTCCTGGAAAATAACAAAGCCTCATGGGAAATTATGGTGGCCTATAGGTTTGTCCGTATAAACCTCTGCATCATGTGTCTTGGGGCCATTTAGCTAGGAAATTCTTAGGGAATGGTCCTGACCAGAGTCCATCTCTTGGTCAGTATTTAATATTTAGTAAAGCTTGCTTCAAATTTGGCCCCAAATGGTGGAATTGGGTTTTTTTTTTTCAGTGAATCTCTAGATTAGCAGTTGTATGTAAAATTACATAACATAGCTCTTTAACTATTAAAGTTAGATCCACTCATTGTGGAAGACCCAGGCCTGGTGCTGTGTAATAATCTCAGCTCTGGGCAGGTGAAAATAGGTGACTGCCTGGCGCTCAATGACCAGACAGTGTGAATTTCATACCAAGTGAGAGACACTGTCTCAAAAGATGAGGTAGGCGGTGCCTAAGCAAAGACACCTCTGTTTGGGGGGCTGGTCTGGTGCTATGTATTCAAATGCTAAATACTGGCCCCCAAGTGATGCTGTGTAAACTTTGCTCACCAATATTCTCTGGCTGGTTAAATTAAGCTGTTGACAGCCACTAGCTGGGCAGAAGAGAGGTGGGCGGAGCTTCAGTTCCCTGGCTTGGGGGTCTCTGAGGGACCATGAGGCAGGGAAGAGGAGAGAGAGAGAGAGAGAGAGAGAGAGAGAGAGAGAGAGAGAGAGAGAGAGAGAGAGAGAGAGAGAGAGGAAGCAGAAGATGTAGCAGGAGGAGAAACCAGGGAAGGAGGTTGCTATGGGGCAGTATGGACCGTGAGTGCGTAGCCTGATAGGACAGAAGCAGCTTGGGTAGAAACAATTACGGCAAGTAACTTGGGGTGTGTAGCTGGGAAATAGCAAAATAGCTTAGAGGGTTTATATCTGCCCAGTTACCGTGCCTTAAAGCTTTTATGAATTTAAAGGGTCTCTGTGTCTTTTATTTGAGAACTAAAGGGCCAAAATGGGGTAGAAAACCCAAATAGATATTTAGGAGCAAAAGGGGGCATAGTAAACCCCCCCAAAATTAATTATTGCTGAACTTCTTGCCTCCTCACACTCACATGCATGCATATACACATGCACATGCATGCACATGACCCAAGAATGGCCACTCCGTGCATTAGGCTCACACTAGACTGTTCATCTTGCTATGAAGTACTGTCTTTTAGTCCCCGGGAGTTCCTGTCTCCAGACAAGCTCCCTGTCACATGGAGAAATGAACAGACACAATTATGGTGACAGACAGAGACCAGACCCAAAGCCAAGGAACCTGCAGGCTCCCAGCTTTGACCTCCGGCACAGCTCAGTTTCCAGGCTGGGAATGCCTTCAGAGCTTCCGAGCCCCACCCCTGACTTGCTAGACACCTCTGTGCCTGGACCATCCCTCGTGGGGACTCTCACCTGTGGAATCCCTGTCCTCCAGAACTCCAGGGGATGTCAGGAGTGTCTTATTGGGTGGTCAGGAGTTAAGACTGACATGTGTGCATGTGTGTGTGTGTCGGTGGGGGGGGGACACTCAGGTCTTCAGAGGACGAAGTTTGGGGGAAACAGAAGTTGCCCCGTCCCCACCTATAGAGCAGGATGCAGCTCTCAGCTATGGCTCTAGCTCGGGCCTGGGCCTGAGTGCTGCTACACTTCCTGCCATGATAATGGAGTAACCTTCTGAAACTTTAAACAATCCCCCAGTTCAGTGCTTTCTCTTATAATAATTGCTTTGGTCATGGTGTCTCTTCACAGTGATAGGACAGTGAATAAGCCGAGGGCTACTCCCCAGGATGAATTTTGGTGGAATCTTGGGTGATAGACACAGTTAACCCTTGCTGATGGCATCTGCGCATCTGCACCCTTGATTGTAGGAAACCGCCTTTAGCCTGTCGACGAACTTGCTTATCACCAATCGTCCCATCTTACACTTACAGATGCGTGGAATGAGGCACAGGGAGGTTACAGCCCTGAGCGTGCACACAGCAAACGGGAAGTCCTGCTCCCAGCCTACAGCCTTAGCTGCTGCCTTACACAATAGGATTGTGATCTGGTGACCTCCTCAGAAGGCGCTGTCCTCCAGTCCGGGAAAGGCTGAGAGCAGTGGAGATGGCAGACACCCTGGCTTTGGTGTGAGGATAACAACCCCCCAGATGAGGCTCTGCAAGGAGATGGAATAGCCTAACCACCTGTCTGTGGCCAGGTATGCAGGGCTCCCCCGGGCCAGCATTTCAGGAGGGATGCTGACCTTCACTGCAGAAGCCTCTTTTCCGTCCTCCCTCATGCCCTCTCTCTCCTTCAATCGTAGTGCCTACCCTAGTCCCGACTGTTGCTTAATCCAGGAGCACAGTTCCTGTGGGCTGAGCCTGACTGATTTGGTCATCTCCCTCCTGCACTTCAAGGGAAAGGCAAGATCTTGCACAAGGGGCTCCAGTGTCTGTCCCCTCCGACTGGCTGAGGAAGGGTGTGCCATGGAGCCTCTCTACCTGTTTCTCCTGCTGCTGGTCACAGGTGGGACCTGCCCTCTACAATGCTTTCTTTTCTTCGCCTTTTGTGAGCAGGTGGCTGGGTGGGGTGCAGATGACACGGAGGGGAACTGCAAAGGAGGCGGAAGTCCTGGCATGCTCCAGTGCCCTGCTTGGCTCTGCTTTCCTCCTCCCTGGCCCATGTCCTTCACACCATCCTCCCCAGGATTAACCCCCACGTTTAGGAAAGGTTAAGAGGCTCCTGCTGGACTTGGTCACTGATGGAGTTTTGAGGGTGGCGCTAGCCGTGAGTTGGGGGACCCGTGGAAGCACTGCTAAGACCCTTTAGACACTCAAGAAACCCTTAAGCATAAGTGGAGAGGCAGAATGGGAGAGGGAAAAGAAAGGAGGACTTGGCCTGGGGTTTACATCCTCCTAGAGCCCCTCCCACATTCAACCTCAGTGCTCTGTGGGAGGCGAGGATGCTGAAGGCTCTGCCACTGCATCCTCATCTATGGTGGACCACCTCTGACACTGTCACTGGGTGCATCCTTTTCCTGAAGAGTAATGGACAAACCCAGGTAAGAGAAGAGGCTGCCCTGTGTCTTATGCCTGCAGCATCTCAGCTGGAAGTGGAGGAGAGGTAGGGTACCTAAGCCTGCCTCCAGGCAGAGGAATAAAGGGGCTGATGTGAGGTCTCTAGTTCCAAAAGGCAAGTCGCCAGCTCCCTGATCTCCCCTTTCATGTTTCCATCTCTGTAATAGCTGGAGACACAGTGCAAGGGGCAGAAAGTTTGTGTGAACCCTTGTTCCCCTGCCCTGGCAACAACTTGACGGGTATTTCAATGCCATCTCCTCTACCCCAAGAGGATCCCCAGAATAGCAGTCTTATGTCTCCCCCAAAATAGCTCTGAGACAAGTCCTTCCTAAAAAAGGGGAACAGAACCATAGAAATAGGGAAGCTGGGAGCCAAAAGTTAGGAAAGGAGAGCCACTCGGTGGAATGATTGAAGACTGGGCAGTGAGGCAGGGGCAAGGAACCGGCTGGAGCTCCAAGGATCCACTAACTTTGCTCTCCTGAGAAGGAGAGGGGAAACAGGCATCCTATATGACAGGAGGGAAGATGTCTAAAATAGAGCCAGACCGGTTTTTAGAGCCAGATATGGCTTAGTCAGTACGGTGCCAGCCCTGCAAGCACGGGGACCTGTGTTTGTGCCCACAGGACCCATGAGAAAGGCCAGGATCAGTGGTATGTGCCTGTCTCCCTAGAATGGAGACATGAGGGGGAGGTGTCAGTCAGATCCCTAGAAGCTCATGGGCCGCCTTGGTCTATGTTGCAAATTTCGACACTGTATTAGTCATCGTTTTGTTGCTGTGACAATATAGCTTACAAAACAACTCAATGAAGGAAAGATTCGTTTTGGCGTGTAGTGTCAGGGGATACACTGCATCCTGGAGGGGACAGCCTGGTGGCAGGAGGCAGCTGTCATACTGTATGCTTAGTCAGGAAGCTGAGAGACCAATGCCGCTGCTGGGTTCTCTTTTTGATGGAGCTGGGGACTTTTACCCTTGAAATGTTGCTGCCCATACTCAGGCCAAGTCTTTTCACGCCGGATTAACTGGATCCAGATGTTTTCCCTCGATATTCCCACAGGCTAACGTGATCTAGAAAACCTCTCATGTGCAAGTTCAGAAGTTTGCCCCCTACATGATCCTAGAGTGTGTCAAGTCGACACTCAACATTAACGATCTTGCACATTGCTGAGAGATCCTGTTTCAAACAAAAAGTTAAAGGTGCCCGAGGGCCAGAGCTTGTCCTGACGACCATGTGCACACTCTGCTCCTTGCATCTCTGGAGCTGATTCCAAAGGTTCCCCTGGAAGCATAGTAAGAAAATCAGATTCCTAGTTCCTAGGAGGCAGGGCAGTGGTGATGTACGCCTTTAATGCCAGCACTTGGGAGGCAAGAGACAGAGTTAGGTAGATGTCTGTGAGTTCCAGACCAGTCTGGTCTACAGAGTGAGTTTCAGGACAGTCAGGACTACAAAGAGAAACCCTATCTTGAAGTAGCAGGGGGCAGGGGGCGGGGAGAAAGGGCAGGGGCCTGGAGATGGGAGTGTTAGTTCCCAGTGTGCCATCTTCTCCACAGAGATCCTAAACTCTTCAAGGGTGGGACCCTTGTCTGTATAGTTTGCTGTTCCTGGTAGATGCTCAATGAATATTTGGTGGGTGCATGAAAGTGACAAGTGACTGCTTTCTCTGCAGAGTTGTCCCAAGCCCTCAACACCACAGTGCTGCAAGGTGTGGCCGGACAGTCCCTGCGGGTGTCATGTACCTATGACACCTTGAAGCACTGGGGTCGACGCAAGGCCTGGTGTCGCCAGCTGGGTGAGGAGGGCCCATGCCAGCGTGTGGTGAGCACACACAGTGTGTGGGTGCTGGCCTTCCTAAGGAAACGGAATGGCAGTACAGTCATCACAGATGACACCCTTGCTGGAACCCTCACCGTCACTCTGAGGAACCTCCAAGCTGGTGACGCGGGCCTCTACCAGTGTCAGAGCCTCCGAGGCCAAGAGGCTGATATCCTACAGAAGGTCCTAGTGGAGGTCCTGGCAGGTGAGTACAGTGGCTGGTTGTACTTTTGGTTGGTCCTTGGGCCAGGTCTCACTGTTGTATGACATAAACAAATGTCTGTCCCATTATAGCCGCCACCAACAGTTCCAAGAGATGGTTCCATCCAGGTCTGGCTTAGTGGATTAGTGAGTTTGCTGGGGCTACTTGTAAGTGCATGGGCAGGGCATTTATTTACAGGTAACTTAAAGCTCCTGTATCACCAATAAATAAGTGAATAAATAATAAAAAAAAAACTATCCCTGAATGGATGACAAATCATAAAAAACAGCAACCCTGGAGCTCTCTGCATCCCTAATGCTACCCACATCCCTGGTGCTCCCTGCATCCCTTGAATTCCATGCATCTCTGGTGCTCCCTGCATCCCTGATGCTCCCTGAACAACTTGTAGAGCCTCCTCTCCCCAACAACTGTAATGGCTTATATAACCTTGGCGTGGATGTGTTTATGTCTTGTAAAGTTTCATGACGTTCCTGAGCCTTGTAAGTTTTCCTTTCTTCCTGAGTTATATGGCCTCTTCTCCTCCCTCTATGAGGATATATTTCAGTTCAGAGGAAATAACTTTACAACACTCAAGTTCAGGTATATATTTTCAGGGCTACCTCCTTCCCTTAGGAAAATATACTGCATGAATCCGTGGATAGTTGTCAGGAATACTCACTGTATAAGGGAGATAAAACCCAGTGTGCACTCTTCATGGCAGCCGTGCTTACCTGTGGGAAGAGAATCTTTCTTTAGCTTATATGAAGACATTTAACCAGTCTCAACCTTGTGTCCTCGAAGCACTTAATCTGGTTGGAATCCCAGTAGTATGTGAGCACTGTATGTGGTTCTTAAATAACAACAAATCATTTCATCCACTCATTCAACAAGGCAGCCTGGTGCAGAAATCACTCCTTGGTTGTACCAGGCAATGCGCTGTCGGTCCGTCTCCCAGCCTCCATTTCTTCCCCTCTCTGAGGAGATCATGCCATTGCCCTAGCACGTAGACTCCGCCATAAGCCCCTTAGAAAAAGGGAAATGATGGTGTCTGTTGGCTACTCTGAACTGAATTGGGGGTGGGATCCCTGTCCTTTTAAAATAGAGCCCAGGCTCCTGCCTAGTCCGCAGGACCAGCAAAGGCCTACCGGAGAGATGCTGCCAGGATCCAGGTCCCTGCCCACACTGTGGCCTCTGTGATGAAACTGAGCATCTAGATTCAGTATTCCTCTGAGGTAGAGAGACTGTAACTCTTCAGTAAACCCCACTTCTACCACTCTCCTAAAGAGAGGTTCAAGAGCCATGACCTGTCAACTCTCTCGGGGTCTAGTTCAGTAGCAATGACTTGGCCCTGTATCCAATAGTTTACAGAATATTTTGATATATTTGGTGGTAGTGGTAGGGTTTTGGTTTGTTTTGAGACAGGCTGATTCAGAACTCTCCACCCTCTTGTCTCAGTACCTTAGTCCTGGGGTCACGAGATGTGTCACCATGCCTGGCTTGCATGAATTTTGCATTTTCAGGCCTCCCAATATTCACTTGCTTTTCATAGGCCTGAGTGACAGGATGACAATTGCTGGCCCTTGACTTCAGTGGGGTGCCAGGTATTAGGCTGAGGTTGAACCTTGTCACCTTGCTACTAAGGAGGTGTTCCCAGTAGCCCCTCTTACTTGGGAGATCGAGTCTTAGGTAGGCTAGGCTGGTCTCAGACTTACTCTCTAGCAGAAGGTGACCTTGAACTTCTGATTCTCCTGTCTCTTCCCAGTGCTGGGTTCACAAGCATGTGCCATCATTTCTGGCTTACGTTGTGCTGGGGATCAAACCTAGGAGTTTGTGCATACTAGGCAAGCATGCTACGTGCTCAGCTCTCAACACCTACTCTTTATAGGCTAGGGAATTGAACAGAGGCTAATATCCAGATATACACACGACTGGAGCCCCAGGGCTCTGAATGAATAGAAGGCTGTGACTTCATGGCTTGTCTCTCACAGACCCTCTAGATGATGAAGATGCTGGACATCTCTGGGTCCCCGAGGACCCACAGAGTTTTGAGGGTGCCCAAGTGGAACAAAGCACTTCCAGGTACAGTAGTGGCTCCTCCTCAGAGCCCTGGCAGTGGCTGTGGATGGAGGTTCCCTGGACAAACGGATCAGGCAAAGAAGGCCCAGATATAATCTTGTCTGAGTAGCCCTTCCGCTCGCTAGCGTGTTGATGTTTGGGGGGCCTAGAAATTAAGAGATTGAAGCCCTTTGGAACCATTCACAAAAGCGCCACTTCAAGCTTCAGGAAGGGCAGCCCACACAGACCCCTGCAATTCAGCAATGAGTCTGGCTACTTTTGCTTAAAACTGGGAGCCCTGGGTCTATGCTTTTTGGGAGAACCAGAATCCATTCTGGATGGCCCATTCCTATGTACCAATATAAAAATGTGTTGTGCAACCCCAAGCACGCGTGAGGTGCATGCCTGTGCCCCATACCCACAACAGCATCCTACAGGGGATGTGCTTTGTGCACATAGTAGATTGTAAAACAGACTGCAGGTTCCCTTGAGCCCCGTGAAGCTGCTTCCCCAGCCCCTAGGAATTCGTGTCCCTTCTCTATTTCTTCACGGGCAGGTTTCATCCTGTTGGCCACCTCTAGCCCACCATCTTCTTCCTCTTTCCAAGCAGCCAGTCCGGAGAGATCGCCTTCCCGCCCACTTCCATACTTCTTCTCCTGGCCTGTGTCCTCTTCAGCAAGCTTCTTACAGCCAGCATTCTCTGGGCTGTGGCCAGGGGCAGGCAGAAGCAGGGACCCAGCAGGTTGGACTGTGGCCACGATGCTGAGCACCAACTTCAGATCCTGACTGGTGAGTGGGGCAAGCCAGAGGTGGTGGGGGGCGGGGCAGGGATGTTAGGCATGAACAGGGAAGGGATGGGAAGGAATGAGCCGTACCTGTTGCAGGACCCAGAACTACGTGAGAGAACTCCAAGTGGGAAGAGAAACCCAGCTGAAGTCCACCCAGGAACCATTCCAGCTTGCACATTCTCTCCCTCCCTCTCACCAAGAAGACATCTGCTTTTGTTTCTTCTGCTTCAGAAGCCACTTCTGCCTAAAGCTCGCCTCTCCTGGATGCAGGAATACTGGTGTGTCCATATGTGTTGAGTAGGGAAGAGAGCCAGATGGTCACCTGTCAACGTTGGTACCTTGAACATTAAACACTGTCACACACCAACCCAGGACTACCCACTCTTTCGAGACAGTTCTGTGCCTCATACAGGTCTTCTCTTTCTCAGTGATGGGACTCAGGGATGGCTCATGGTCTTATGCATTCTGGATGTGAGCTTACCACTGAGATAATTCCAGGACCCCTGCCTAGGGAATGGTGTTACCTGCAGTGGGCTGGGACTTTCCATATCAATCAACATGTAATGTAGACAACGCCTTTAGACAGCCCACAGGCCAACTTCATCTAGATAACCCCTCTCTGAGGCTTCCTTTAGTGATTCTGTATTGTGTCAAGACGGCAATTAAAACTAACCATTACATGTCCCATGTCCTCCATGCCATAGGCTCTAATCAGGTTAATTTTTTCATCCTCCACTTCCCCCAAGTCCTTTTGTGGGAAAACTGATCAGCTTCCTACTCCTCATCTTGTGGCATTCTCTTATGTTTTTGGTTGTGAGTCTAGCCTTTAATGGTTAAGCCATCTCTCCAGCTTGTGGCATTCTCTTTATTGGCTACCCTTAGGCTACAGCTGCCCCACTCTCAGCCCCAAGCTCCTTCCTCTCGTCCCCCACTTCTGTCACTCAGGGACATCCAACCCACCGACTCTCACCTCCCAGAGCTCTGCTTCCATCTGCAGCTTCCCCTTTGGAGAAAGGACAAGGTATGAGTCCCAGTATCTGAGCTGGGAACAGACAGTTCACACCCCTGGATATACCGAGAGGAAACGGAGGCTCAGAGTCCAGCCTGGGAATCCCTCGGAATTCAGGGCACCCTTTTGTCTAGCTCCATCCTGCTAGTGTATTTGTGAATAAGTGCACAGCACAGACTCTGCCCTTGGAGCTCTTGTTCTAGGGAGAGGAGGTGGCGGGGTAGCAATACACACAATAATGGGGGTGTTGAGGAAAGGTTAAAAATAAAGCTGGGTGCAGAGGAGATGGACGGTGCCACGTTGAGCAGGACAGTCAAAGAGGACACCTGAAGGAAGGAAATACATGAAAGCATTGTGAATTCGAGGCAAAGGGGACAGACTGCCAGGACCGTGCCAGTCTCTCTAACCCTGTTAGTTTTCTTTTCTGTTGCTGTGATTAAAAACACCTTGGGCAAAAGCAACCGAGGGAGGAAAGGGCTTGTTTAGTTTATCATTCCAAGTTACAATCCATTGATTTGGGGGAGTTGAGACAAACTCAAGCAACTAGTTCTATCCTATCTTCAGTTGACAGTGGAGAGAAGCAAACACATCCGTTCTGCCTGCTTGCTTGTGCCCATGCTCACTTAGCTTTCTTCCCTTGTTCCAAGGTTCCAAGGTCCCGGCCAGGAAACAGGCAAGACAATCCCCACAGACATGCGCACAGGCCAACTTCATCTAGACAAACCTTCTTTGGGACTCCTATCCCAGATGATTCTAGATTGTGTCAAGTTGACTGTTAAAATTGACCAGCACCAAAACAACAACAATAACAACAACAAAACGACCAGCACAGCAGGGCGGTGGTGGCGCATGCCTTTAATCCCAGAACTTGGGAGGCAGAGGCAGAGGGATTGATGTGAGTTCGAGACTAGCCTGGTTTACAAAGTGAGTCCAGGATAGCCAAGGCTACACAGGGAAACCCTGTCTCGGGAAGAAGAAAAAAAAAAAAAAAAGATCGACCAGCACAAACACACACCTAACACCCTGGGCAAGAGTAAGGGAGAGTGGGGTAGAAAGTCCCTGATGGACCAGAGTGAGGAAGGATCAAGCTGGCCACAGACTCGAGCTTTCTATTAGGTCTCAGAAGTAGACATCCAGGAATCCTTGTGGCCATGGTTACATGAATATGCTTACTATCTAACATGAGCTTGGGAATTATGGGAAAAGTCCGTTATGGTATGCACGCTCCAGTCTCACTTCCACACAGCCCTCCCTGGGTTCCACCCCTGCCTAGTCCACTCCTGCTTAGGGTGCTCCACTAACCCTGGCCTGGAGCTATGGGTCAGCCTGCTTTTGGGGGGCTTCTCTGATGGCTTCATTGTGTCCTCCGGCAGTTGCTTCATCCTCACAGATCCAGCCCACAGTCCAGCCAAGCCCTTTCAGCTGCATGCATCCTGGACACCGGGCCGTGAAGTGGGCCTGAGAGGCTTCTTCCTGAGACAGGCTGGGGCATGGTGGATGCTTCCCTCTTGCAGTTTGCTCATCACTCTTTACCTGTGCTACCATGTCCAAGATGCCCACCTCTGGGCTAGAGTGACCAATGGGATGCCCTGTCTCAAGCCAAGGATCACCCTGGGATGAAAGGCAGATCGATTCGTGGGCTTCAGTTTCCTCTTTGCCTCCTGACAACTTGTAGTGAGCAGGTTGCTCAACCCACAATGGTTGGATGATTGTAAAAATAGAACAGGCAAACAAGCAATTAGTTAAACAACCAATACTCCCCTTGTCTATTTCACTGGGATTTAAAATTACTTTTAGGGGGCCGGAGAGATGGTGTCTTACTGTTGTTCTATTTCTGTGAAGAGACAGCATGACTAAGGCAACTTATAAAAGGAAGCATCTAATTGGGGCATAGGACAGTTTCAGAGGGTTAGTCCGTGATCCAGGAAGCATGGTGCTGGAGCACAGTAGGAGCGGCAGCTGAGAACTTAATATCTGATGAGAGAGAGAGGGGGGCAGGGGCACTAGGCCTGGCTTGGGCTTTTGAAACCTCAGAGCCCACCCACACATTCTCCAACAAAGTCACAGCTCCTATCCTTCTGTGAATGAGACTGGTCCACATGGCTTCATAGGTTTGAACGATTGGTCATCAATGAGTGAACTGTTTGGGAAGGCTTAGAAAGTGTGGCCTCTTGGAAGAGATGTGTTACTGGGGGTGGGCTCTCTCTCTCTCTCTCTCTCTCTCTCTCTCTCTCTCTCTCTCTCTCTGTGTGTGTGTGTGTGTGTGTGTGTGTGTGTGTGTGTGTGTGTGTGTGTGTACACGTGTGTGTCTCCATCTCTCACTGTCTGGCTCTGGCTCTCTGTCTGTCTCTCTCCATCTCCCACTGTCTCTGGCTCTCTGGCCCTGCCTGCTGCCTGCTGATCAGGATGTAAAGCTCTCAGCTCCAGCTCCAGCGCCAGGCCTATCTGTTTCCTGCCATGATGATCGTGGCCTAGCCCTCTCAACTGTAAGCAAGCTCCAGTTCAAGGCTTCCTTTTTATAACAGTTGGCATACATGATGTCTCTTCACAGCAAAAGAACGGTAACCAAGACAACTTCCTAAGCAGTCCACCACCTGGGACACAAACATTCAAATATAGGAGCCTGTGGAGGCCAGTCTCACCTAAACCACCACAGAAGGTTCAGTGGTTAAGAGCACTTGGTGTTCTTATAGAGGACCTGAGTTTAGTTCTCAGTATCCCAATTAGCTGCTTAGTTGCCTGTAACTCCAGCTTCAGGGAATCTGACTTCCTTTCTGACCTCCTCAGGTACCCACCTCCAATGCGCGCACACACACACACACACACACACACACGACATTGTACATATATGGAGATCAGAGGACAGCTTAGCCTTTTTCCACAATGTGGGTCCCAGGAATCGAATTCAGGTTGTTAGTCTTGGCAGCAAGCAGCTTTACCCGCTGAGTCATCTTGCATCCTTGCTGGGTTTTTGTGAAGTAAAAAAGACAAAACCTTTATGGAAATCCCTGGCCAGGTGTCTAGTACATTGTAGGTCCTCAAAAAACACCAGTTTCCTCACTTAAAAAACCCAGCAACATCAGCTTCCATGGAAACCAGGGCTCCTCCTCTGGTCAAGCACTGAACCATATTCATGTGAAGATCTCACTTTAATGTATGACACCACCCCAGGTGCACACAACACCTCCGTGGCTACAGGATGTTGCAGCTTCGCCTGCACTGTCAATGCAGGAGGAAGGCCTGGTTTGCTCCAGATCTTGTGTCCTGGGAAGCACTTTGGTCCTCACCACACAGGGACAGTGTCCTTCTACGAGGCTCAGTGTGATGTACTAGTGGGATCTCAGCTACTCCCAGTTACCAATGAACTATGCCTGGAAGGAAAGAAAGCAAGAGGAAGGTGGGAGGGCCGCCAGGCATTTTACCCAGCTGCCTCAATTAAGCCAATTAAAGAGACATAGAGTGGGAAAATCGGAGAACGAAAATGTACCCAATGTGGCCACAGTGGGAATGAGAACAAAAAGGTTCAGCGGTCTCCCAAAACCATCTTCAGTATTTTCCCTCCATTTTCCATGTGTGTCTGTCTGTTCTTGCATGGTGTATGAACACATGTATATGTGGGTGCACATTCATACATTTGGAGGCCCAAGGTTGATGTTAATAATCATCCATGCTGGTAGTGGTGGCGTATACCTTTAACACCTACACTAGAGAGGCAGAGGTAGGAAGTGTGAGGTTCTCTGAGTTCAAAACCAGCTCGGTCTACATAGAGAGTTCCAAGTCAGCTAGAGCTACAAAAAGAGCCATCTCAAAAAAAAAAAAAAAAAAGAAAAGAAAAAAGAAAAAAGAAAAAGAAAAAAGAAACAGGGGGCGAGGGGAAGGGAGGGAGGGAGAGAGAGAATCATCCTTGAGTGCTCTTCCACTTTATTCATTGAGGCAGGCCCCTAACTAAACCTGACATGACTAGTCTCTCCAGCCAGTTTGCTCTGGAAAGCCCCCTGACTCTGCCTTCTGGGGATGGAGTTACTGGTAGGGTGCCACGCCCATAGCACATTGAGATAGGTTCTTGGGGAACCAAACCCCAGTCATGCTTACTCAGCAAGTGCTTCATCTGCTGAGCCATCACCCCAGCACCCATCTTTTGGGGTCTTAACATGAAGTTTGGGTTTGAGTAAAGGATGAGAGGCATGTAGGAAGCAGTCTCTGCTAAGGTGACCTCCTGCCCACCATTGTTGCACCGTGTGAGGCCTCTCACTGGGCTTCAGCCATTTCCTTCCTCCACCATGAGAGTCCAGGGGCAATTCCAATTCCTTGGGAGCTCACCGCTTCAAGAGTCTGGTAGCTGAAAGAAGGGGCGTGAGTGTCTCTTTAGAATATCTTCACTCTTGCCAGAACAGTTATAGCATGGGGGGTGGGAGGAGGAAGGGAGGGAGGGGCAGGAAGGGAGGGAGGGACAGAAGAGAGACTGAGGGAGAGAAGAAAGAAGGAGGTCCCATTGCTGTTCTCTGGAGCTCAGCTTCCACACAAGGGCAGTGTGTTCATCTGTACATGTGACTCTACTTCTGGCAGACTGTTTATCATGTGTTCTGTCTGGCTCCCCAGGGCAATTTTGAGACCAGATGCTTCCTCTGAGTCTGAGTCTCAAGAACCTCCAAATAGACTTGCAGTTCAAGGAACAAGTGAGCGCCAGAGTTTCAAAAAGCCTCTCTGAAGCTTGAGCTCTGAGCTTGAACACATAGTTGACAGCAGGTGGTGCTGCAGGGCGGGGAAGGGGACAGGTGAGCCCGGTTTCGAACCTACCTTTGCGTCCTGCTTGCCTCCATGGTATGGCCAGCCGCTTCATGCTTCTGCTGTGCCTCCTGAGACGGTGAGCCCCAATATCTTCCGTTCTTTAGGGTTATTTTGTCGTAGCAATATGAAAACTAATATACAGGCTCACTGAGCCTTCTTCCTCTTTAAGGAAATACAGATACAGAGAAAGAAAAGACAAATAAATACCATCCTTCTTGGGTATACATGTTTTTGGGAAGGAAAGTGAAGGATACAAGTCTCTCTGGGTGTTTCCCAGGCTCGAGCTTCTGAGGAATGTTTGCCGCTCAGACCCACACAACATACATGCTCTTTGCACATACTGTCAGGACCATGTCAAAAGGAGGAAATATTCGTGGAGAACACAGCATTCATGGAGCCAAAGTACACTTGAAGAAAAACAGTAATGCTTGAAGACTTAGAGAGAGAACTTGTGAATTGAAAACATCCAGGAAAAAAATGGGTTTGGAGAGATAGTGCAATGGTTAAGAGCATTTGCTGCTGTTGCAGAGAACCCAGGCTCAGTTTCCAGTCTCCACGTGACAGTTTATAACCATCTGTAACTCCAGTTCGAGGGCATCAGGCACCTTCACCTGGTCTCATAAAGGCAAAATACTCACACCCATAAAATACAAATAAATAAATAAATCTCTCTTAAAAAGAAAGAAGAAGAAAGAAAAGGGCTGGGGATTTGGTGCTATTGGTACAATGACTGCTCAGCATGCGTGCAACCCTGGTCCCATCTCAGTAGCAACCAAACCCAGCACTCGGGAAGTAGAGTCAGGATTAGAAGTTCAAGATCACTCTTGGCTACATGACAAATTTGAGGCCAGTCTGGGTCCCATGAGACCTTGTCTCTAAAAGGAAAAGGAAGAATGAAGACAGTAAAGGAGACGGGAGAAGACTATGCAGGTATTCCTAGAAGCCAGGATACAGTGAATAAAGAGACGAACAACGAGAAAGAAAACTTATGAAAACAGGAAGAATGCCTAAGAAAGCAAGACTCATGCCGAGTAATACCTGGGCTGCGGAACAGCAAGAGAGGAAAGACGACGAGGTGTCCACTCTGAAGAAAATCATATTCCCTAGAGTTGAGGAGCTCGAAAGAAACAATTTGTGGAGTCTAGGTAGGCAAATGGCAGGTCCGGTGGGTCTCCGGGGAAGCAGCTGTAGTGAGGGAGTGAGGGTCTCTTGGTAGCTGGAATGTGAACGGAGCCAGGATGGGGGTGTCTCCCATAAAGACTTGAGAATCAGATGGCCTCGGGCCGCATAGGGGGGCCTTCCTCTCCTCCTTCAGAGCTGTTTCTTCAGATGTGTAGCTGGGACACTGAAGATTATCATTCCCCGTTCTCCTGCCCTTCGGTAGCTGCATCCTCTCACCATTCCCTTTGGCGGGGAGTCTGACCCCCCGCCTTCCAACATATCTCCCACTTGCCTACTAGTCTCTAAGGATCTTCTGAGCTCTAAGCCAAGCAAGCCTTGGAGAAGCTCCCTGCCCCCAACCTTAGAGATTCCCACCAGTGTAACTCCAGCGGCTCCCCACGGTTTGCTGGAGAGCCCACGTGACCGGATAAGACAGATGTTTCCTGCTCCCAGGAGCCTGCACTATTAGTGAGGAGGTCACCCTCAGAACTGACGTCTGCCCAGCCATGGGCTACTACTACCTGCTGCTGCTGCTGCTCCTGGGACTAGCAGGTAAGGAGCCGATGGAGCCGCTGCCTCCTTCACCAGCCATAAGTATCACCGATGTCATAGCTACCCCTCTGGATCCCCACATCCCTATGTCAGGTAGAGTGGGGCTAGGAACTGTGCCTGCTTCTATCCAACCCTCACTCCACACTTCCTTTCCTTCCCCAGGCCAAGGCTCAGCTGACAGCCACCCTGAGATGCTACAAGCTCCGGTGGGGTCCTCCATTCAGGTGCAGTGCCACTACCGGCTCCAGGATGTGAGGGCTCGCAAGGTCTGGTGCCGGTTCTTGCAGGAAAGCTGCCAGCCACTGGTGACGTCAGCTGTGGACCGACGAGCCCCAGAGAACAGGCGCATATTCCTCACTGACCTGGGTGGGGGGCTCCTGCAGGTGCAAATGGTGACCCTGCAGGAGGAGGACACAGGGGAATACGGCTGTGTGGTGGAAGGAGCCGCAGGGCCCCAGACCCTGCACAAGGTCTCCCTACTGGTGCTTCCACCAGGTATGTGGTCTTAAGCTGCTGCCCGCGCTGGAGTCAGAAAGATGACCAGCGATGGGGACTCTTGAGGCCTTGGGGGTGTGGGGCCCGCTAGGAAGGCATTGGGGTGAGCTATCTTTTCGACAGCTCTGCGGGAGTGAGTGGCAACGGAACTGTTTGGGAAGCTGGAGATAAGTCGTCTTCCTCACAGTAGCTTTCCATCACGGTGCCTGCGAGGTCCTGTGTCTTCCTCTAACTCTTCCGAGCTGATGCTGTCTTTGTTTTACTTTCCGTGGATTTCAAGCATATTAATGGAAATTAATTTTTGTGCCTTCCTCTGTGTGTGTGTGTGTGTGTGTGTGTGTGTGTGTGTGTGTGTCCATGAAACACCTGTATCGCCCCAGAGTATGAAGTTCACCATTTTGGACAGACTAGCTGGCCAAATAAGCATCTACCTATCTCTAGTCTCCTGCACTGGGGTTTCATATCTAGCATTGTTTTCTTGAGTATTAGGGACTCGAACTCAGGACCTCGTGCTTGCCAACTGAGACATTTCCTCAGCTCTGCCTTCCTTTGATAATTTAAAGTTTATCTTAACAGAGTTTAGTAAGGGCCTGACCTACAGGTGGGATCCATCAGTCCCCGGATTAGCCTTTAACTCACTATTTGTTTTTCTTTTTCAGAAGTCTCATTCTATAGCCCAGACTGGTCTGGAACCTAGTTAGGTAGTCCAGGCTGGCCTCAAACTCATGATCCTCCTGCCTCAGCTTCCTGGATGTCAGGTATTATACGTATACAGTGCTGTGCCTGATTCCATTCAGTTTTTAAAATTGGGGGAGCTTAATAATTTTTACATAAAAAAATAAAAATATTTAAGCCTAATATTTATGCATTAATATTAAATACGTTAATGTTTACGTTCACTGAGCAATCTTAATACAGAAAGCATATTATACTTGCCCAGTTTATTCTCACAGCTCACATCTTTCTAGACATTCATTAAAATAAAAACGCAATTTAAAAATAAGATGCTAGAGCTCTGGAGAGATGGCTGAGTGGTGAAAAGTACTGGATCCTCTTCTGGAGGACCTAGATTCGATTCCCAGCGCCCACTTGGCAGCTTACACTCTTCTGAAACTTCAGGGGATCCATTGTCCTCTTCTGGCCTCCTTGGGCATCAGGTACACACATGGTGTACACACACATGCAGCCAAAACATGCAGATGCCTAAAATAATATTGAAAAAAACAATTTAAAAAGTCGGTGCTACAATAGCCTGCACTGGAGGAAGAAGGTTGGGGGCGGCTGGTGCTTTTTCATATGATGGCGCCTTTCATCTTTTGTAAACTAGAGCTTGTCTCTTAAGCCCCTGCTGATACTCTTTCTCACTTCTTTGGTTTTCCTGGCTAAGTAAGAGGAGTGGATGAGATTGTTACTGGATTCACCCTCACGGTCCCTCTACAACTATTATTTTAAAATTTGCAATTCTCTTCCCCCAGCCCACCCCCCACTCTGTGGTGTGGTGTGTGTGTGTGTGTGTGTGTGTGTGTGTGTGTGTGTGTGTGTAGAGTTACGAGGACAGACAGTTGGTGAGAGTTGATTCTCTCCTTCAACCATGTGGGTGGGTTCTGGGGTTCAAATTCAGGTCGTGGGGCTTGGCAGCAGGCTCCTTTACTTTCTGAATCATCTTGCTGGCCCGTGGCTATTTTACACAGTAAGTACATGCCAGCTAACATGAGTCACCCTCAGGATTCGTCCTTCCTTGACAGGCTGAGATCTAGTAATTCTGGAGTTTGTCTTGTTTCTCCCCCCCCCCCCCCTCTCTCTCTCTCTCTCTCTCTCCCATCTGTGGTCTCCATTCTTGTGGATAGGTGCATGTGTGCCTGTGGAGGACAAAGGTCCATGTTGGGTGTCTTACTCTCCACTTTATTTTTGGAGACAGGGTCTCTCACTGAATCTGGAACTCTGCTAGGCTGGCTGATTGCTGAGTGACAGGGGTTCCTCCTGTCTTCTATACTCTGTCCCCGTGCTGGGATTAAAGACATGCACTCTGTGCCTGGCTTGTACACAGTGCTAGGGATCCAAATTCACGTCTCAGTGCTTCCGTGGTAGGCTCTTTACCCACTGAGCCATCTCCCCAGCCCCATTTTCCTTTCAGAGACATGGCTTATGTAACCCTGACTTACTCAAAACTCGAAACATTGACCTCAGAGGCCTCAAACTAGAAAAGACCCTCTGCCTCCCAAATGCTGGGATTACAGGCAAGCTCCACTATGCCTGGTGCATCTCCAGGTTCTAACTCCCTAAAAGACAGTTGGCACTAGTACCAGTCTGGCTGGGAAGAGGGGGGAAGAGGCATGAGGGAGCAAGTACCTGGAGCTCCCCCCCATTGCAGTGGGGTGGGTGCTGTATAAAAGATGCTCAGGCAGGTCAGCAGAGCACGATGTCCCAGGAGGGAATGGCCTGCCCCTCAGGCAAGCAGTTAGTTTCAGAGAGTAGCTTTGTTAGTTTTCTATTGGTGTGACGAGATATCAGCTTTCAGGGAGGGAAAAAAATGAGTTTATTGGGGCCTTACAGTTTCGGACAGATAGAACCCATGTCCATCATGGCAGGGAGCATGGCAGCGGGCAGGCAAGCGTGGCCACTGGAGAAGTAGCTGAGAGCTCACATCCTCACCCACAAGCACAAGGCACAGAGAAAGAGGGACACTGGGAATGGCATGGATTTTTGAGGCCTCACCCCCACCCCCATCCCCAGGGACGCATCTCTGAATCCCGCAGCCACAGTTAAGTGTTGGAGGAACGACCAAGGACTTTTCACAGTGGAGTCTAGGTACTAGCTGGGTTCTCGGAAAGGTCACTGAGCCTTGCCTCTCATCAGCGCTCCGCCATAAACCCCTTCAATCCCGAGGGCGGAGCTCAGGATGAGACCCTATCAGCCTGAAGATGAGGTCACCGGGCTACAGATACATGGGAGGAGGCTCTCCTTGGAGACCCGTGAGAGCCAATGAGCAGGGTTGGTGTTGAGGAGGACAACAAAGGAATCTATTCTGGGATGGTAAGGAGATACCAACAGATCATACAGCGATGGTTGGGCATAGTGTGAGTGACCTGGAGAGATTCTCGTGTGGGGGGATGGAGCTGGCAGAGATGAAGGAATGCAGGGGCCGTGGACGGGAGCTGTTGGCAGAGGGGAAATGGCTATGTTCACAGCCAGGCAGAGATGCTCATAGAATGGCCGTGGCTACGCACAGAATGATGGAAGGGATGCTTCCCGTCTGTCTGCCTTCCTCAGAGGCCTCTCCTCCCTTAGCTTCATTTCCCTAGCACGCTGTGGAAGCTGATCCGCAATGGCTGTGTACTCACTAAATGTTTCTTTCTGGCTCAGTTCCTGGCCCAGGAGAGGGGGAGGAAGCAGAGGAAGAGAAAGAGATCTATAGAACCGGAAGTCTGCCTAAAGATCCTTCCTTGGACCCTTCCGGGAGTGCAAGCCCTCATGAGTTCAGACGGCATAAGTACAGGTACCAAAACAAAATAAAACAAAACAGTAGTGCAGGAAGCCAGGGGAGCTGGGCACTGGACGTATAGCTGGTTTTGAGCTGTGGAGTGAACCCAGTGGAGAGCTGGAGAGATGGCTCAGCAGTTATGAGCACTTGCTGCTCTTGCAGAGGACAGAGTTCATGTCCTGCAGTTCAGAGCAGCCTATGACTCCAGCTCCAGGGGATCGGATGCTCTCTTCAGGCCTATGCAGTCTCTTGCATGCAAGCGCAAATGCACTCTCATATACATATACAAATACATTTTTAAAAAATCAGATGAAGTCAAACGGGGTACCCTACTAACCCATCCCACTGCTGGGGAATTTCTCATCAGCACACAGACCGACCTCTATCCACTTCCGTAACTGGGCCTTCACTCTGGTAGATGTCCATCAAAGACACTGTGAGAATGTGCCTCTCCCTTCCCCCATCTGGGTCACCTTCCTCCTTCCATTCCATCTTCTCTCAGTTATGGTACCCAAAGAAAGTGGCTGTTTCCTCCACTACTCCCAAGGCTCTTTCTTGGTCAGCAGCTTTCCTGAGGGCTCAGGGCTAAACCAGCCTATCCCTTTCTGTCTCTCAGTATTCCCCTCATCTGGGGCGCCGGGCTCCTGCTGGGCCTGCTGGTGGCAGCTGTGGTGCTGTTTGCTGTGATGGCCAGAAAGAAAGGTAGGTAGCCGCCCACCTCCTCCCGCAGCTCACTTTCGAAGACAAGGCCGGGAGTCCGCATGGGTTTCTCACAGGAAAGATCTTGCCACTCTTTAGCTGAGTCTCCGTATGCTGGAACCCCAGTGTCCGATGGGGAGAGCAAAAGAAGGGACCCCAGGGAGAGACAATGAAGAGCGGGGAGTGGGTTAGAGGAGAAAGAACGCTGGGAAGGAATGAGTTCCAGGTGATGTGCTTAGTGTTGAGGCAGCGGGAGGAGCAGAAAATGGGTGGGAGGCAAGGCGGGCTCATGGGGTGCAGAGATGGAAGGGTGTAGGTTTAGAGTTGTGGGTAGAGTGGGGTGGGGGCGGGGGTGGGGAAAGTGAGTCTGTATTAAACAAAGGCTTTAGAGGTTTTGGAAGGCTTGGACTTCCACTCTGCAAGTGACTCGACTGGTGTTCTCTGTTGCCAGGGACCAGGTTTGGTGTCTGTGGCCGGTCCCAGAGCAGTGGAGTTTCAGGCATGGTAAGAGACCTTTGCAGGTTCCCACTCACCACCATACTGCTGGGAAAGTAGATCCTCTGCTTCCAATGTCTGGGGAGTACCTTGGGGCTTAGGATATCTTCAAAACACCCCACTCCACTTTTTGTTTGTTTGTTTGTTTTGTTTTGTTTTTCGAGACACAGTTTTTCTGTGTAGCCTTGGCTGTCCTAGACTCACTTTGTAGACCAGGCTGACCTTGAACTCACAGAGATCCTCCTGCTGTGCCTGCCTCTGCCTCTGAGTACTGGGATTAAAGGCTTGCACCACCCATGCCAGGCTTTTTGTTTTTGTTTTTTTAATGAGTCAGGGTCTCTTTATACTTGGTTGGCCTACAACTTATTATGTAGACCAGTCAGGCCTCAAACTTATGGAGATCCACCTGCTTCTGCCTCCTCAGTGCTGCAATTAAAGGCATGCACCAGTCCTAGATTTTATTGTTGTTGTTGTTTTGGGTGTTTCAGACAGGATCTCACTAGGTACCGTTTGCCAACCTGGAACTCACTATGTAGACCAGGCTAAACTTGAACTCTTGAGTGTAGGGATTAAATGTATGTGCCTTTATGCATGTGCACACACCACCACACCTGGCCAATGCAATGCCCTCTTGTCCCTTTGACGTGCTGGGATTGTTACAGCAGGTCCATTATGGTCTCAGGTGTCCCCTCAGTAGGAATTCAGGCAGAGTGCCTTTGTGTGACTTGCCTGCTGTCATTCCAGGACTTCTCAGCAGCCCAGCAAGGCAGTGACTCTGGACTGGCTGCCGGGATGCCCACGGATGTACCGTATGTGAAGCTGGACTCCCCACCTCCCTTTGACACCACCTACACGGGCTTTTCTCTTGATCCTCCATCAAGGAAACCCCCAGCTCCACCCCCGCAATTCCCTCTGCCTCCTAAGGTTCTGAAGTCCTCCAAGCCTGTGACATATGCCACAGTTGTCTTCCCAGGAGGAGACAAAGATGAAAGAACCGCCTCTGAGCCAGTTCAGGATCTACCAAACAGTCAAACCCCACCCAGCTAACTAATACACCTTAATTTATTCTCTTGGGATCATCCCTGGAGAATACTCGACAGCCACCCAACTAGCTCTGCTTTTATGTCCTGAGTATGGTGACTTGGGCTGTCACCTAGTGTCTTGTCTTGGTGGGCATAGGAAGTGGTGTTCAGATATGATTGAGGAGTTTGGGGACCAACTCTTTCTGCTGCTTCCTGCTGCTGGTTCTGCTGTCATTATATATTAGGCTAAATAAACCCTGAGATGTGTAAGCTCTGTGTGTGTGTGTGTGTGTGTGTGTGTGCACCAGTCAATGTCACACTCCTTACTTTTGAAACAAGGTCTTTCACTGATGGTGCTAATTAAGTTGAGCTGGTTGACCAGAGAATCCCAAGGATCATCCTTTCTCCCCACTCTTCAGAGCTTGGATTACTGGTGTCTGCTGTGGCATCCATCTTTTTAATCTGGGTGTTGGGGAACTGAACTCGGGACCTCAGGTTTACACAGCAAGGACTTTACTGATGGACCCATGTGTGAACTCCTAAGGGCTCAGTGGGCAGGATACGAATGGCTCTGTGAGGAAACAGTGGCACCCTTGGTCAGAGTATTGCAGGACGGTGAGATCCTGCAATCTGTCTGTGAAGATTCATTGGCTTGAGTCCAGGAAGTTCTTCTGCTCTGTACCTTGTGAGCAAGTGACCTGTGATTAGAGGCAGCATTTTAGGGGCTGGGGGTGTGTGTGAGAGGTGCGGGGCAGTTACTGATAAGTTAACAGAGACTCAGGACAGTTTCAGTGTGGGAGATAAGGCAGCAAGAACACAGGAAGAAGAGGAATGGAAACAGACATCATGTTCCCTCTCAGAAGGGACTTAGCACTTTCAAGCACTGTGGGTGAAAAAGCTTCTCCACATTAGTCTCACCAACGCTGGCTTTCCCAGCTCTGCAGCCATGTGGCAGCTCTGCTCTCTTTGGCCTTGGAAAAGCCCAGCGAAGAAAAAGGAGAAGGGGAGGGGGCGTGGCCACAGTCAAGTGTAAATGAAAGGCATGTACAGGCTAGAGATAGAAGAATGTCTAATGTCCCTTAGGGACTTCTGAAACGGACTGGAAAAGATTTGCTCATACTGGAACGGGAGATTCAAGGGAGGAGAAATGAAGGCGTGGGGCCCCAGTACTGGAACAGTGATGGGGTGCAGATAGAAAGGACCATAATTTCGACTTGGGCACCCCCAGAAGAGAGCTCATGCTCATGTCACTAGGCTACGGAAGCCTGGTGGGGCTACTCGGCTCTGGCAGGGCGTTCCTGAGCATCTCCTGCCAAATGCCTCAAGCTGTGACCTCGGGGGAGATGGCTCAGTGCTTGGGCACTTGCCATGCCAGCGTGGGAGTTAGCATTTCGATTCCCAGAACCCCTGTATATGCTGGATGATGTGGCGTCCCCTTGTAATTGCAGACTTCGAAGGGGAAGAACAAGCTGCCTATCAAGGCTAGCCATGCTAGTGAGCTCTAGGCTCGATTGAGAGGAGCTTCTTCAATGAATAAGGTGAAAGAGTGATGGAAGGTGATTTCTGGAATTAACCTCAGGCCTCCACGTGCATGCACCCATAGGTGTGAATGGCACTTCAGGGGAGATGGCTCACCTCTCAGGGCCCGAGCATTTATATATCCTCTGAAAGATCCCCAGAATTTAATTGATTAATTAATTTTTGGGATTTTGGGGGGGGGGTTGTTTTTGTTTTTGTTTTTTGTTTAAACAAGGTTTCTCTGTGTACCCTTGGCTGTCCTGGACTTGCTTTGTAGACCAGGCTGGCCTTGAACTCACAGAGATCTGCCTGCCTCTGCCTCCCTGAGTGCTGAAATTAAAGGCATGTGCCACCACAATGGGCTCCCTAGAATTTTAAGCTTTGCACAATTGCAGAAACTATCTGCAGCTGGCAAAATCATGTCCCTGCTACAGCATAAGGCAAATCATAGTCAGCTGCTGTGGACAAAATGAAGCAGCCCCATATCCCACACCTGGAATTAAAATGAAAACATATTCTTATAATGTTTCTGTGTTTTTCTTTCTTTCTTTTTTTTTTTTTTTTTTTTTTTTTTTTGGTTTTTTGAGACAGGGTTTCTCTGTGTAGCCCTGGCTGTCCTGGACTCGCTTTGTAGACCAGGTTGGCCTCGAACTCACAGCGATCCGCCTGCCTCTGCCTCCCAAGTGCTGGGATTAAAGGCGTGCGCCACCACGCCCGGCTATGTTTCTGTGTTTTTCAAAGAAGCTGAAATTCTCACTAAATGGGACTGAGATCTATTGCACTTTCTGGTGCCCTTTTTCTCCTCAAACTGTTGATTTTGTATTTTTTCTTTGCTCAGCTAGATACTTTTTATTGTAAATCTGTATAAGGCTGGCTGTTAATAACAATAAAACATGGTAAGTACTGCACTGTTTTGATCTCCCTTGCTAAAGCTGTCAGCCCAAAAATCTTCAAATTAGCCTCAGGCAGATTTTTTTGGACAAACAAACAACAAACAAAAAACCCACCTGCACTCTTCAACAAAATATCACAAGAACCATCTTTAGGCCACATACTAATAATTTTCTTCTCTGAAACCTCTTGAGTTGGGTCCTCACAGTTCAAATCACCCTCAGCATCGTCTTCCATGCTCCTACTAGGATGGGCCATGAAGTCCAAAGCCTCAAAGTATTCCATATTCCTCCAGACAAAAACATGGTCAGGCCAGTCATAGCAGTACCCCACACTACCAACTTCTGTCTTAGTGTTCTGTTGCTGTGCAGAGGCACCATGGCCACAGCGACTTTTGTAGAGGAAAACATTTAACTGGGGTTTAGTCCATTACCGTCATAGCAGGGACTATGGCAGTATGCAGGCAGACATGGTGCCGGAGAAAGAGCTGAGAGTTCTACATCTGGATTCACAGGCAGCAGGGAGAGAGAGAGATGGAGAGAGAGAGGGGAGAGGGGACAGAGAGAAACAGAGAGAGACAGACAGACAGAGACAGAAACAGAGAGAGAGAGAGACAGAAACAGACAGTGAGACAGACAGGGACAGACAGAGACAGACAGAGACAGAGACAGAGAGAGAGACAGACGGAGACAGAGAGAGACAGACAGACAGAGACTAGGCCTGGTCTGCACTTCTGAAATCTCAAACCCCCCCCCCCCCCCCCCCCGCCAAGTGAAACACTTTCTCCAACAAGGCCCCACTCTCTATGAGCCTATGGGCGTCATTTTCATTTCAACCACCACACCAGCTCTTTAACAAAATTATCACTTATGGTCTAGTTAGGTTCACTACTGCTGTGATGAAACATGGTGACAAAAAGCAACTGGAGGAGGAGAGGGTTCATTTGGCTTACACTTCCATAGCACTGCTCATCATCAAAGAATGTCAGGACAGGAACTCAGACAGGACAGAAACCCGGAGGCAGGGATGATGCAGAGGTCATGGAGGGTGCTGCTTTCCTGCTTGCTCCTCATTACTTGCTCAGCCTGCTTTCTTGTAGAACCCAGGACCACCAGCCCAGGGATAGCACCACTCACCCATTGGCTAATCTTTCCCCTATAAATCACTAAGAAAATGCTCTACAGGTTTGCGTACAGCCAGATGTTATGGAGGTATTCTCTCAATAACTTCCTTCATCTCAGCCTGTGCCAAGTTGACATAAAACTAGCCAGCACACTGATGTAAGGCTCTAAGTTTTTCCATATAGTCAGGACTCGGATGCTAGAGAAAGATAAAGGCTACTAACACATCTTCAAGGAGACTTAACAGGGGCCCAATGATATTCAGTCTTGCCTTGGGCTACACTAACTCTTTAACAAGTCCCCAGGTCTTTGAGCTGACATCTTTTAAGGGAGAAACACAAAGAATCTTTCCAGTGAGACATGGAGGCTAGGTGGCAAATGTCTTTAAGAGCTTCTAGAAGCTACTCTTAGTGATTCACTCCTGTAATTCTAGCACTTGGGAAGCTGAGGCAGGAGCGTCTCAAGTTCTGGAATGGCTGGGCTAAATATTGAGTTCCTGGTTTGGTTTATTATTTTTTTAAGATTAAAGATTAATCTTTAATATGAGGCACCAGAGTTCATGTGAAAGTCATGCACTCAGAGGAAGGATAGCAGGCTACCAAGAAGAGACTTGATACCCTATGAGCATATACAGGGGGAGGAAATCCCCCTCAGGGACAGTCATAGGGGAGGGGAATAAGGGGAAAATGGGAGGGAGGGAAGAATGGGAGGATACAAGGGATAGGATAACCATTGAGATGTAACAAGAATAAATTAATTTTAAAAAATCCCCCCCAAAAAAAGAAAAAAAGATTAATCTTTAATTAAAGATACCAAATAGCCCCTAGAGGGAGTACAACAACTTAAAGGACTTCTGTGTGGCCCTAAAAATCTCAGCTTCTTCCAAAAATCCAGAATGAGACATTACCACATAGCTAGGGAAGAGTGAACACCCCAACTCGTGTTCCTCTGAGAGATTAAAACACAGCTACACTCAGTGTTGAATGAGACACAGATTCTTGTCCAACGGCCATGCAGTAATCCTGCGGAAAGAGAAGGCAACTGGGCCAAAATATGTTTGCTGAGGTAGGAGCTGGGGTGCAGGACACAAGGAAAGGAGGAACAAAGAAGACCTGAAAGACAGGCACCCACAAGCTGCATGTGCTCCTCAAAATTGAGACAGGGCACGGGCTATGCCTGAGGGACAGGCTCATGATGACCTGTGTCGCAAACCTCAGGCTCCATCTGAGGTCTGGATTCCTCAGGAATACTGCAGAACCCTGGGCAAGATTTACTCTTCTTTTTTATTATTATTATTATTATTTTTATTTTTGGTTTTTTAAGACAGGGTTTCTCTGTGTAGCCTTGGCTGTCCTGAACTCACTTTGTAGACCAGGCTGGCCTTGAACTCACAGTGATCCGCCTGCCTCTGCCTCCAGAGTGCTGGGATTAAAGGCGTGCACCACCATGCCAGGCCTTCTTTTTATTTTTTATTAATTTTTTTCACATAATATACTTTGATCATGTTTTTTTCCTCCCTCGGCTTCTGCCAGATCTTTCCCACCTCTCTACCCACCCAGCTTCATATTCGTTCTCTCTGACAAAATAAAACGAAACAAAACCCCAAACTTTTTGTTTGTAAAGATTTATGGTGGTCCATGTCTTTAATCCCAGCGCTTGGGAGGGCAGAGGCAGGCAGATCTCTGTGAGTTTCAGGCCAGCCAGGGCTACCCAGAGAAACCTTGTCTCTAAAACAAAACAAAACAAAACAACAATAACAACAACAACAAAAGATATATCTTCCTTATAGAGCAGCAGATCTAAGCAAGTAGAGGAAAAGCGGGCCAGGCCAAGGGCATCATGACCTAGAGGGATGTCCATCTATTGACTCTCCCTCAAGTGGACAAAGAGCAAATCTGCTGAGCAGCTAGAGGGCCAGGAAGCTGGTGCAGGAAATAGGGGGCGGGGGCGGGGGTGGGGGTGGGGGGTGGATCTTATACTTTCAAAGCATACTAATGCCGTCAAGATCTCTTCGCAGTCCTATTTATACAGAGAACATCTGTGGCTGGGATCAGAACTGACTCCAGGCAGAGAAGATGGGAAAATGCCTGGGGGAGCGGTAAGAGATTCGAACTGCTAAAGTTTTCTACTTTTTGCAAGCAAATGGCATGGGCGGGGGCACAGAAGAGCGTATTCACAAGTTTAAAATCAGCTCCTTTTCATTTTCACTGCAGATCCTCTGCCCTTGAGATGCTGCTCCTTGGGTGAACATACTGGAGGCAGAAGCTTGCATACAGACACTGGGGGATAGTGCAGGAAGATGGGGGGGGGGGAAGAGCGTGGGGTAACGTCAACCAAACTAAGCATGTGCGAAAACGCTGTAAGGGAACTGGATGCTTCATGTTAGTTTTAAAATAAGACAATGGTCTGGAAGATGGCTGTGTGGGTAAGGATGCTTGCTGGGAAAGAACGGGGACTTGAGTTTGGACCCCCTAATACCCACATTAAAGCCAGATGTAGTACACTCATTCATGTAACTGCCATGCTGAGAGAGGGACCATAGACAGGTGGATCCTCACTGGCCAGATAATATAGGCAAAATGGTGAGCTCTAGTATTAGTGAGAGACTCTGCCTCAAAAAATAAGGTGGAGAGTGATACTGGAAGACACCCAGGGCACACCTCTGGCCTAAACACACACACACACACACACACACACACACACACACACACACACACACTGAATGAATGAATGAATGATTATCCAACCAAATGATACTACTTTCTGGAGGAGTCAGGGGAAAGATAGACCTGGCTGTGGAAATGCAATGGTAGCTCTTTCTCTCTCTCTCTCTCTCTCTCTCTCTCTCTCTCTCTCTCTCTCTCTCTCTCTGTCTCTGTCTCTCTGTCTCTCTCTCTCTCTCTCTCTCTCTCTGTGTCTCTGTCTCTCTCTCTCTCTCTCTCTCTCTCTCTCTCTCTCTCTCTCTCTCTCTCTCTCTCAAGGGAACCTTGCTAGCTCTTTCTAGACACAAAGGCAACCCCTTCCCACTCTGTGGCTGCCGTGGTCTAAGCCACTTCCAGTTGTTTGCCTGCAGTAGCCTTCTGACTGCTATCCCTACTTCCTTCTTTGTCTGTTTCAGTTTGTTCTCAATGTAGGACCCAGAATGGATTGAGGACATGGTTCAGTGGGTGAAGAACTCACTGTGTAAGTGTGGGAACCTAAGTTCAAGTCCAATGACTCCACGGGAAAGCTGAGACTGTAACACACACCTGTAATTCCAGTGTGGAAAGGAGCATTGGAGAAATTCTTAGGTCAGCTAGCTTGGAGGACACAGTGACAGACAAGCAGGCTCTGTGTCAAACAGGTGAGGACCAACACTAGGATTGTTCTGCCCTCACAGGCACCCCATGACATCCCTCCCACACAATAAATATTATAAATAAAAGTAAACCTCAATCTCTTTGCAGGCTACACCAATGGCGTCTCATTTCTTTTAGACCAAAAAACCCAGCCCAACAGTGGCTTACAAGGCCCGTGACATCTGCCAACCTGCCCCTGTCCAGTCCCTCTGAGCTCATCCCGTTCTCCCTCACCATTGCTCCTACCTAGAAGGCATGGCCATCCTTCCATCTGTGCCCATCCCCTCCTGGCCCAGGTCTTATGTCCTTAGGATATTTTCTCTAATGCCGCCCCTCTGCAGGACATTCTCTGAGCACTTGAGCAAAACCGACTGCCTAGAATCCCACATCCCCTGCTACGATTTCCTTCATTCGCCAGCCCAGGGAGCTGAAGAGACCTCAGGTGGCTGTGAGCCCAAAGAGAACAGACTCTCAGGAGGCAGGCTTCAGTGAGACAGCTTGTTTAGATGGGGGGAAGTGGGGATGTGGGATGTGGGAGGGAGGAAACAAAGGCTACTTAAACCTTTGGGGATGGGTGTACATAGAAGGCTGGGGCCAGGGTGCTGGGGATGCTTCATTTGCATAAGGAGGAATTCCAGATGCTGCACGACTTTATAAGACCTTATAAGGGGAGAGGAAGTTTAACCTGGCTACTGGCTACTTGACCTTGGGGATAAAGGTGGGGACAAAGGGCTACCTTCTTTGTTGTTGTTGTTGTTGTTTGGTTGTTTATTTTTTTAATTAATTCATTAATATTACATCTCAATTGTTATCCCATCCCTGCTATCCTCCCAATCCTCCCTCCCCTATGACTGTGACTGAGGGGGACCTCCTCCCCCCTGTATATGCTCATAGGGTATCAAGTCTCTTCTTGGTAGCCTGCTATCCTTCCTCTGAGTGCCACCAGGTCTCCCCATCAAAGGGACGTGGTCAAATATGGAGCACCCGTGTTCATGTGAAGGTCAGACCTCACTCTCCACTCAACTATGGAGACTGTCCTGTCCATTGGCTATATCTGGGTAGGGGTTCGAAGTTTACTGCACCTATTGTCCTTGGCTGGTGCCATAGTTTGAGCAGGACCCCTGGGCCCAGATCCGCCGGCCATAATGTTATTTTTCTAGGTTTGTTCTATTTCCCCATTCTCCCATACTTCTCTCACCTAGAGTCCCAGTAGGATGTCCTCCCTCCCCTCTATCCCACTTTTCACACAGACCTGGGGCAAGGGGGCAGCAATCCTATTCCTGCCAATCTCAGGATGAGATTCCAGGGTTTGGACACACCTTCACCCTACTTTTGTTCTGGGCAAGCTTTCTCCAGTCCCACAGCTCCTTGGCCCCACACACCATGTTTATTACCACCTAACATATATGTGATTTCCTATAACCTAACATGCTACATGCTTCCCCAGAGCCAAGATCAGAGTCTGGCACCAGGGTGCTTTTTATAGAACACTGAACAGGCAGGTAAAAGGCAATGGTGAGCACTAAAACGGAAGACAACCTATTTCCTTTCCCGTTTCCTAAGTTAGTGGTTCCAGTCTCTCTGTAAAACAGGACTCTAGGAGAGTCTGACGAAAGCTATAATCACCCCCATTAAATGCTCCTTTTTATTAGCCCATGTATTGATTGGATGCCTTGAGGGATTTTTGGTGTTTAATTGTGGCAGCTTTTCATATATTTTGGATGTGTATTTTTTTTCACACACAGCCATCCCAGCTTTTTATGTGGGTTTTGGGGATTTGAACTTGGGTCCTTTTGATTTCACATCGAATGCTCTTATGTGCTAAAGCATCTCCACAGTCTACGGGATATGAATCTTGTCTGATGTATACTGCGTGTACTGGCTGGTTTTGTGCCAACCTGACACAAGTTAGAGTCATCAGAGAGGAAGGAGCCTCAGTTGAGGAAATGCCTCCATGAGAACCACTGTAAGGCATTTTTCAATTAGTGATCACTTGTGCAAGGGCCACGCCCATTGTGGGTGGGGCCATCCCTAGGCTTGGTGGTCCTGCGTTCCATAAGAACTCAGGCTGAGTAAGCCAGTAAGTAGCACCCCTTCATGGCTTCTGCATCACCTCCTGCCTCCAGGTTCTTGTCCTGTTTGAGTTCCTGTAATGACTTCCTTCAATAGTAAACAGCAATATAAAAGTGTAAACCAAGCAAACTCTTTTCTCCCTGTGATGGTTTGACCAAAAATGGCCCCCATGGCACTTTGAACTTTTTCAAATCTACTTTATTTGCGTTTCTTTAATACTTATACCTCCCTTCCAACCCACCTACCCTAGATAGAGAAAAGAGGTTTTAATAGGAACAGGAGAAACAGACCTTTTTAGACTGTTCCTTGGAGCAATTCCACTGGAATAGTTGGCAGGATTCTAGCAGACCCATTAAACATCAAACCAGCAATTCAGCAAAGGTGACTGTAACCACAGCAGCCAGAACCTGGAACAACAGCCGGAACCCGGAACCTCGAAGTGTTCTCTGGAGCGGTTGTCTCTGGGAGCATCTTAAAGTGCAGTGATCAACAGCCAAGACCAAAAAGCCAAAAAAGCCCAGCCTCTTGTTTTGGACATGTACACACACACACACACACACACACACACACACACACACACACACACACACACACACACCATCTCAGAATCCATACTAGGATGTTTATTGGTTGGCAAAAACAAAACGAAAGAAAAACAAACACGCGCCCACAAGAGGCAGTTCTTCTCCTAGTGGACAAACATCACCTGCCCTCTCACAAGTCTGTTTCCAGTAGGAAAACATTGCATATCCTCACACAAATCTGTTTCACATCCCACACTTGGGATCAAAACAAAAACCTACTTACAACCACTACAGGTACTGTTGGGAGGTGTGACCTGGCTGGAGGAAGTGTGTCACCGTGGGGTTAGGCTTTGAGGTCTCAGAAGCTCAGGCCGCTTCTCTCTCTGCTGTGTGTGCATCAAGATGTAGAACTCTCAGCTCTTTCTCAAACACTACGTCTGTCTGCTTATTGCCATGTTTTCTTGCCATGATGATAATGGACTAAACCTCTGGACTGTAAGTCAGCCCCAATTAAATATTTTCCTTTATAAGAGTTGTTGTTGTTGTTGTTATGATCTAAGTAACAGATGCCATAAAGTCACACCATGTGACATATCTCATGTGGGCGGTTTATTAGGAAGGGGCATACGGAGGCTGCTTCTGGGTGAGGGTGGAGGAAAGAAAGAGAGAGGGGTGACTGGGCCCCCCCTCTCTTTTTTAATAAGGGGATGTGGCTCATGAGCAGGTGAGGATGCAAGACATGTGAACAGTGGGGATGTGTCTTATCTTGGCAGCTAGTGATGATGTGTTCTGCTGGGTCCCTGGGGCAGGCAGTGATTGCTAACATTCCTCCATTTTGTTTATTATGAAATAGGAGGAGCAAGAAGGGGGTGGTGGTGAGGCAGGGATAAGGATGTCATGCTCTTTAGACTACTTCCTGTTGGCTGGGGGTGTCGTCCGCCATCTTCAGAGTACCATTGATCCTCACCATCAGGGCACACTGGGTGAGCTCAGGCTCTATGGCCAGTGGTTGATAATCCTGTAACAGTAACTGATTCATTACTTACTTGATTAGAAAAATTTTGAATTTGTCATTGGAGAAATGCAGAGTGGACATTGTTAAAGCAAGGGGCAATTAGTAAAAACAGAAAAAAAACACCCCCACCCCCCAAAAAGCCCACCATTGTCTTAAAGAACCTGCAAGTTGGCCATCTAAATAGTGGAGTGGAGGGTACACTGATCCACGTAGTGTTGTCAGTAACTTAGTCTCACATCTCTCGGCTCTCGGCCTTTTCCCCTATGCTCTTTTAGAGAGAGTGTGGAGAAGTGTGACTATGCTAAAGCCTAAACTGGCAGGACTGACCCAAGACTTAAAATGTTCTTGCTTCCTTGCTTGATTTTTGTTTGAGATTTCTAAAGATTTTGACTGAATTGAGTTGAAATAGTTGAACAGGGTGGGTGTTGGCACATGTCTTTAATCCCAACACAAGGGAGACAAAGACAGATGGAACTTTTGAGTTGCGGACCGACCTGATCTCCACAGGGCGTAACCCTCTGCTGATAAAATAAATTACTTATCAGCGGCCTAGGATTTAAACTGACAAAAGGCCAGGCATGGTGGCACACTCTTTTAATCCCAGCACGCAGGAGGCAGAGGCAGGTGGATTGCTGTGAATTCGAGGCCAGCCTTGTCTACAAAGAGAGTATAGGACAGACAGGGCTACACCGAGAAACCCTGTCTCAAAGTGACAATTTACTATGTATGTTCCTTTTTTTTTTTTTTTTTTTTTTTGACACAGGTTTCTCTGTGTAGCCTTGGCTCTCCTGGACTTGCTTTGTAGACCAGGCTGGCCTCGAACTCATAGTGATCCATCTGCCTCTGCCTCCCCACTGGGATTAAAAGCATGTGCCACCATGCCTGGCTCCTTTTTCTTAACAATGGATTATATGGTCCTTACTGATCTAAAGGATGGAGACACATCAATCTTAGGTTTATGTAAAGAAAAAAAATGATGTAACTGCTCTAAAAAAAAAAAAAAAAAAAAAAAAAAAAGGCCAGGCAATCTCCTTGAATGTGGAACGTCCTCTGGGCATGGTGGCACATGCCTTTAATCCCAGCACCTGGGAGGCAAAGGCAGGCGGATCACTGGGAGTTTGAGACCAGCCTGGGTAACAGAGTGAGTCCAGGACAGCCAGGGCTACACAGAGAAACCCTGTCTCAAAAAAAAAAAAAAAAAAAAAAAAAAAAAAAAAAAAAAAGAAAGTGGATGGAACATCCACAGGAGAACTGGTGCCACAGAGTACTTGGTCAATGTAAGGACCAAGTCTGGGTGGGGAGACAGACAGCTGCATGCCTCCCATGTAGAAAAGGGGTGAGACAAAAACACCCACAACAAATGTAAAAAGCCAGGGACAAGATGCCTATGGTATGCATAAGCCCTTAAATAAAATGGGAGTTTATATAATGTTTAAAGCTTAATGCCTTTTCCTTTGCTCAGGGAAACCAGCTTGTCCCTAAAACAGGAAGCATTCTCTCAGGAAACAGGTAGCAGCCTGGCCTATATATATCAGGTGCCATAGAGCCTAAAGAAGGACATTTAAAACTATACAATCTTGTTTTCATTTCAATATGATAATAATTATATGTTCCTTGTTAATGGTGATGTTATATTTCCTCTTTAAAAGATGTGAATGAAACAAACCTGGGTAGAAGAGAGACTGCTAACTTAAGTCAGTCTATGTTTATATGAATTCAAATTGCAGAACAAGCAGGTAACTTATATTCCTAATCCCACTACATGGGAATAGCTCTGAGACTGGCTGGGTTACAGAATCCCCATGACTTATTATTAGATGCCATTCTTCGTATGGCATGAATAAAGATTTACAGATGACTTTTTTCCTGCTCATACAAAGAGCAGAGAACCAGCCTTAATTGTTTTGAACATCCTATACACCTAATATATCCATAGTTTTTAAGACTGTATAATGCTTGTGAGAAATTACATGTTTCCAGAATAAAAGAACCGGACACTGATGCTGGATCAGACCTGACAGTATTCATTCCTCCATCATGCTGAGATGCTGACATCCTGCATCCCTCATGAGATGCTGACATCCTGCATCCCTCATGAGATGATGCTGACATCCTGCATCCCTCATGTTCCAAGCCCATAGTGCTTCGGTTGCTGTCCCTCATCAGAAAAGGACAGCTTCAAAGGAGACTCCTGATCCCAAGTGGTCCAACATTTCAGACTGTCCCACACGGGATTTATATTAAGCTTGGAATTTCTCAACATTTACAACGTGTTTGACCATTTTTCCACCAATTTTATTTAAGCCCTTACATAGGTATTATTTGCCCCAAATCATCCAAAAGAAACTTTAAGAGAAAGATGGCCCATTTCCCTTAAGAGGGGTTCAGTAGGTTTTTGGTTGCTTTCTTGGGCTATAGATGTTTATTGTCATTGGGAGTTGGTTATATGTTATTATTGGTTTTATTCAGAGAGAAAACAAGGTTAGACTCAGGGATTTCTCTTTTCCTTTATTTTTCTTTCTTAAGTATGGAGATAGGGGTTGAAAAGAAAGAAAGGAAAATATTGAAATATATAGGGATGATAGGACAAAAAGCATATTATTGAATCTACTCCTCAACTTCAGGTCTTAATTGTTACTTACAAATAAGGTTAATTTTAATTCATTAATATAGAATTTTGTATATTGACACAAAATAAATTTAATTTTGATACGTTAAAGTAAAATTCAAATGTAATATTATTATTTACATATTATATTTCTACTGTAATATAAGGTATTGTATACATACTACTCAATTAATACATGGTTTGCTTTCAATACTCTGATAGTGCTATTGCAGGCTGTTTAGGATAATTAAGTATACAAGTCAATTGTTAGTTGATCAACTCATGGTCATGTCAAGTACAGGAATATACATCCTCGATTTAACAGATAGATATGATTCTATAGATAGATAAAGTAAGGTCTCAGAAACCTACAGAATATGGCATTTAAAAATGTTTTTATTATTTTAAGGATTCTTTGACAATAAGACAGGTTAACTCCTGGCAACACCCAGCCTACCTCAAAAAAGTTGATTAACATCAAAGAGCCTCCTTATGGAGCTGGCTTAAAATGTGGCAAATCAGCCACTGGGCAAAATGTCCTTTTATCTGCCACAGACAAAATTCTGCCTAAAATGGGCAAGCTTGGATGCAGTCAGAGTTGAGGTCCAGACTCTGCCAAGACAGGGTAAGCGAGTCCTCAATAGTTCCTGCCTCATAAATATGTCTGTCAGATACATTGGGCCAAAAGGCTGAAGATGATGCTCAAATGTGAGAGAGTTTTGGGTGACTGTTCAGGCAACAAACTGTCTTTGTCATATTTTCATTTTGGAAGGTGCTAACTTGTACTTCCTGTTTACTCCTCAGGTAATTAAATGTATTCCTTCTCAAGTCTCTAATGGGGTTGAAGACCAGATAGTTTTAAATTAAACTCTGTTGTTTAGGAGTTAAGATACTTTTAGGTCTAGATAAATATTTTAGGTTGATAGCTATAAACCATAATAGGTATTGATTTAGGCTCAAAATTTTAGACTCACCAAGATAAAATAGATATTTCTTCGAGTAACTATTGGTTTTTATAATTTTCATAATTGGTTTTACTGTATTTTTTAAAAAGGCCTTTTTATTTAGACAGAAAAGGGGAATTGTTGGAGTTTGGTCTGATCTATTTTGATGCTAATTACTGCTTGCTGCCTCTGTGATCCACCTTGCCTGAAAGCCTAACCTGTTTGACCAATAAAAGGCCTTCACACCTGGGCAGGGCAAATGGAATAGGCATGGCTATAGTTCCCGAGCTTGGAGAGAGAGAGAGGGGGCGGGGGGGGGGGGGGAGAGGGAGAGAGAGAGAGAGAGAGAGAGGGCGCCTAGAACTTACAATGATCCACCTGCCTCTGCCTCCCAAATGCCGAGATTAAAGATGTGTACCATCACGCCTGGACTAAGACTATTTTAAAATATGACAGGTGTCTGTGTCTTGATTGATTGCTAGCATAGCATGTTAGAAAATACTGGCATAATAATAATTATAGGCCTGATAATAAACATTATTAGGCAATACTGGTAATTTAACAACAACAACAACCTAGAGCATATTTTCCATGTAGACCTGTGGTGGGTGGCTGACTCCTAACCTCTCAGCTGGCATCATCACCTTGGTGCCAGAAGAAGCTAGGCAGGAGCACAGCCTGTCCACCAGCCTTGTCACAGCAACTCTGTAAGCAGGCAAGAGGAGACGGGGCTATAGAAAAAGCACTCCCCTCTCTTACCACCAGACGTGTCTGTGGGCAGCGGAGGAAGGCTGTGAGAAAGCAGTGCTGCTGTGGCGAGATGCCTCTTCCTGTGGCCTAAGACTTAGGGCTTCTCCCTAACTGGGTTCTTACTGCTAGAAAAGACACGGAGGTGGGTGCTAAAGGGCTGAAGTTACCCTATACCATCTCATTCCAAAGCTGACTCCTGAAGAACGATGCTTGTGATTCTGGAACACTCCTTAATTGAGTAAAGAGTGGGTGGGTGGGTTTCCTACAGTCAATCCAAGCCTCACAGGCTTTCTAGAAGCCACACTGGAGGGCACAGCTATCATGTTGGTTCTCTTTGAAACATAAGACCAATTTCTTCCTAAGGAGGGCGCACCCACAGAAGCAGCTTGTCTCCTGGAGAAAGATGTCTAACATGCTGAGTGGCCTTGCCAGAGATACTTGGAGCTGAGGGCATGGTGGGAAGGGAAGCACACCTTGTTTGACTGTTCAGTTGCGTGTCTCTATTTACTTGATGTATAACTTCCATTTTATCTTTTCCAGGTTTTTTTTTTTCTCCTGTCCTTATGAGGCCTCCTCTTTACCTGGCTCTGGTGGAGGTTCAGATGCAGGATCAATGTCTTAGTCACAGCCGGGTGGCTGGTCTTCCCAGGCTTCAGGAGACTGGTTCCTGACCACCTTACCATGAATGGCAGAGCTTACATAGTAATGCAGCTTGACAGAGTTTAGGAAGAACATAAGCATTGAAGGCACTTGCTTTGGATATGTCCCCAATGGCAGCGGCCCCTACAATGCTCCAAATAGCAAGCCTCTTAATGGTCTTGTCTTTGGGCCCTCATTGTAGCGAATTCGCTGCACATGGCTGTGGCTTTTTTTTTTTTTCTCCTTCCAATCATTGATTCTTTTTTTCATCTGGGTGCCAAGACCCAAAAGAACAGATATTTATTTTTTTTTAAGTTTACATTTAATATTTACTGATTCTTTGTGAATTTCATATCATGCACCCAACTCCACTCATCTCCCTGTTCCTTTGTATTTGCCCTCCACCCTTGCAGCTCCCCCCCAAACAAAACAAAAACATAAGAGAAACAAACAACCTCCCTCCACCATCTCACAGTATACCTTTTTGTTCACACATCTTGCATATGTTCATTGAAATGAATCATTGGTCTGGTTCGAGGCTTCTGGCTTCTGCTACACTATATCAATACTGTAACCTCACTGGAACTCCTCTCAGATATCCTGTTGTTGCCTTGTGTCATGTAGATCTTGTGGGTTTTGGATCGGCAGGACTGGCCCTTTCACATGCTCCAGCCATTCATAAATGGAGTGGATGTTGGGGTGGGCCAGCTCAAAGACATGGATCTGGGCCTAGGCCCATCAGCACTCCTATGCCTGCACCACCAAGGCCAGCTCTTTCAATTTGCCCAGATGAGGGGCAGGGTCAACTCTCCTGCCTAAAGCATATGGCAAGGGACAGTACTTGCTCTCCTGACACCCTCAGGACTGGCTTACAGCAACCATGGTACCTGGGTCTGCTATTCTGCTCTCATTCCCTTGGGACTGGCTCTCCCACCTGCCCAAACAGAGGGATGGGGAAGGGGGCAATTCTTCTTAGTCCGTGCACTCTAGAACACTCCCCTCTGGGGAGAGCAGCTCCACTGTGCTATAGCTGGTAAAGGGGTTAAGGCCACCTCTGCAAAGCCCTTGGACATTAAGATGGTGCCAGGCAGCAGCCCAGACCAGGGATATTTGCATGCATGGCCTTTGGTACTTTGGGTCGCAAATATCAACACAGACCCCTGCTGCTGCAGGGCCACGGGACAAACATGACTCTCAGTGGCAGCTTGAACTGGATTCACATCAGGCTGTTTCTCACCATCCTTGAGCTTCCAGTTCTGTCTCTCTCAGGGTCTTAATTTACAATTTTAAAAAGTGTATTTCTGGGGCCTGGAGAGATGACTCAGGTTAAGGGCACTGTCTGCTCCTCCAGAGGTCCTGAGCTCAGTTCCTTCCCAGCAACCACATGGTGGCTCACAACTATAATATGATCTGATGCCTTCTTCTGGCCTGCATGCAGGTAGACATGCAAGCAGAGCACTATATACATTTAAAAAAAAAGTGTATTTCTGTATGTGGATCTGGAAACATGAGTGGCTATCCAGAGGTCAGAAATGGAGTTATAGGCGGTTGTGACGTCACCAACTTAGATTCTCTGATCTGGGTCCTCTGCAAGAGTAGCAAGACATCTAACTTTGATTAATGAGAAAATTACTTATCACTTGTAGCCTCATCACATGCTGGGTAGTGATAGAAAGGGGTGTATTCTTAGCAACTTTTAGAGGTGCACCTTAGAGAGACAAGTATATGCAAAGACCTTCTGACAGTACTCTCCTATGACAAACCCACTTTCCTTTGCCAATGCTTTCTCCACACTTTCTGCTTTTCAGTACATTTAACCGTGCTTTCTATTGGATTTACTCTGAAATTAATTTCGTCCTCAAAGCTTGAAACCCACTATGCTTGGAGGGCTCTAACTCTTCAGGCAGCTGCAGGTTCACTGTGTGTTGTATCGCCATGGTGACAACTGTCCTAGACTGAGGCACACGGGGTGGGTAAGTGGGTTTCCTTCAGCCAATCCAATCCACATGGGCTTTCCAGGAGCCACACAGAAGGGGCACAGCTATTCAGTTGGCTGTCTCTGAAATATAAGGACACTTCTAGAATAAAACAGGTCACTTGGTATGGGAATCAATAGTTATCTCTCTTATCACAGCAGGAACTTGGTTCACCTAAGAATTTAAGGACATTATCTATTGTCACCAAGCTGGCTAGAAGCAAAGCCTGAGCACTAGCCTGGAGCTGTCACACTGCCAGTCCTTTTCCTTGTGAAAGCATGTTACCTAGCAGGGCAAAGCCTGGGCTCCACCATGGTTTCTATATGTAGTTTCTACAGCTCTAGAACTGAAATGAGGCTCTCAGACTTAAGACTGCAGTGGCCCCACAGTCCCAGACTGGATTTTGGTTTTGCTCAGAAATCTAAGAACTGTATCTTCACTCTGCTTAGGTCTAGTCATAGAAAATGAGGGCTCTGTTGGTGGTTAGAGGCTACTTTTACCTAGAGGATTACTTACTTTGATGTCCAATAGTTTAGGCCCAGGGAGGGGGCAATTAAGAGAACACAAAGTAGAGAGGTCTGACACCTGACATCACATGTTTTTCTTTTTCTTTTTTTGCCAGAAGCCACAACTTCAGCATTATAAACACATTTGCAGGCACAGAACATGCAGATTCCTCAGTTGTCATCTATGCTGTGTGTATGGGTGCACACTTGGCAAGGCAGGAAGATCTTGAGTTAGAGGCCAACGTAGGCCTCAAAAAACAAAAAACCCTCCAAAAGCAAACCCCACAAAAAACAAAATAAAAATGCAAAAGCCAAATAAAACAAAGGCAAACCACTTTTTAGTATTTTTATAAATTTATTTAAAAACAAAACAAATGAAACACAAAACAAACAAACAAACAAACATACAAAAACCCAATTGCAATGACATCAATGATCACCTGTTCTCCCCTTACTGGTGGGAAGACCTACATAGTTGAGTCCCAAAGGAAAATCAAGACATTATTATCAGGCACCCTGTAGCCAGAAGAGGCTGTTGGTGCAGTGGTCTAGACACTGGGGTGTCCCATTACCAGTGCAATTAAAATATATACATTTGCAGTTATCCTGCAACAAAAGCACTCAGGAAATAAGAGTACTGTGGTAGACCAGCAGCCCACTCCTCCATTTATTCTGTATTTTTGAAGCCATCACTACAATCACAAGAACAAAGTAAAAAGAACTAAGTTAAACAAACAAAAACCAGCCCCGCACCCGCTCTGTGGGCTGCTACGCTGTGTTAGAATGACCACGATGAAAGGGTCACGGAACTAACTGCAATGCAATCACAAAGTGTTATTAACTCAAGCATCTGTTTCAAAGGAAATAAAACTCAAACTTGCCTTTCTCAAAATGAAACTCAGCAACAATATGAGGTTAGGGTTATATACAAACTTACAGACACAAATAAATAGCATTCTACAATTGCTGGCTTAAGCACTAGACATCTGAGGAATCCCTGAACCCTTCCCTCAGAATCCTTACTACCCCAAAGGTAGAAATTCCTCATGGTTTTCAGTAATCTCTAAAAACTCAGAGAAAGAGCCAGAAGTTTCTAGTGAGTTTACTAAAAAAGATCAGCCCCCTCTGACCTCTGGAAGCCAGGAGAAATGGCAAGATTCCTGGGAGTAGAAAGAGATGGCTTACTTCACGCTTCTCCAATTAAACTGGTCTCTCTGTGATATTCCTTTATAAGGTTCAATTCTTTCCCATCTTGAACACAGAACAAAGTCAAAGAGCCAGTCTTTAGACTTGACTGGTACTTTAACTAACCCCAAAATCTTTGGAATGACTGTGTTTGACTTTGATTGCAGAGAAGGAAGGCAGCCTCTTCAAAAATCCCAACCTTGGTTTTCTCTTCCAGGGCTCGGCATCTACGGGGCTGGGGCTGGGGGCATGTATGTGTGTGTGTGGCTCAGTGCTAAGAGTGCTTGTCCAGAAACAGATTTCTGAGGCCCAACTCATCCTGGGAACGGTGGCCCAATTCCTGACCCTGCAGGAATCTTTGTCCCAGTCTGTAGTTGATCCCTACAGCAGATTTTGTGTGCAAACCTTGCTGCAAGGCCTACAGAGAAAGGAGAAAACAAATGGAAACTGGCACCAGAGAATCAGCTGCCATGGGAAGAATGTTCAGCTCTGGGCCAGCGCACAGGCAGGGGTGAAGCCCACGCCTCTTCTACTCTGAGCTCCAGCAGTACTCCAGTCTGCATCTAGCTGCTGCCTCCACAGGGCTTTTTCAGGCAATATAAAGAACACATCTCCAACTTCTCTCTAGTGCACATCAGAGGTGCCAGTGTGAACATGACTTGGTCTCTTCAGCTTAAGATTCACACTTGGCATCCATCTGCTGGAGAATCATACTCTATGGCAGCCCTTGGCAGGCAGGGCACTTGCTCTCTAGACTGAAATGCACAGATCCTTCCATTCTCTACTCGCTGGTATAAAGCCCATGATTAAATATCCTAGGTTCACCTCTGTTGAGGAGCAACTGTAAACATCCCCAATACTTCAGCACAGATGTTGTGAAGTTTTGTCTCTACTGGGAAAGTCAGCTGCGCGGTCCACTTCCCCTCTAAACTGTCTTTAAACTGGCCACAGTATGAACTATGGCGCTGATGGCCAATAGAGGGATGAGCAGACCACAGTCAAAGCTAGAAAGATATTCAGCAATGTACCTTTTAGATCCTTTTATCCTGAGTCCAAAATATCCTCTTTGTGCTTTCTTGGTTGAAGTAAAATACCAACCCAGGATGTGGGCAGCCAGATTCTTATCAGCACAGGCCAGAATACTGCAGCTCAGCTTGGCTGGTCCATATCCTAACAGGAAGCTCCTTGTTTGAATGCAAAGTGTTCATGCATCAGCCAGCCCAACCTCCCGCCAGGGGATGGGCGCTACTGATTCCATAGGAAGGCAGGGGCTATGGCTGCCTTTACCGTGGATTTACCATAGACCAGGTTGAGAAGGCTGCTCTCCTACGGCAAATGTCGACTGGCTGGCCTTGCCACTCAACGTAAGTGCTTGTGTATGTAATGCTGGGCTGGTAAATACCTCCTTTATCATTCAATTCACAAAAGGTCAGTGCCACCAACAGTCTGAAACAGGTCCTGAATGAAAGGGTGAGACAAAGGCTTGCCACTTCAGTTCATCAGCCATTGCTGCAGCTGTAATACTGAGCTAAGTAATTTCTGTCCTGAGAAAGGGCAGAGTGCAACTGTCAGTGTCCCGTCGGAAGTCAGTCCATCTCCAGGAACAGTGGAGAGGAACGCGACCGATCAGCTCTGCTGCCCTCCTGTGGTTAGGAAACTCGGATGATCTGTGTCATGGCTTCCTCATCAGCTTGGTTTGGATCCTACAGAGAAAGACAGCACAGTAGTCCTTTATAGTAGCAACAGGAACTGGCTCTTACAACTTAAGGGCGTAAGTACTTGGTGGCTGGGACACAGGCCCAGAGCAAGCACAGTGACATGCTGTGTTTCTGTGCCATTATGTCAACACAATGGCTACACCTGGCAGTTCCTAATCACAGACATGTGCAGACGGCAACTAGACAGAGGGGCTGTCAAGCTGGCTTGCAGTGCGATGCACTAGGAAGACCCTGCAGACTGCCTTGAGGATAAAAGCCTTCACTATCTGACACAGAACTGCCTGTGGTCAACTGACGAGACCTTGTAAGAGTGTAGACAAATTCCACGTTGGGGACAGTGAAGTGAGCCAACAAAAGAAATTCATTAACTCAACAGTATTTATTAAGCATTTGCTCAGAAATGGATCCTAAGCTAAGCCTAGCAAACACAAGAGAACAAAACTTTCTACTTTGATGTAACTTACAGTCCAGGAAAGAAAGCAATGTATACCAAATAGAGAGTCTCTTGATGTTTTTTATAAAGAACAGGATGAGATTATAGGAAAATACAAGAGTAAAAGAGCTCTGCTTGAGAGTAGGCTAAAGGTCTTTCAGATCTAAGCCAGGCCTGAGAGGAAAGAAGACAGAAATGGTCTGTGGTGGCACACACCTGTAACCCTAGCACTTGGGAAACTCGGGCAGGAATATTGAAAATTTGAGGATAGCCTAGGATATGTAGTGAGAAGAGATGGTCATACGAAAAGATGGAGAAAGGAACACTACAAACTGTAAACTGTAAAGACAAAGGACCATGTAGGAGCAACAAATAAATGCATAAACAGCAAGCAAATAAGAACAAACGACCAGGCCAGGCTGACATCAGCTACGGGGGGACAGAAAACCATTCAAATTATGTTTCAGAGATAAAACTAGAAGAACTTCATAATCAGAACCACCCAAACTTTCCCGAGTGGTGCCGAGCCACAGGCTTAGGTAAGAGGCTAATGAACAAGCACTCCATTTTGGACACAGGGATCACAAACGTGTAAGAGATAACTAGTGGGGCTCTACTACCTAGGTCTGTTGACGCATGCCAGTCAAATACCCTGTAGGACTGACCTACCCACAGCTCCAGAACCCTTCAGAAGACCCAATCTCACCCAATTAGCTTAAATTCATTTACAGCCAAGGCAGGCCCTCCTCAGCTTGTCACCTTCCTGCCTCAGCTTCCAGAGTAACTGGGACGACAGGGCTGACTCAGCTGTACTGACATTAGGCAAGTTACTTACTGTCTCAAAACCTCATACTCAGTTGTAAAAGTGGTGACAAGTTATTCCTATTCCATGGATTTGAGGTCGCCACAGTCAGGCAAACAACAAAAAGAGCTTACTCAAGTGCTTAGCATAAGACCTGCTACATAATAGTAAATGTTACCTACTGCTAAGAGCATGCTGAAAGAAAGCAAAACTTTTCCTTAAAATAGAAAGAATTGAGACGTTGAAAGTAAAAAAAAAAGCCACGGGGTCAAAACCTTTAGTCCTTTTAGAAAGGGAAACTAAGCAACACTACCACATGCTGTTTCTACTTTGATTATTGCCAATAAAGAGAAAGCATGCAACACAAAAGGGAAGGGCTCTTTCACCGTACCTGCATGTGAGGACTGTCCTTTTCTTTTGGAGAGAAGAACCTTCCCCCTTCACCACGTTTCCGTGCCATGGCGTGCCGATGCCGAGACTCATGGAGGTATTTCTGAAGAAAGAGAAATCAGATCATTACTGTTCTCTTAGCATTGACCCTTCTTCTGTTCCAGTAACTGACTGAGGTTTGGTCAAGCAACATCTACAGGTATGTGAAACTAGGTTTGGATGCTGGCTAACATGACAGATGGACGCCTTTAAAAAAGGAGAGAGCCTTTTTGATTCCTTTGGCTAGACCCAACTACCACTGTGGAATACAACCAACACACGAACAGTGCAGCTGTAAGACAAGAGAGAGAGTCCTGAGAACAAGTTTTCTCTGGATGTCTTTACTGTAGAAAGGGAAAAGTGTCTTGCTTACAATCCACTCTGTGTCCCCATTCTTACAGTAAACTTTCCTGCATCCCATTGTTTGGAACGAGCAAGGAAACCCACCATACTCTTGAGGCAGAACAACTGGGCTATTTCCTGCTGTGCACTCCCCATGGCATACACACCCTTCTTTCCTTTGGAATTTTCCCTTCTGCCTCTAGCTTAGCCCGGGCTTGTCTCCTCTTAAGGATGCGGTGATACTGTTTGGCATTCACATACAGGGGTTCTTCTTCCAGCATCTCTGCTCCAGGTAAAGGGATTCTTTGGATAGCAGGCACAGAGCCAGCTCCTGGCACCATCTGCACAAACAGGAGACCAGCCCTTATTAGTGGCATGAAAATTCTAAGTAAAACAGCACATCCACAGCCATCTACTGCTGTCTCTCCAGTGTCTGCAATAGTCTGATATGCAGGAGGTGTCAGAATGAGTCATGCTTCTTGTGGATACAGATCACTCTTAGTGCCTTAAGAGTCAAGTTAGCTTCAAAAAGTTAACCCCAGAAGCAAGCTCACAAGAGACACCAACTTGTAGTTCAAAGACAAGAGAGCCTCGTGGAAAGATTCAGTGACAAAGATCAGAATGGGGGGACCATTTTCCTTACCATGACCATTCCTCCTGAGTTGACCACATTGCCTGCCACTGGGAGTGTCACAGTGACAGTCCCTTGTCCACTACTGGTTGTGTTGGTATTGGCTCCTGTCTGAACGATCTGTGCTCCTGCCAAACTGGCTGCTGGGATGGTGATCATGCCTGAAACAGGGACTGTAACTTTAAGAAAACAAAACATAAAACAAAAACAGAACACACAAACAAACAACAACAACAACAACAACAAACAGGCACATGGAACAAAAAGAAGGGAAGACGGCTGGTTAGTCCCTTCCACCAGGCTTCTGTATATCCTCCTGAATAAACTGACAAACACTAGGGAAGAAAGGAAATGTCCTCTCCTACTCCTTTACTCAGCTTTCCTAAGTAGTCCATGTAAAGTCAGTTTTGAAAGTTTCTGTTAACAGTATAGGGTCCAATACCAAATGAATTATACTTTTACCCCTACACTGTAAGCACTCCAACAATGGTATCAAAAAGTCAAGATGATATGGAGGCCTCCCTACTACAGCACCATTCCCACTACCAACACAGCTGTTGCTGTTGCTTTTCTATGTGGAAACAATGCTGCAGGCAGCATGAGGACCTGGTCAGACTGCAGAGACCTTGCCAGGGCTCAGTGCAGCCTGTCTCTGTCCTATGTGAGTAACACACAAGCACTGCACTCTCTGGATTCAGTACACTGTAAAATCTTGGTCTCAACCAACCTGAGCTGAGGATGGCTCATCTAGCCTTTCTAGACTTAGTTATCTTCCAAAGCATTTACTTCTATTTAAAGCACATCTCCCCTTAAGCCAAGTCTAGATTTCTCATAAGAAATTTTGGCTCTATCCATCTCTTCCTAGGGCAAACTTCTCTAAGGCTCTGCATTCTATATGTGTATTTATATCTTCTTAGTGAGGCGGAGTCTCTTTGAGAAGTCCTCTTGACTCTAAGTAAACAACTCTATGAATAGATGTGGAGGCCTAGAACTAAGTAGTAAGAATTCTGGCCAACAAGCAGTATATGGTGACAAGAACTGATAATCACTGGCGATCTGGTGGAAGTCCTATTGTATAAAAATGTCATGGACTTCTTAACAATACTGATGCACTCCCAAGTACTCAAAGGCTAAAAAGAATGCCCTGAAAAGTCACAGGGCAATTGCGGCAGCTTACCTTGCTGGAGAATTGTGCCATCTGCATTAACTGGCTGGTAGACAATAGTCTGCCCTTCAGCAGTCTGGGCTACTTGCTGTCCCTGGACAGCAATCTGCTGTTGCGTCTGTAGAAAACAATGACATACTCAACAGATGACAAAGACCCACAGAGGGCCCAAGTACATTTTGATAGCTGTCTTCCATGTGAACTAGGTGGCTTGCTGCTTGACCCCTCCAGATCAGCTGTGCCCCTGTGCTGGTAGAACTGGGGAACTCACCTGAGTCTGGCCAGCAGTGACTGCAGTCTGTGGCTGCTGAATGATGATCTGCTGGGTCTGACCCTGCTGGCCTTGCACCTGCACAGCCTGTCCACCCTGGATCTGGATCTGACCAGGAGGTACCAACTGTATCTGTGGGAGAGAATACACACAAAGGTTAGCACCAACCCAATGCCACTCCTTTGATTCCTATTTGTTTTTACTTACTTTATGTGCATAGGTGCTTTGCCTTCATGTATATATGTGGGTGTGTGTATGTGTGTGTGTGCACGCGCGCGCACACACGCATGTATATATATACATGGTCTAGTGCCCACAAAAGCTGAAAGAGGGAGCTGGATCCCCTGGAACTAGAGTTACATATGGCTGTGACTACCAGGTAGGTAATGGAAATCAAGCCTGGGTCCTCTAGGAGAACAGCTCATGTTCTTAACTGCTGAGCCATCACTGCAGCCTCACTCTTTGATTTCTGCCAAGTAGCTGAATAAACTCCTCTAGAGACCAGGAAATACATGGAGGCATGTGCCTGTAATTGTACAACTTAGGAAGCAGAGGCAGGATGATCAGGAATTCAAGGCCAGTCTTAGGGACATAGTGAGTTTGAGGCCCTGACCCCAAAATTAGAGTAATAAATGCTTTGAAGAGGACAAAAGTCTTGTTCCAACATCACCTATCAATTATTGAAAAGCATTTTTCCATTTTTCAAATCATCAAATAATTCTGAATATTATTTGGGTACCTACAATTAAAGAATCAGTGTCCATTTAAAGAAATACAATCATTGGTGACATGGTTAATTTGTTAAGTACATTTACTTAAAAATACTCTGAAGTGTTTTATAAATAAATAAATAAAACAACTTTAAAAACATACTCTTTCCAAGTCAAATTTTAAGGTCATATAGTCAAGGCTATGCAACACCATCACTGACTGGCTATAGACTGGCTGTGACTGCTGAGGGAGTTTCTAGAGTAACTGAGGTGGGAAAACGCATCCTAACTGCAAGTGGCATCCCACGTCCTAAACTGAGTAAGAAAAGGAGACCGCCTCCTGCCTGCAGATTCATGTGCTCCTGCTGCCACGTCTTCCTTCTCACCATGGTGGACTGGTACCCGTAAACTGCGAGTCAGAAGAAAAGTAGCCAATACAAATGCTTCTTGATGTAAGCTAACGCCTTCTGGGATAATGTGTTACACAGCAGTAGATAGGTAAGGTGATGTGACAGATAGTCTTGTCTTAATCCTGTTGCAAACCCCCACTAGCACTCAGCACTGCTGTTAGTGTTCACCTACCTCTTCCCCACTTCAACTCTGCTTACAGGATTTGAAGTGCCAAGCCTCCCATAGCAAGCACAGAAAGTAAGCGATCCTATGTGGTAACCAAACCTATTTCCTTTCCTTATCTTTTTAAAAAGATTTGTTTATTTATTATGTATACAGTGTTGTGCCCGAAGAGAGTATCAGATCTCACAGACGGCTGTGAGCCACCATGTGGTTGCTGGGAATTGAACTCAGGAGTTTGGAAGAACACCTCTCCAGCCCCCCTTTCCTTATCTTACTAGCTATAGTCTTAGAGACATTCTTGGACCTTTCTGTTGGGCTACACACTGCCCAAGCTTTCTTAAGGACTCTTGAACACTACGTAACTCACAATTTAAAACATTGACAGCTGACTAAATCAGCAGCAAAGTCCACCTGGCCATGAGTGGTTTGGGAATACCTGCTTACTACACAGTACTGTACTTCTACAACACAAGCAGAAAGAGTCCAAGCACCAAATAAAATAAAGGGTAGGACTCAAGGGAAAGCGATTTCCCCAGAACACTCTCTTCTTTAAAACATCTACTCTGCAGGCTAGGGAGCCAGTTCAGAGGTAAAGCACCTGCGGTACGGCATGAGGAGCTGAGTGCGGACCTTGGCATTTACAGGAATGCACAGCATGAAGGTTTGCATCTGCAGCAGCCCTGCAGGACGGGACAGCAGGGATGAGGCAGACAGCAGTGGCCCCTCAGAGCTCACAGCTTAGCCAGTCAATAAGAGACTTTGCCTCAAAAACTAAGGTGAAGACAACTGACCTGGCCTTTGCTTGTATGTGCAAATCTGCACACACACAAATACATACACCATCCACACTCATACCTAATGCCTACTCTGATTTACAATTTAAATACTTTTAAAAATACCACTCACCTGCTGTAAACCTTGTGTTCCAGACACAGGTACTTGCATGATAGTTTGGCCTTGTCCACCAGGCACAGCCTGGACCATGATGGGTTGGCCAGTTGATGTAATAAGCTGGCCTCCACTGACTTGCACCATTAATGGCTGCCCCTGGACCTAGAATGAAATAAAATATCAACAATGAAATAGTGTGAGACACAGTGGCTTCACCAAGACAATCACTGGTCACTGAACTGCCCTGATGCCCAATAAGAGGGGAGGCAAGACAGACTTAGGAAAGTCAGTAGGTGCCCCTCCCCCGCACCTCCAAGACAGGGACTCTCTAGGCAATGCTAGCTGGCCTTGAACTCAGATACCCTGCCTCTGCCTCCCAAGTGCAGAGATGAAAGATTAATGGCCTGAAAGACATTAATTTTAATCAACCCCCTTCTTTGTGTGTGTGTGTGTGTGTGTGTGTGTGTGTGTGTGTGTGTGTGCTAGCACAGGTTATGAGCATACTACAGAGAGTAAGACGTCAGATCCCCTGGAGCTTGAGTTATAGGTGATTAAGAGCTGCCTGACATGGTGCAAGGTACACAACTCAGCAGCAGTATGTGCTCTTAACAATTCAGCCATCTCTACAGCTCCAAGAAAGTCTTATGTTCTTCAATAGCTCTGATATTTTTTGATTGAGTGACAAAACCTATCTAGAGTGTAGAAAATTCCAATAGGTATAAGGCATTTATCACTAAACACAGGCTGAGCCCAAGAAAACTGTCAGGTTACCAAGACTGTTTGCCTTCTCCAATCAGTACCTGGGAATGGTTCTGGTAAGGCCGGAGAAGCAGCAGTGAGGGGGAGGTAATGGAGGTGGGTCCTGAGAAGGGAATCAAAGTGCAGCCCTCACTTTAGGGGCTAGACAGGAAGAGCTCTGAAAGCTCACTTGGAGGGTCTCAAGCAAAAGTGGAATATGAACATTTCAGGAATGGTGCTGCCTGCAGTCTACCACTAAAGACCATGGCACAGCGCAGGCCAGCATACTCAACACCCAGGAGGCTGAGGCAGAAGAAGCACGTGTTTGAGGTCGGAATGGGCCGCCCGTTGAGTTCAGGTAAGCCTGATTGATGGTGAGTTCAGGTAAGCCTGATGGTGAGTTCAGGTAAGCCTGATGAGACCCTGTTTCAAAACCAAAGCAAGACTCCCCAGAAATATTTTCCAGTCAGTTTGTGATCATCACAATAGAGTTCATACTGCATCTTAAAATATTTGCAAAGTTACTGAAATCAGATAGCTATTGTGTGTGAACAGAATTTCCAATTTTCAAGACTTCTGAGTCAACAGACAGAAAGGAAGTTGCTACAAATGCTCAGTCACATCTTGAACCCCAATGTGAAAACTCAAGAATGCCTTTCAGTCGCCCAAACAGAAGCTGCTTTGGATTGAGCAGGTCTGCCAGGACAAATCCCAGATTCTCATTGTAGAGCCTGTCTCTGCTTGAAGGAAGGATGTGTAACAGACCAGCCTGAAACACTTGCCCTTAGCTGCAGCAGAAGCAGCCTGCCCCGGCAACATCAGCCAGCTGCGCTGCTCATTTGTCCTAGATGAGTAAGATGCTGAGGACTTCCTCTCCTCTCCACCAGAATCATCAGGAACAGTCCAATCTCGGGTGTCCCTTGAGAAACTTAACCTTTTGGCTTATTTGCTCATTCTCTCCACTTAAATTTCCTTTGCTATACTAATGCTTTTGTGTGATGTGTTAGGAAACTTATCAGAAGCCTTACTGCAGAAGTAAAAGAACGAACTATTTAAAATTCTAAGCTGATGAGCCTTGTGGAGAAGTTCCCATCACTTCATTTCTGTTCAACGTGGTCTAGATCTGATTAAGCAGACACAGCTGTGTTGTCACTGCGTGCTAGAAGGTTGTGCTGTTCCCTGTGTGAAAGTGAAGGCCAGATGCTGACACTGTAGGTCATCTGCTACTGCTTACCAGCCCCAGGTTCTGCCTGCTTCTGCCTCCTAGTGCTGGGGTTACAGGGACAAACCTACATATTAAGATGACTTCTATAGATCCAAACTTAGGTCTTCACACTTGTATAGTGTACACTGAGTCATTGCCTCAGTCCTCGAAGTTGACATACATTTTAGAACACTTAATAACTTTCTAGTTAGCCATCATCTCTGGTCCTCCCCACCCCCCCTGCAACATGCTATATACACATGCAATAAAGGATTTGAGACTCTGAAGAGCTCACTGTGTTTACAACAAATGAATGATCACAAAGACTCATGCACGAGACAAGAAGCCACACAGTTTAGTGCATATTACACTCCCATTCCAGGGTGGTTAATGACAATCCCAGACACAGGTTTCATGTATAAAAAGATAAAGCAAGCAAGAGCAGAAAGCTACTGCACTCCCTGAGACTCCAACTGCGCAAGAAGACAAAACAAACTTCTCTCATCTTAATATATGTGTAGAACTAGCCACATGTCACCACCAAACACTACTAAGTGGCAGGGTTAGGATAGGTTGAGTCAAATGCTTACAGCAATGGTTCTCAACCAGTGGGTCACCACCCCTTTGGAGTCTGAATGACCCTTTCACAGGGGTAGCCTAAGACCTTTGGGAAATATGGATATTTACATTATGACTAATAACAGTAACAAAATTAGTTATAAAGTAGCAATGAAAGTAATTTATGGTTGGGGTCAGCACAAGGTGAGGAGGTGTATTAGAGGGTCACAGCATTAAGAAAGTTGAGCACCACTGGCTTAGAGGAAGGAGTGGGTATCTGTAGGAGGATCTTGGCAGCACTCGTAATAAAGTAAGAGGCCAGTCTGACTTGAGAGGCCCTACTGAGTTATTCTAATTCAATGGAGGAAGAAAGGGAGGACAGGCATCTGAGTTTTGACAATTTCTCAAAACCCTTAATTCCTAATGGACCCAGAAAACACCAATGTTGCTACTCTTTATTTTTCAAAGGAAATCAGGATATTTGACTTGATCATACATTAATAGTGAAGAACACCATTGGTTAACTCCAGTTTTTTGTTTTCTAAAAGCATATCAATATAACCATTAATAACTTTTTGTTTTAATTTTTTTAAGAGAGTCCAACACTGTTCCAAACTCATTCTTCCTGCCTCCATATCCCAAGAACTGGGACAAGAGGCATATAACACTTAAGAGTGATGCAGTCATCTCTGCAGAGCTCGCACCAAGTCAGCAAAGATTATTCAGTTCTCAGATAAATTTTGCTCAGTGCAATGGCTGTTTAGCAGTCAAGCCACTTTTAGCAAAAACAAAAACACAGTGCAGCTCATGTGTACATGCCAATGTGTGTATGTCCTTCTACGGTGTAATATAATTCTATGCCACGTGGCTGGGTTGGTATCTAAAGCCACTTGCAGAATGTCTTCCTGTTGCTTGTTTCCTGGCATTTACTTAGCTCATAGCTCTCAGAAAACTGACACAGCAATAGCCACACATCTTGGCATGGGACACTGGCATGTTGGCCTCAGAGACAGGTTAGCAGCACAAAAGGCATGCGACTTTGCCATTCAACTTGAGACCAAACACAAACAGCAGCAGACAAGCAATGTTCATGCAGTGCTCACAGAAAATCAGAGAGGGCACCACTACCTGGAGGGTCTGGACTTGCTGGCCTGAGGCAGATGCCACCTGGGCCTCAGTCTGCAGCTGGACAGCAGTGACACCACCCTGCTGCTGAGAACAGGAACAGGAAGAGCTTGAAATGCATCAGGATGGAAACTTATAGCTCAAGACATGAGATCACTGAAGGACAGGGAGGAATCTCTAACAAGTTTCATCCCACATAGGAACTTTCAAAGGTGCGGACTCCTATATTCAAGCAGTTGTGTAGCAAGATCTGTCCCCAGAGTGGACCTTACAACATACTTTTATTATTACTCAAAACACCAAAATTTATAATGCAGTCCTTTCTAGGAATTTCACCCTTCTACTATACATTTATGTTAAGAATCTTTTTATTTCCTTAGGTTCACAAGAACAAAAGCATCAGGTTTTAAAGCCTTGAAACTAAGCGTTCCTGGGGCTTTAATACATCACCAAGGAAGAAAGAACTAGCCATGGTGATCCAATTCCAGGCCCAGGAGGCTACTGCTTTTACATCCCCAATGAAAATTTATTCCTATGCAACTAACTGCTTCAGGCAATGTTTTCAGGAAGTCAGCCTAACTTCCTATCCTGGGGATCCTCATGGGAGAGAGATGCACTAACAAGGGTCTGCCTGTGGGGAAGGCCCCTCCTCTAAGACAGCTCAGGGGAGCTGCCAGTGCCAGCAGAGTGTGGAAAGGAAGGAGGCTGGAAGAAAGCCACCATGCTCAGCTAACCCCCTTCCCATTGATCAGTGGGCTAGAAGGCACCATCAGTACTTCCCTCACCCTCACTACTACTCTGTACTAGTGAACCTCCATTCTGAGGAGAAAACACACCAAGGACAACGATCCTGGTCTATGATCAAAGAGAAACAATGTCTTTTCTCCCCAAATCTCAAGAGTAGGGGGAAAAGAAAAGAGAAGGTACTATAGACCCAAGTAAAAGCATGGAAAATGTTATCTGTGCATTAATTCAAACATCTGGTCAGCTTTCCTGTGCAACAAGCCAGCAGCAGGTGCTTCCTCCTTCTTCTTCTTCTTCTTCTTCTTCTTCTTCTTCTTCTTCTTCTTCTTCTTCTTCTTCTTCTTCTTCTTCTTCTTCTTCTTCTTTTTGGAGAAAGAGTTTCTCTGTGTAGCCTTGGCTGTCCTGGACTTGCTTTGAGGACCAGGCTGGCCTTGAACTCATAGCAATCTACCAGCTTTTACCTCCCTGGGTGCTAGGATTACTGGCAGGCAACACCAGGCCTTTCTAATATGTACTTATCCAGAGTAGCACTCAAATATTGTCCTAATATTAAACTACAACTGCTCTCTGTGGTCTCTGTGGTAGAACAGAGGCTGCCTGCAATCTGACTATTGTGTGTTGTAACCAAATCCTTACTTTATCACAAATTGGCATAAAACAAGAGAAACAAGTAGACTGAATGAGAAAAGCAGAGTAGGATTTCTGGCTTCAATGAGCTAGAAAAGGCAACCTACTTTTAAAGTGATTCTCATTAAGAACAGATGCAACACACTGATTCATAGTGCAGCACCAGTCATGAGACCCAGGGCTTCATAAGGTCTGACAGGGGCTACGAATTCCCACAGAGTAAGGAGAAACCTGTTGCTGCATCACCAGCTGTGGTACTGTGACGGGCAAATCACACTTGCTCCCATACCTGCTGCTGAATCTGGCCAGCCTGCACCACGATCTGCTCTGTGGAACTGTTGCTGTTTGTCGTATACTGCTCCATGGTCCAGCCACGTTAAGAGTCCTGAAGCTTCACTCTACAGATCCCAGGCACAGGTAGCGACTCCTATTAGAAAGGGAAGGAAGAAAACCTAAAATGAGTCACTCAGTAAAGGCCCTCAAGATACTTACAATATTTTATTTTATTTATTATTTGCAGTATTTAGAATAATATAAAAGAACACCAGTAGGAGATGCTCATATACTCATTTTTAAAAAGAGTACTATATAGCATAGTCACAAAAATACCATGGTCAGGCTAGTGGCAAGTATCTACAGTCTCAGCACCGGAGAGCCTGAGGCAGGTAGCTGAGAGGCTGGGCCAGCCTGGGCTACACAAACCCTGTCTCAGAAAGGTTAACCAACAGAACAAACAAACAAACAAACAAACACCATGACATTTTATTTTTACACTTAAAAAGAATTATTTATTTTGGCTCAGTTTTAATGATTTTAGCCCACTGTGTGTACGGGGTTGAGAGATGCATTTTCACACCACGGTGGCCAGGACAGAGAATGAAATCTCTAAGTGGCCAGGGCAAGAAATAGTTCCCAATAACAAACATTTCCCTCACAACCCACCAGGGGCTGAATCCACCCAGACAGAGCTCTCAGGATTCAATCCCCTGTAAACAATCCTCACAGACATACCCAGGTATGCTTTACTAATTTCCTGTTTCTTATTCTAGTTAAGCTAATACAATTGACCACCCTTCAAAATTACATTAAAACTTAGAAGTACTGTTAAACCACCTCTTGTCACAAGGCCCACTTTCAAGGCAGATCTACTTTAGAGAATTTGTACCACACATTTGGGCCCAAACATGCTATTCTCCTGAGCTACATATGCCACAAACAACCTCAGGCTGGAGGTTTGTTACTTACTAAGCAGTTACAAATGCTTTGCTTATCAAAACCTCCACTCTGAGTGGGCCTGGGGGTGGGAGGGTCTCATGCTTATAATCCCAGCACTTAGGAAACTGAGCTAAGATGATCAGCACTGGTGTCAAGCCAGCCTAGGCTACACAGTAAGTTCAGGACAACCTAGGCGAGAGTGAGAGACAGACTTTGGCCTCAAACAAAAAACTCCACCGCTATACAGAATTCTGTCTATTCAAAACAAAACCACCCCCTCAGATTTCCTGGGCACAGTGATACAGGCCTTTAACTCAGCAAACACATCTGAGTTCAAGTTTCCAATGGGCGTTCCAGGCCAGCCAGGACTACATAGTGAGACTGCTTCAACCTCCATTAAGTAGACTAAGTCAGAAAGCTCTAGCAAAGCTTTGGAAGTTGTGCTGTAGTCCAGGATGAGGAACACAAAGAAATGGTATCAAAGATAGCAGAGACATTTAAAACTCGGTACAATAGACCCTATTTACATATGGTGTTCCAATACCCACCCTGGGTGTATAAAACCCCCTTTAGTACCAAATTTAAATATACTATTTTTTGCACATTCACTCTGCAGCAGAGCCTGAACAGTGAGCCCAAATGAACCTTTTCTTGATTGATTACTTCAGGTGTTTCTTAGAAATGAAAAGGAACCTGATATTCAAGTGTGTGCCCAAACCCTGACATTTAAAACTCCCTTTATGATCTGCTATCCTTTCCTTAACACCTCTCCTACCTGCCGGGCGTAGTGGCGCACGCCTTTAATCCCAGCACTCAGGAGGCAGAGGCAGGCGGATCGCTGTGAGTTCGAGGCCAGCCTGGTCTACAAAGTGAGTCCAGGATGGGCAAGGCTACACAGAGAAATCCTGTCTCAAAAAACAAAACAAAACAAAAAACAAAAACAAAAAAAAAAAAAAAAAAAAAAACACCTCTCCTACCTGTCATGGAGCTCCTTTCTAGTTATACATCTCTGCCCATACGCCACACAAGTAAAGCTAGGATTGTCCACGGCCTAGGAGAGAGGCCATATGCTTTTTGAGTCTGACTTATGGTGCTTAATGTAACATGCATTAGTCACGCTCTCTGAAGGAACAGAGCTAATAGAGTAAATGCATATGTGTATGAGTAGTTGTTTAGCCCATGAGGTTGTTGTCTCAGCTGGCCTTTAGTGTAGCTCAGGAACACTGAAGTAGGTTCTGTGCCAGTGAAGAAGAGCAAGCATGCAAAGATCGAGGGAGAAAATTTCCTTCTTTCATGTCCTTTCTATAGGTTGCCACCAGCAGAAGGCATAGCCCAAATGAGGGATAGAGCTTTGTCAGAGTGATGTTTTTATGCACTGTGTAAAGATGATCCTTGTAAATTCAAATGTTGATTTCTGTGCCTGTGCACAACTGATTATAAGCTGGACTTCAGCACTGTCATTTTTATGAAGCATCTCCTGTCTCGATGTTGTGTAAACACTGCTCTCCATCACTTTATTGGTTAATAAAGAGCTGAACAGCCTATAGCTGGGCAGGAGAGTTAAGGCGGGACTTCCGATCCCAGAAAGGGGGTCTCAAGTGGGGAACAGAGAGAGGAGAGTTGCCATCAGAACATGATGAAGAAGCAGGTGCCAGAGTGAGACTAACATGGCAGATAATGACCATGTGGCCGGAAGTAGGCCAAGCCAGTGTTAGACTAGCAGAGTATCTGGCCAGCTATAGTGCCTGAAGCCTTTACTAAATATAAAGGTCCATATCATTAATAGGGAGCTAGGGCAGACATAGAAAAAACCCTTACATTTTAAAGATCTTCCTACCTCAAAAGATCTGGATTACGGATGTCTTCCAACTTCAAATGATTCAATCAAGAAAAATGTCTCACAGGTGTGCCTAGCTCCTTAGGTTTTAGTTAATTCTAAATGTGGTCAAATTGATACCAAGAATAGCCATTGCAGAACTTTCTGGGTCTATGTTTTTCTTGCAAATTTCATTTCTATGGCTGTATAAAATTCCATCTTATATGTGCATGGCATTTTCATTTTCTATTCTGTTGATGACATCTGGCTTGGTTCCATTTCCTTGTTGTATAAAGAGCAGCAGTGCAAGTATCCCTGAGGAAGCTCAGAGTCCTTTGGGTACATGCCTAGAAGCCCTATAGCTAGATCACATGGTAGTGTATTTAATTTCTTGAGAAACCCCTGCTCTCATTTCCACAAACCAAAGTGTGAAAAAAAAAATAAGGCTCTTCTTTCCTATGCCCTCAACAGCATCTGTTGATCTTTATTTTCTGGATGGCAGCCATACTCAGGTGGGAAGGTGGGCTGGGGTAAGCTTTAATTTGCATTGCCTTGGTGGCTAAGAATGCTGCTCACTTTAAAAAATAGTGGCTTTCTGAGCTGCTTCTTTTGAGAATGGCAGAACCCATCTAGTGACTGGCAGTTCCATTCTTCTGGTGTTTAATTCACATGGTTTTCGGTGCTGGGAAGATGGCTCAGTTGGTAAAGCACTTGTCTTATGAGCATAAGAACTCAAGTTTATCCCAGACTGCCCAACACACTAGGCGTGGTGGTATGTTTATAAGGGCAGGGCTGAGAAGGCAGGGACAGCACCACCCTTGGGGCTCCAGTTTTGCCTAATTGGTGAGCCCTATACTAATGAGAGATCTGTCTCAGAGGAGGTCAGCTATCCAGAGGATGAGCAGTTGCCTTCAACAAATGCACTAATAATGTTGCAGATATTAACCAACTGTCTACAACATGCTGGTAAAAACTTTCTGTAGGCTATTCACTTCGTTAAATTTTAATTTCACAAGATCCCATTTGTCAAGTTTTAAGACTATTTCCAGTGATATCGTGTCCTACTCTGAAAGTTCCCACCCTGGACAAGCCTTTAGCCAAGCAAGGTCAGGTTGATCAGTCCTCGGTTCCTGGATGGAGGTGCATTCTCTTCTAGGTCTGTATCTTAAGTGTTTTCCCCCAGAAGTAACTTACCTTGTTTAAAAAAAAAAGAAAAGAAAGAAAAAAAAAGAGGATAAAATTGTGGAGAGATGAACCAGTATTTAATATGGCAGGTGATAACTGTAGAGTCTAAGCAATAGGTCCATGGGTGTTCATAATGCTCTTTCAATTGCTACATTAGTGTTGGGGGAAAATGTTCAATATAAATAGTAATCAGGCTCATTACCAGTAACCAAAACAGACCACTAAAGCATTTAGTGTGGGTTCCAATAAACTTCTTACCAGATTCTCCTAGCTCTCATTTGAACTTACAAAGACTAGCAAAGGAAAGATATTATGAATGGCAACATAAATTTAATCACTACCGTCTTAGCATTGTATAGAAACTTGTTACTTTACTAGCATCCGTTCATTGTATAAAACAGCGGTTTTCACACTATGTATGTAACCTGTCTGGACCACTCTGACACCATTTTCTGCTTTACAAATAATCTCCCAGTTGGATTGTTGTGAGTTCATATCCAGCCTGGTCCACAAAGCAAGTCTAGGACAGCCAGGGCTACACAGAGAAATCCTGTCCCTAAAACAAAAACAAAACAAACAAACCTCACCCCCACCAAAACCCCAAATGATCTTCCTTGCTGTCTTTATCTGGAGCATGCACCCAGAACCCATTTGGTACTTGTCTTTCTGAATATGCTTCTTTCTCTTACTATCATGCTCCAGTTCCATCCACTTCCCTTCAAATGACATGTTTTTGTTCTTTATGTATAAAACATTGAACATATATATTTTCCCTTTATCATGTCAGATTCCCTAACTTGGTGGTGAGGGAACAGCAATGAAGTGCAGTATATGTTGACTGTGGTTTCCTCATGTGTACCGCAAGAGTAGTATAGCAGGATCATCCACACTTCTACACTGTGATGGCTTTTCTTAATGTCAGCTTGATTGCCTGGCATTAACTAAAAACCCAAGCAGCTGGGTACATCTATGAGGAATTTTTCTAAATTAAAATTTTCTAACTTAACCTACCTTTAATCCAGATCTTTTGAGGTGGGGAGGAAGATCCACCTTATTCTGGTTACACCTTCTGGTGGAACGAAGCTTTTGCTCTTTGCATGCTTGCCTTTGCTGGCAACTTTTACTGGCCATACAGCCTACTTTTTCCATATTCTAGTGAATACTGAAGACCAGCTGAATATCCAGCCTCATGAACTGAACAACTACTGGATTCTTGGACTTTCTGTTAGTTGGGAGCCATTGTTGGACTAGCTAGACTACCTGTAAGTCACCTTAATAATATATACAGCCAGTCTCTCCGTTCTATTCCTCGAAAACCCTGACTAATTCATACGCCAGTTTCCATCTACTCCCTATAATGGCAGAGCTAATTTATATTCCAACCCATGATGCTTAAGAGCTATTCACCAATTCCCATCCTCACTAGCATTCTGTTTTCTTGATGACAACTATTCTGACTGGTGTGAGAAGGAACTGCAGTATAGTTTTGATTTGCATTTTCCTGATGGCTCAGCATATTGTTTTTAATACATAAAAGCTGGCCAATTCTGCAGATTTTCACACCAGCCTTTCCTGCTGTGCCTGTTAACTGAGTTGGTTCTTGAGAGACTCCAGGTACAATATGGAAAATCAGTCAAACTAAGTGGCTCCACTGGGGAAACCAATGTTTCCCTTTTTTTGGGAGGTGGATGGTGTGTGTATGTGTGTGTGTGTGTGTGTGTGTGTGTGTGTGTGTGTGTGTGTGTCTGTGTGTAGGGAGGATTCTCTGTGTAGTTCAACCTATCATGGAACTCTCTCTGTATAGACCAGGCTGTCCTCAAACTCAGAGATCCACCTAAGTCTACCTTCTGAGTGTTGGGATTAAAGGTATGTGGGCTGGGCGTGGTAGTGTACGCCTTTAATCCCAGCGCTCAGTAGGCGGAGGCAGGCGGATTGCTGAGTTCAAGGCCAGCCTGGTCTACAAAGGGAGTGCAAGACAGCCAAGGCTGTTACACAGAGAAACCCTGTCTCAACCCCCCAATATATATATATATTTTTTTCAAATTTTACTTTGTGTCTAACACACAATTTATCTGTCTCCAAACAAATTAAGTATGGCCTCCATTCATAAGTAAATCTGCTAACAGTAGCCCAGACAGAAAACGAATCAGTTTCTTGGGCATGAGAAAGGAAGTAGGGAGACTACCTAGACAAGCTCTACAAACCTTTTAAGGGTAACAAAAGTTCTCATCCTTTCCTGAAGTGGGGATTATACAGATGTGGAGAGCTTTAAAAACTCACAATATACACCGATTCAATGATTACATCTTCATGTGAAAAAATAGATATTAACATTCTCTGCATTTCAACACTTCCACTATTGCCAAAACCCCTTCCTATAAGGCTTTCTTCTTGGCTGAACTTCCATAAATCTGCATCTTATCAGATTAAAATAGAATGGAGTTTGATGGTGGCAAGAGGGCAGGAACGGCTGTTAGTAACATTGACTTAACTCATTTATTCTGGCGATAAAATGCTCCACTCTCAGGCCATTGAAACCCACTGTACTTTGAAGGGCAAAACAGTCTCAGCTTCAAATCTAGCAGACATTCTGCATTAATAAAGGAGTGATGGAGCTTAGAGCATAGCCCCAGGCTGCTCATAGTGCCTGCTCTTTGGCTCCAGGGGAGAGCTCCACGTTCCCGCTCAACCTTAGGCAGCAGAACTGTAACACAACCCGACACACTGCTTTTCCCTTGAACACTTCTTTCCTCAAGATTATGACAGAACTGACCCAGCTGGACTTAGTCTGTCTAGCTCTTCCACAAAATTGTGAAATGTTTTCAAAAGTGAGACTATGAATGAGAATGGATTTAGTCTGGCCTTTGAGACATTCTCTTCCCACAGCGTTTCCTGCCCATTTAGAAGGCACAGAAGCAGTTGGCCAGCAGGTAGAGAGGTAATCTATCTGAAGCTACTCGAAAACTGAAATGTCCAGAAACACAACCACAATAAGCATATGATCACGAAGGCCATCTGACTTGACAATCACAAGGCAACACCAGACTAGGACCTTTGAAGGCTCTAAGTTTGATCGTTTTCTCCACTAATGATGTACCACAAATTAAAGAATAAAACAAGATTTTAACTTCAAAGAGGCTTTTAAGTTTAAAGGGGAGCAAAAGTGTGTACTAGATTCCTAAGAGGAAAACAGAGTAAACAGGAGTTTTGAGAACAGAGGCTTTTCCAGCTGAGACTAAGCTAGGAAAAAGTGCCAGTGAATTAGTTTGAAGTGTAAGAAGGTTTTATCCAGACGATGATACAGTCTAGGGTCAAGTATTTCAAACAAAGGTAAAAGTCTGGGCTATGTCTAGAAAAATGGAGTCTTTACTATTTTTTAAAATGCAGATGAACCAGGAGTTTCCAGAGGCTAGAACGGTGATCAAAGGATAACTGCCTCTTGTCAGCAAAAACATTTGATAGTCCTCAAGTGGCCAGGTGCATCCATTTTTAAAATACCAACCAAGGTTAGACACCCAGTCCAAAGACATATATTTTTTAAAAAGACTGAATTGCAAATGTAAGAAATAAGGTGTGCTGTAAATTTGTCAATTTGACACAAACTAGGGCCGTCTGGAATGAGAAAATGCCTCCATAAGAAAGCCTTCTGGGCACTTTCTTGTTGAAGGTGGGGAGGGAAATCCCAATCCCTGGGAGGGGGGGGGTACCTCTGGGCAGGTGGTCTGTAGCTGAACGGCTGTTTAAGCCACGGGAAGAGCAGCAAGCCAGTAGACAGCACCTTTTTTTTCCCCGAGACAGGACAGCTTTGGCTGTCCTGGATTTACTTTGTAGACCAGGCTGGCCTCGCCCTCACAATATGCCTGCCTCTGCCTCCCAAACGCCGGGATTAAAGGTATGCGCCACCGGGCCCAGCTGAAACAGCATCTTTCTATGGCCTCTGCTCAGGTTTCTGTGAAAATAAACCTTCCCAAGTTGCTTTTCACAGCAATAGAAAAATCAAACTAGAATATAAGGGAATTTAGAAAGCAATTTAAACAAAGAAAAATTCCTAAAATGTGAATAGGAGCTATTTTGGTTTGGAAAGAGCATTGGATTCTGTTTCCTCACCCCGTCAGTTAAGAGTTCAGCATATGTGATTTTAAAAACCACACACAGAAAACAGACTTCAGGCATGGCTTGAGTTAAAAACTATTTTCCTCTCCCATATAAAAAATTTTTTTTCTCCCTAAAAAAATTTCAGCCATTATTATGGGATAGAAACCTTACATCAGCAACTTTTTTTTTTTTTAAACTTTAGGGGGGAAAATCCACTCAAGATCATTTTTAACCTCCAGTCAAAACTGTTCTCAAAAACTCCTTTGTAAGAACTACAGAGGTTTTTACAAACTGGACTTTCCCGCCTAAATTCAGCACTATTGGCCCTTTAGCACTATCTGCTGTCTACACGTTTTTTTCCCTCCGATGTCCAATCAAAAGTGTGGCAATGAAAAATAGACGGCTTCCTTATGCAAACAGCACTTCCCAGTATTGCACTGCATAACACTAACCCCCAGGTATTTTTTACCAGTCACTCCACCGAGCAGGCTTTTGGGTGACGCCCGACAAAGACTAGCTAGCAGCCCATGGCAGACTTCCTCTCCCGAAAAGGGGGGGGGGGGGGAGCGCGGTAGTTTTAAAGTATCAGCTTAAAAAAAAAAATTCACACGGGATTTCGAAGCGGACTAGAAAAAATTGACACGAATGGGCTGAGTTAATGAGTGGAGCCTAAGGTATATGAAAACAAAATCAGAGAGCATCCAAGGGAGAAAGCACACAGAAAGAAGACATTGGATAATAGGATAAACGGAACGAACAAAAGTTATCAGTCCTGCAAGAACGAGGTTTCAGACCCGTACAAAAAGAGGACAGTTAGGCTCCAGCACGGAGGTGTGCGGGCACGGTGGGCTGAACAACGGGGCGGGGAGGGGAGGAAATGACGAGCCAGAAAGGGGTGGTAACGGCGCCCTGCCGGAGCCCCGGGGTGGCGGGCCGGGAGGCGGGGCGCGGCGGGCGCGCTAACGGACCCGGGGTCGGTCTCGGAGGCCGCGCCGCGCGTCTCCGCCTGGCCTCGCTCCGGATCTGTAGTCCCGACTGAGGCTCAGGGTACGCCGGCCTCACCGGGGCCCGGAACGCGGGGACACAAGGATGAGGCTGGAACGACATAGGGAAACTGCCACAGCCCGTAGCTTGGGCGGTCGGACAGCTGCCCCCCCCCGGGACCCAGGAGTCGGGGACCGGAGAGGATCCGGATCCCGAGGAGGCCGGCACCAGGCCGCCATCCCGACCCTGGGCCACCCCCTTAGGCCTCCGCAGGCTCCGAGCCGGGGCTGTTGGCTACCCAACTCGGGCAGCCTCCCGCTCGACTCCCGGGCTCCACGGACGCCTGGGCCTCTCCTGAGTGGTCAGCGAGACCCGCCAATCGGGGCGCTGGGGCCGGCTCTGGGCCGCTGGATATTGGCTCCTCATACTCACCGTGCCTCGCTCCCCCGGTTCGCTGCCCGCGCTGATTGGCTCCAGTACCGGACCCCGAAACCCAATCAGAGGCTCCAGCCGCCGCCGCCGCCGCCACTGCCGCTGCCTCGCAAAATGGCGAATCTGAACAAAGGGGAATCGGGCCTCCCTCCAACCGCCTTCGCGCAAGCGCCTTCGAGGCCACGCCCCATAACCCCGGCCAACCCGGCCCCGCCCACTAGGCGGAGCACTGCGCAGGCGTCCCAGAGGCCACACCCACTTCCTGGATTTGATCCCTTCTTCCGCCGGAGGATTACGCAGGCGCCTTCTGGAGGCGCCATAGTCTTCTTCTTAAACACCGCCCTGAGTGCTATACTACGCAGGCGTTAGCACGCCCCCTCCCACCCCTCTTTTTTAATGTTTCAACTGTCCACCCATTTTTTTTAAAGCGTGGACTGGGACACACCCCCCCTGGGGCCAAATGCGCAAGCGCCCTTCTTCTCAAGTCGGGGTCGACATCTCGGTACGCATGCCTGAGCGGCGGCGGGAGACTACGGAGTTTACCGCCGGAAATTCTGAAGCCTTTACCATGGAGAGCGGACCCGGCTACCTAGCTAGAGAGGCTCACATCCGCCCCGTTAAGGGATGGGGGCGGCCATCTTGAGTGCGTGCGAGTAAAGGCTTTGGAGGGGTTGGTTCCGTGTCCGGGCTCGTCTGTTGCTTCCCTGCGTGGAGGAGGGCCTGCTGACGGCCGATCCCTTTGCAGGTGAAGGATGACCCCAGGACTGACCCTCCTTGGGGTTAGAGGAGAGAATGGGAAGTTGTTTTTCACTTTTGCTTCCTGCACCTCCGAGAGAGGTGGTCTTTCCCTGAGAGGTCTGTCCTCTTCGCCTGAGCTCAGCACATCTCAGTTCGGTACACTCTGATTGCCGCTCCTTCATATTTTCTTCTAAGTCATATCCTCCGGGAAAATACCAGACTATCCTAAGCCTACCCCATTCCGAGGCCAGGAGAGGGCTTGAAGTAAGGAGGCGTGTCTTGGGAACCGCCTTTGCTTCCAATCCTGGAAAGCTGTTTTGTGTTGCCTCTTAGGGATGGATACACGTTGAGGAGGTGGGGAAAACTAAGTGGGTTGTCAGGGTAATCTGAACACGCTATGTTCAGGCCGCCGGTTTTCATTTGCTTTTCCTTTTCATTAGCAGAAGACACTCTTGAATTCTGGGAATAGCGACTCGGTATCATGGCCAGCCGCCTTAATGAAAATCCAGAAGAAAGTCGAGTGGGTAACAGCTATTAAATTTATCGGTGAAGTGAAATTCAGAGTAATTGAGGTCAAAAGCATAAACACTTTTTAATTAAACTAATAATTGGATTCCCACCCTCGTTTGTTTCTCTCCAGCAGATTGCCTTAGGAGAGGCTAATACAATCCTAGGCAGATAGCATTCATCACTTTCCTTTTACAGATACTTTAATGTGTGGTAGTTGACTCCTTAAGATGGGGAGGGGTGGTTTTAATTCGGAGCGGCGGAGAAGCAGAGAGGCAGCAGTGAGGCGGGGCTCTGTTGAAGCTCTGGAAAGAGTTGAGAGTTTTCAGTTTTTCTTTCCCTTCACACGTTTTAGATCACTTACGTGAAAGGAGATCTTTTCGAATGTCCCAAAACAGACTCTCTGGCCCATTGTATCAGTGAGGATTGTCGGATGGGCGCCGGAATAGCTGTTCTCTTCAAGAAGAAATTTGGAGGAGTGCAGGAACTGTTAAGTCAACGTGAGTTTTGAGAGCATCATAGCCTAGTTCATGCTGGCTGGAGCCTGCTTTGCTCTTCCATTATACTCTATATACAGGAGCATTCAAAGAGATTTCTAGCAACCGAGTGCTTTTAACTTCTCAGGGTTGGTTTGTTTGTTTTTTGTTTTTAACTTCCTCACAAGAATTGCCTCTGGTTTGGATCTTTACCACACCAAATGAGTTCTTGTAAAGGTTTCCAATCTCTTTCTCTTTTTTGTGTATGATGCGTTTGTGGTGCAGATGCATGTGTGGAGGCCACACGTTGGCACCATCTGTCCTCCTTTGGTTTCCACCATGATTTCTTGAGACAGCATCTTTTGATGAACATAAAGAGTTTGGCCGTTTAGCTCCATTTTTCCAGTTGTGCATGTACAACGTATACCCGGACACCCAGGTTTTATGTGGGTACTAGTGATCAAACTCAGGCCCTCATGCTTGTACAGGAAGCACTTTACTGATTAACTCGTCTCCCTCAAAAATTGTCTTCCAAAATACTTCATTTCTCTCAAACCTTTGCTTAAGTGAAGGGCACAACAAGTTCCATATGTGTTCCTTGGAGGTCAAGATCCTGTACTAAATATTGTCGTATTTATTCTGTCTCAGAAGCAGAGTCGTCCTATGTAGCCTAGGCTGGCCTGGCATTTGCTGTGGAACCTGAGCTTGCCTTGAACTCTAAGCAGTCTTCCTGGCTCAGTCTCCTGAATACTGACATGAAGGCATGAGCCACTACACCAGGCTTTCTCAGCTTATTCTTCAAAGAGGGGTTTGGGTTGGAAGTGGTAGCAGACACTTTAATCCATGTGACCGGGATATAGAGAGGGGTGGGTCCCTTGGCGTTCAAGACAAGCCTGGTCTACATAAAGAGTTCAGGCCCACCAGGGCTGTGCCTATGAAGAGTAGTTTGGAAAGTACTTTACAGACCTCTACACCACTTTCTAGCAATGACTTTAAATCAGAATTATGCATTATACTACCTCTGGAGCTTCTGAAGTAATCTTTCACTACATCTCAGGCCCATCCCTCTTCAGAACAACTCCTTCTCCAGGCTTCTATGAATGTACCATTCATTATGACTCCAGGCTTGGACAAAAGGAGCATCCTACTGCATTTGATTACAGTTATTTAAAATGATGACACTGAGCCTGGTGGTGCCAATATGCCTTTAATCCCAGCAATTGGGAAGCAGAGGCAAGTGGATCTCTGCAAGTTCAAGCCCAGCCTGGTCTACAAAGCAAGTTCCAGGACAGCCAGGGCTACACAGAGAAGCCCCAGTGGTGGGGTTGGGACCTGTTCCTCATAATGTGTAATACAACAATATGAAAAGGTCATTGTTGGGACTGGGGACATGGTTCAGTCTTGTAAAGAGCTTCCTGAGCAAATGAGGATGTGAGTTCCAACTTTTAGAACCCATGTGTTTATTTTTTTTTTTTTAAAGCTATGTACAGATGTGTTTGCTCCCAGTTCTGAGGAGATGGAAGTAGGTGGACTTCTATACTGGCCAGCCAGTGTAGCTGGTTCAGGGAGCCCCAGTTTCAGTGAGAGGCTCTGCCTTGAAAAAGAAAAAGAAAATAAATTAAAATAGTAGATGAGGCGAGGATGCTTGAGAGATGGTTCAGTGGCTCAGAGTGTGTACTGCTTCTGAAGATGACCTGAATTTGGTTCTTAACATCCATATTGGGTGTCTCACAATTATCTGTGACTCTGGTTCCACGGGATCTAATGTCTCTGGCTTCCACAAGTATAGGTGCCTGTACTTGTGCACACATGCACACATATAAACATGATTTAAAAATAATAAAAGTAAATAACTTTAATAATTAGAAAATAATTGGAAAGTAGCTGACAAAGACACTCAACATTAACCTCTGGCTCTGTGCCTACCTCTGTGCACACATACCTTGTTGAATAAACATGTTTGACAAATTTTGAAGAGTGGTACATTGTAAAACATTTTCAAGACAGTAACAATGTTTTTTAAGTGGGCAGGTGACAGTGCATTTGCAATTGGGATAGTTATGCTCAGCTCTATAAAAATATTATAAATGTGGAGATGGACATTTCTGGGGTTCCCCCCCCTTTTTACTATTAAATAACTGTTTTTCTTAGAAAAGAAGTCCGGAGAAGTGGCTGTTCTGAAGAGAGATGGGCGATATATATATTACTTGGTAAGATTGGGCCGAATCTTCATACTGTGTAGATTAGCATAGATGGACTTCCCTGCAGTGATCATGGTGCTCCATTGTAGACAGCGGAGGGTGCCCAGCAGTTCCCAATTGAACATCAGCTCATCTCAGAGGTGTTGGCTGCTTGGAGCACTGAGCTAGGCACACCAGGCTGTGCCACAGTTCCATGGACAGTCCACCATAGGCCTGAGAGGCATACCTTAAGGAGATCTGCCTTTTCTTAGACAGGCTGAAAGGAAACCCTTTCTCAAGAGAGAGTTCCCTGAGGGCCTTTCCTTCCATCTTCCTTGTCACATGCAGAGCCACAAAATGCCCTGCTCATCTCCTCCCTGCTGTAGGGAATGTGGGATTCTTTACCTTCCATACCATCTTTGGCTCCAGAGCAGGTGTGGCTTCCTTACAGGTGGTGATGGTGATTTGGAGTCAACCCACTCCTAGCCTCCTCTGGCCAGCAGACAGAGTTGGAAGACACTTAACTTGTCAAGTGCTGTCCTGAAAGCCGAGAATGATTTTTGTCAGAAGAACTATCCCTTGCCGCTGCTTTTGTAGGGAAACAAAAAACAAGGGAGCATGATTTCTTTCTTTCTTTTTTTTTCCCCCTTTCTTGGTTTTTTGAGACAGGTTTTCTCTGTGTAGCCTTGGCTGTCCTGGACTTGCTTTGTAGACCAGGCTGGCCTTGAACTCACAGTGATTTGCCTGCCTCTGCCTCCCGAGTGCTGGGATTAAAGGTGTGGGCCACCATGCCCGGCTTGGAGCGTGATTTCTAAATGAACAGACTTTGAAGGGGCTGCTCAGGCAGTGTGAGCACCAAGCACAAGTGTGCCACGTACCTGGCACAGACTTCACACTTCACCTGTGGCCCAGCCTAAGCATGACAATGAGCACAGCTTTCCTGTGCTGTGGTTTTCCTTGTTGCCATGTTCCTTGGTCACTGGTGGATTTTCCTGGGGCTACAGAAAGTTGTCATCCCTGCTCGGGATGAGTTGGGTGAATTAGTCTATAAGAACATGCTTCTTTGAATTTTCAGGCTGGTGGCTTCATTGTCATTGTAGACTGCTTCTTGGGAGGTGCAGCTAATGAGAGTTTAAATTCTCTCTTTTGTGTTCAGATTACTAAGAAACGGGTTTCACACAAGCCAACGTATGAGAACCTACAGAAGAGCTTAGAGGCCATGAAGTCTCATTGTTTGAAGAATGGTGTCACTGACATCTCCATGCCCAGGCAAGGAAATCTTGAATTGATTGGTGAGGTGTAGTCTCTCACGGCCAGGCCAAGCCGAGAGTGTAGGTATAAAGGTAGACAGAGCCCCGCTTATCAGAGCTCCCCACCAAGTGGTTGTGAGGCTGCAGCATAGCTGTTTTCTAGCTTGAGTTGAACAAATCAAAGTAATGGAAGGCGCACACCTGCCTTCCTCAGTGGGGAGCATCCTCAGCAGTCAGAGTCTGTTGCATTCTTGTCATTATGTTTGAAGCCTTGGCCTCAGTCCTGAATCAGTGGGATTGGGAACGGAGACTGAGCAGCTGTGGCTGCTCTAGGCCACTTCTGATCTCAAATGATCTCTGCCTTTTACGCTGCATGCCTGCTTAAGGTGTCTGTGAGTAGCAGTCTGGACCTGTCCCTGATGTCCCTTTGAGGACTTAAGTGACATTGGGTATTCAGTGACCCTTTGCTTCCTCTTGAGGAACTGGTCCATACCTCTTTTCTCTCTCTCTCTCTCTCTTTTTTTTAAATCACCCTAGTAGTTTTCAGTCAGTGCTGACCAAGCTCAAATGACTTTTGATGTGACCACAACATCCCCCACCCCCCTTTTAAAAAATGTGCATTGTTGTTTTGCCTTCGTGTATGTCTGTGTGAGGGTGTCAGATCTCTTGGAACTAGAGTTACAGACAGTTGTGAGCTGCCATATAGGTCCTGGGAATTGAACCTCTGGTCCTTTGGAAGAGCAGCCAGTGCTCTTAACCTGTGCCCAGCCCATCATCCATTCTTTAATATGCTCAATGGCATATATATCAGATACTTTTTTTTAAAGTTGCTGTTCAGGAACTTGATTGTTTTGCTATTGTGTGAAATTGGCATTTTAAGTTTCCCGTTTGTCCACTGGTGAGGCTCGGGATAGTATCACACTGGAGGAAAGATGTTAGGCCGGAGAGTTGGCAAGCTGGTTGCAAAGACTTCACACACGGGCCACAGCCAGCAGTTCCTGAATCCCCTCTTTGGCTCCCTTTTGTAAAGGCCTTTCTCTCCTTTGCATCCTCCTTAACATTCTATTATCCTTAAGTATGTTTTAAACATAGGTGCATTTTCCCATCTGCTGAAGTTACTTTTCTTCAAAAAGAGAGTAACTGAGCTAGTGGCCTCATGTCAAAGAGTGAAATAATTAGAAAGTAATTAGAAATAATTGGTAAGTGAAGAGACACAGTGGCCACCTAAGACCTGTCCTGAGGGGCTTCCCAACAAGAGTGGACTGCGGAGTCTTCAGTGGCTGCCTTAGGTGCGAGCCCAGGTGACCGCTGTGGAAGAGGGGAGGAGGGGCAGTTCCTAACGTGTTCATCACAACCAGTGGAGGGGCTCTGCCTTTTCACACTTGATCTCACCAAAAGAACAAGAAAAGCTGAGATGTTTTCTTTTGTTTTCAGGATTGGATGTGGTCTGGATCGACTGCAGTGGGAAAATGTATCTGCCATTATTGAAGAGGTGTTTGAGGCCACAGACATCAAGATTACCGTGTATTCACTCTGAACAGATGAAGATGTTGGATGAGGCCATGGTCTTTTGTGTCATCCCTACTGGGCTGTGGGAGGAAACAACTGTAGGACCTTAAAATGGACAGAGGACTGTGTGTGTGAGGGAAACTGTGTCACAGATCAGATGAGGGTTTCTGTGTTCCAAGAGGATATGGAGGGCACTGCTCCCAAGCAGTGTCTGCTATTTTGCTGGAGGGTGAGGTGTCACTGGGCTGGGCAACCAGATGGGTAAGCTGTTCTAGGGTCTCTTTTGTTCCTCTGCTACTGGATTTGTTTGACTGGCCACTAGGTGGCAGTGTTGATTCTGACCCTCTTTTAAAGAGGAATTGTGGGAAGGGTAAGCTTTTGAGATTCTTGCACATTGTTTGTGTTTGTGCACTTGGTGTTAGTCTGATGTCATCAAAAATCATCACAGGAAAGGACTATAGTTGTTTTGTTTTAGTTACAAATGTCACCAAAGAGTTTGTGATGATAAGAGTGGAACAATAAACCTTTTTTGGGGGGTTCAGTGAGATTTGTGCACCTGCATGTCTGTCCTGGATCCTGTGGACGTAACCGTGTGACTTAAATGTGAAGAGCCGGCGTTCCCTGGGAAGAGCAACAAGGAGGTGAGTATGGGCAAGGAGTGTGTCCACCTGGCTAGAAGGCGGGCTAGTGAGTATGTGGGCTGTTGCCTGTCTCCTGCATGGTTGGTGTGGTTGGACAAGGCTGGACTTCATCAGGAGGCAGGTAGGTTTGTGTTTTTACCTCCCTAGAAGGTTATGACAGACAACTAACTGGACTCTCCAGAGCACTACAGTAGTTTTTGGTCCCTCTTCTGAGACTAAGGACAAGTCTCATGTCTACAGCAGGACAAGTAAGCCCATGGATTTAGCCAGTGCTGTGTTATTAGAGTTATCGGGGAAACTCGGACTCCTTCCCGCCCCACAGTGGTAGTACTGAAAGTTAACACAGCCAGACATAGCAGAGGTCGTATGCTAGTGTGTATGCTGGCTGGTCAGGGATGGCGGTTCTTACACTGGGAAAGTGCTGCTGACATGACCTGGGCACTTTAGATGTGTTCTTAGCACACTGCAGCCTGACAGGAGGCAGCGGTTTCAAAAAGTGTTTCACTTTTTTATCTTGGGGACAGACAAGTTCCCTATGGTGCTGTGGGGGAGTCCATTACTAACCTGACCAAAGCTTTTATTAGAGCCTTCTGGTGTCTCTAATATTGTAGGGAGGAAATATCTAAGTACAGGAAGCGGAAGACAAGAGCAGGGTGGTGGGCAGAGGATTGTCTTATTTCCCTCTGTGGTCACTTTGCCTTTCTCTACCATGGATTGAATCTAAAGCTGTTTCTGTTAGACTTCCTCCACCAACCTGCACCCCCAGCCCCTGTGGAAGCATCTTACTGCTGGTCAGATTGTTGGCTTTCTGGGTTTCCTTTGCTATAAGGGAGTTATAGACAATAGTTAGTTCTCACCAGGGAACCTGGTTAACTGTCAGTGACACTCTGGGCTTTGGTGGGGATGATATCAAGTGCTTTGGGGTCAAATTCCATCACATGTGAAACCTGAGGAAAGGAGAGCGGGCCTGGTTACAACAGGCACAACCACCGAGGAAACCAGTGGGAGTCTGGCTGACACCCAAACATGCAGGTGTGATTATGCTTCTGCAGAGGATTTGGACAATTTTGAGAAATGACACTTGGCACCATCCTGTCATCGTTTCCGAGTGCTGCTCTTCAGAGTCACATAGTGTCTGAACATTAACCTGGTACTTGAGTGAGGAGGAGACTGCCTATTATTACTTGGTCATTGAGACCTGGATACCTCATAAAATTCCATGAGTCTTGTGTTCCCCATCATATTATCCTCAAAGGAAAGAAAACGTTCTTCTTGACAATTAAGCCCAGGAGACGATTTTTCTTCCATTTTTCAATAGTGCTGGGGATGGAGTGAGGCCCTTGCATATTAGCCTGCTGGTCAACCTGTAGAGCTCTACTGCCTGACACCAGCTACCTTCTTTGAATCAGAGTCTCCTGGCTGCGTCTATACCAGGTTGGCTAGGCCACACTCCTCCAGGGCTTCTCCATCTCTCATCGTGTGCTAACGTTACAGGCTCATGCTACTGCACCCTGCTTTGCAGGATGGGGACCTGGGGATCTGAACACTGGTTCTCAGGCTTGCAGCAAGAAGACCCTTACACACTGAGCCATCGCCATTTCCCCAGCCCTCAGGAGGAAATATTTTAAGGTTGGGGGCCACGGTGAGAAGTCAGCCTGGGAGAATTAGTTCTTCATTGTCAAACTGGCTTTATCTTTCTAATGTCATGGCTTGGTTTTTAGCCTGCAGTATCCTTGTACCCAGTATCCACTCACAGTCCATGGGAACATCCCAATATCCAACTTCAGAGTAAGCCTCAAAAACCACACTATTTCCTTTATTAATGTTGCTATTTTGCCTTAAAAAAAAAAAAACCCAGCTCAATTCAGAACACTTCTGGATGTATTTCCAAGGTCTGCACCTTTGTCTCAGGTACCAACCCTAGAGAGGCAACAAGACCCTCCACCCCCAGGTACCTGGTGCCTACATATAGTTGCTTCTCTTGCCTTCAATTTCCTTTCCCCCAGTAGCCTTATTACAAAAGGCATGGTCGAATGAATGACAGACAGTCTGAGGTACGCTTTGAGTTCACTGAGGGAGGGTCTTGTCCAATACAATTGATTGATGTCCAGGCTCCAACTCCAAGTATAATCGGGAAGACAGGCATGTCCTGGATGCCGTCTTGTGTCGCTGCTTCTCTGGGGGGCAGCGGGCAGACCTTCAGGGGAAACAACATGTTACTAAGAGCCTTGCTGACCCCCGACAGCCAACCCTCTGAGGTAACTAGGATTCTTTGTACCTTCCCTAAAAAGGCCCTGGATCTCTCCTCTGTAGCCTCCCGTGGTTCCTGGCAGAGCTAGGGTTGGGACTGTTTCCTTCATACTTTGGTGTGGTTACCATAGCCCCTGAAGACATCTGGATTATGCTCTCTTAAATTAAATATATAGTACAAATATTCTGCCTTTTTTTAAAGACAGGGTTTCATTGTGTAGCTTTGTCTGGCCCAGAACTTACTACCCAGAGCAGCCTAGCCTTGAACTCTGCCTCCTATAGTCCGCTAGTCTTAAAGCAAAAGATGAAGAGATAGAGCAACTATATTTAACAAATGCTTTTTAATGAACTTTAAGAACAGCTGTTCTTTAAGGGCATTTAGACTTGGTCATAAGTTTTTTGTTGTTGTTGTTGGTTTTGGTTTTGGTTTTTTCAAGACAGGGTTTCTCTGTAGCAATGGCTGTCCTGGACTAGCTTTGTAGACCAGGGTGGCCTCAAACTCACAGAGACCCGCCTGCTTCTGCCACCTCAGTGCTGGGATTAAAGGCGTGCACCACCATGACTGGCTTTTGTTGTTAATTTGACCTTTCCCTCAGGAATTTATAAGACTCAAATATACACAGGGAAGTGTGCTAATGGGTTCAAGAGTACTGGCTACATATACAAGAAGGAATTAAATTCTTTTTAAAATTACATTTATTTATGGGGGGGGTGCATGCATGTCTGGAGGTTGGAGAATAACTTCTGAGATCAGTTCTCTCAATTATGTGGGCTCCAGGGATCAAATGACAGGTCTTCAGGATTGGTGGCAAGCACCTTTCTCAGCCCCCTCAGCTGCCCAAAATATCAACTTTAAAGTAAGCTGGTGTAGACATGTACTTTTCCCTCATACTGGATTATTTACTGAGTATCAGTTAAAACTCTCAGTAATTCCAAATTAATAACTTTTTAATCATCTTCGAAATTCACAATTTTAATGAAAAAAAAAAATCCTTGAAGACGTGCTAGTTTGGAGCCAGCAGAAGGGGCCTGTAAACATCTTCAAAGGGGCTAATGAGCCAGCTCGGGCAGTTAAGGTGCTTGCTGCCGGCCCTGACACCTGAATCCAATGCCCAGAACCTACATGGTGGAAGCAGAGACCCAGCTCCAGCAAGTTGTCCTCCGACCTCCTCACATGTGCCTTGACACATGCCCCCTCCCATGTAAATAAATAAAGATTAAATATAATCTCATTAAAACTGGATTTTTTGGTGAGAGTTGTTTTGTTTTTGAGATAGGGTATAGCCCAGGCTAACCTATGAACTCTCCATTCTCCTCAATCGGCCTCTTGGTGCCGGGAACACAGTTTCATTATTGTTGCTGTTACCAGTGGTACTGGGAATGAATCCAGTAGGTATGCACGTGAGGCAGGAGTCTCCCCAGCAAACAGATCCCCAGCGCAACTCATTGGTTTTTGTAAGCATTCTACCCCTGAACTACACCACAACCCAAACTGTTGGGTGTTTTGGTTGGTTGGTTGGTTGGTTGGTTGGTTGGTTGGTTGGTTTCGACTCTTGGTTTATTTTTGAGACAAGGTCTGAGACCTGGTATAACCCAAGATAGCCTCTCACTCACGATCCTCCTGCCTCTGCCTCTGGAGTTCTGGGATTATAGGCACACGGCACCATATCCCTCTCCCCCACGAAGAATGCAAAAGAAAACAACTCAGGCTTAAAATGAAGTCAGCAGTCACCATTGTGGTGAGTCTTATGCTGGCTAGATAGTTATAGTGACAGTACTTACACTAGCAACAACAACAAAATCTTTGAGGAATTTTAAGAGCAAGTTCTGGATTCCCAGGGATCGTTCTTGACATCTATCTGCCCCTATTACTGTCACAACCCAGTGTCCTGTGTTATGGTGTGAGCCTACCTCATACAAATAACTTTTGGGATCACTGCCCACAAAGTCTTTTTTTGCTAAAAAGAATAGACTGCGACTGTGTCCTCTCGGACAGGAAGACGCTTAGCCTGAGGATGCCTGGGCACCCCATGTGCATGCCTAATAGCAAACACCTGCCAACACACAGCTCCAGAACACCGAGCTTTCCAGAACGTGTCTGCCAAACTGCACCTTCTCTTAAGGGTATTAGGAGTGAGAAACATCAAACATAAATTGAATGATCTTCACAGACGCATGCTGCGCCCATGTTTTATGAATACAGGAGTCATCCTAGACTTAGAAGGCTAGGACTGCAGTGAGGAGCCCTTGCCATTGCTGGGAGATTTTGATCAGTAACTCTGGCCTTGGAAAGGGGTTCAGTCACAGCAGTTCCTTGGAAGCCAAGTAGATCAAACCAAATTCAAAAGCTAGGGAAAGATCTTTTACCCTCTTTCCTGAGGATAATTGGCCTGTTTCTGTGAGAGTCTAATTTACCCTCAGCAAGAGGCCAAATTGGCCTTAATTGTGTCCTAATTATTTGCCTAAACAGCTCATCTTTACTTCCTGTTCTCCTATCACCTCTTGACATCTGTAGGAGGCTACTTCTGAGCTGCTGTTTCAGTTACACACATCGCTTAACCCTTTAGACACTTGGGTATAAACTAGCTCGCTTCTCTGAGCTGATCGACTTTGGTTCTCCATGAGTGCCCTGGCCTTCCACATCCATACAGTAGTCACTGAGCAACTCGAAGAAGAGCTCTCTGAAAGCAGAACAGATCTAGCTAAAAATCAAAAGAGGGATACAGGGCTGGAAAGATGGTTCACATGTTAAGAGCACTGGCTACTCTTCCAGACAGCCCAGATGTGATTCCCAGCACCACTCAGTGCCTGACAACTGCCTGTAACTCCAGTTCCAGGGGATCTAATGCTCTTGTCAGGCCTCCTTGGGTACAAGGCATGCACGTGGAACACAAACCTACCTGCAAGCAAAACACCCATACATACATTTTTTTTAAAGAAAAAGAAAAAAACGAGAGAAAGAAAGAAAAGAAAGGAGAAATAAATTGCCTTTTAGAGTGAAAACCATGCAGTATAGAAGAACAGAGGCTGATTTAAGTCTTCTACCCAAGTGAACAGTTAATACAGAGATGGCGCCACGGCACCAAGAAAACTTACAGAAGGCTGAGCTCTTTTGCCTACTTCAAGATGTCTGCCAATTTCTCCTCATAGTATAGGAAGTTCTCTTGAATGTCCTCCCAGGGCTCAAAGGCCTTGGATTCACCCTCTTCTTGCTCCACAAAATTCTGCCAGATGTACTCGAAGTCCTGGGGTTTCATGATGCGAAGTTTGCAGCCGGCCTCCTTCAGCTTTTTCAGAGCGGCCTGGACCTCTGGCTCCTCCCACATGAAGAGCCGGCACACCAGGATGAGCAGGCGCAGGTTCTTGGCCTTGCTGAGGGTTTTAAGAATTCGGTCAGCGCAAGCAGCACAGGGGCTGGAGGACACATACCAGGTGACGTTGTACTTCAGGGCCGGGTCGAAAGCTGGCAGGATGGTATTAAAGAAAGCCTCCTCGGCATGGGCACCCGCATGTTCATCCTCCAGGTAGCCCCGCGATGCCTGTACTTGGCCTCCCTTGTTCTGGGCTTCAACCACATAGCAGAGAAAGGTCTTGTTTCGCCCGGAACTGTATTCTACATTCCGGAACTGAAATTTAAAGAAGTTGACAGGCAGCCGCTCCCTGTAGGGCAAGGAGACAAGACAGGGAAAAAAGGGAATAATGAATCCATGTTTCTAGGACCTACAAGAGCAGGCACATCTCCAAGACCCATCCATTCTTACTGAGAACAAGCCTTGCCTAACACTGACCACAGCCCCGCCCCCTCAACACACAGGGAGTCAAAGAGGTTAGGAAGGCTTGAGTTTGACACCCAATATCCATATTCAATGACTCACAGCCACTTTTAACCTTTAACTCTACTTCCAAGAGCTCTGACCCAGCCTCTTCTGGCTTCCAAAGTCACCTGCACACATTCAATGGCATACACACATCAATATAAAAATATCTACCCCCCTTGAAGCCACACGGTCTCTTTTTGTAGCCCTGGCTGTCCTGGAACTTACAATATAGACCAGGCTGGCTTTGAACTCACAGAGTTCTGCCTCCTTTTACTTTCTGAGTACTGAGATTAAAGGCAAGTATCACCTTGCTTGGCACAGAAGTAAATCTCTTTTAAAAAGTTTACTGGGAAGGACTTAGAAAACCTAGATAATCTGGATTTGAATTTGTGTTCTGGTTACCCTACTAACAAGAATCGCCAGTGTTTCCACTGTTGACTCAGTTTCCCTCCCTCTCATCTCTCATTTCTTTCTCTCAAGAGGGTCTAGTTAGGTCAACTGGCCTAGAACTCCAGGCCGTCTTGCTTCAATTCAGCCTCCCAAGTTCTTGATTGACAGGCATGTGCCACCCCACCCCATGAACACCCCACATCATGAAGCAGTAGGTTGTGGGATTTCTCATGATGGAGCAAGAAAAAGATTTTACAGAGTGTTGTTTCATGCCTTCATTTCTCTCCCGTAGCTCACACAGATTGTGTTTTGGTCACAGAGTGGCCTATATCTCATAATATGATTGTTCTCCTATTGGCCTGTTCTCAATTGAAAGGGGTTTCACATGATCAGGGGCTACGAGTCATCTGCAAGACAGGTCTACCTAAGGGTATTATGGGGTAATTAAGCTTGAGTATAGTGTTGGGTCTTTTTAGTCTTGAAAGGCTTGACCCTTGGCCTCCACATGGCTGTCATCTAGCAGCTAGGATCTCGTTAGACTGGGAAGGTGCAAATAAACAGCCAAGAATGCGAGAGCATTGCAGAAGGGGGCAGCAGACCAACTCAGTGGGGCGGTTTGTTTGTCAACATGACTGGTTTTAGAATCACCCAGAGACACATCTCTGGGCATTGTCTATGAGGGTGTTTCCAGGGAGATTTACTCTAGAAGGGAAGAGATATCCTGAATTGTAGGTACCATCCCATGAGCTCAGGGCTCAGGGCTCAGGTTGACTAGAAAGGGGAAGAAGAGAGAGCGAGCCGAGCACCAGCACCCACTGCCTCCCCAGCTTCCCGGCTCTGGATGTCACGTGACCAGCCACCTGACTCATGCCTTCCCTGCTCTGATTGATGGGTTCTGTCTCCTCAAACTGCCAGCCCAGGGAAACTCTTCTTCCGTTGCTTCTCGTCAGGCATTTGGTTACTGCAATGAGGACAGAAGGGTCTTGAAAGTTGAACCTGGATTCATGAGGCAGCACAAAAGGTTTCCTGGTTCTTGAAGAAAAGTGTGCCACAAATGACATCGGAGGGAAGATCACCGTGGTGATGGCAGGCATCTCGTGGGCTCTTTAAACTCAGGCTATATCCAGCTGCACTGTTGACCCAGCTGGTCATAGCCTGAGATTTAAAGAGCCCACGAGATGTCGGGACCGTGGACTTGGTAAGCAGAAGATTTAAGGGGGAAATTATACCAGGAAGTAAATAGAATAGGAGTAGCCAGGCATTTTAAAGAAGACCTTGGTAGTCATAAAAAGGAGAGAAGACATCAGAGCCGATGATCATTTGTGGAGAGGAGGCACCTATGCCACACTATGCCACACCATGTGTGTGGAGGTCAGAGGACACCTTGTGAGAGCAGTTCTTCTCCTTCTGCCCTGTGGGGCCAGGGGATGGAGTTTAGGTAATTAGGATCGACAGCAAGCACCTTTACATGCTGAGCCATCTTGTGACTCTCAAAGATTGTTTTTATTTTTCTTGTTTGGGAGTATTTTCCTCAAATGTAGACCTGTACAGATTTGGAAGCCAGTGAAAACATGATTTTTTTTTTTCTTCCAGTCAGGAGCTGAAAGGAGAAATGCCAGGCAGAGGGGCTGCTTTTCTTCGCCGTAACTAGTCACCCGGCTGGGTGTGGCTCCCTGAGAGTGCTTCCCTAGCCGCAAGATTCCCCAGAGTAAACCTGTAATCTCTGCACCTGCTGCAAAACATGCGTGGCACTACTAACTTGTCACTGGGTGCCGGTCTCTGCTTCTTCTCTGCCCCTATAAAGGTCAGTTGACCGCCGGGCTGCAGAGGATACCTAGAATCCCCAGCCTTGGCTGCATAAGGAGATGCAGCCGAGTGGAAGAGCAGAGAGCCTGAGGAAGCCCCAGGGATTTCCCCTCCTTCTGCCTAGTCGCAGAGTGTTCTCCACCCACGATCCCCTGCTGTCAAGTTAGTTTCCAATACCGAAGGAGATAGATCTGTCTACGGACCCAGCCCCAGGATTCCTTTATGGCTGTATTTAGCTCTCGAAGCCCCTGCATCCCTGACTGGAAATGGTTTATTATTTATTTAACATTTCAGCAGGAGCAATCACCTGATGGTTATCCTTCCCTCTTTCAAATCCAGGTGGAAGAAAACTCCCAATTACGTAGTAACTCTCACCCACCAGGTCACCCTCCTGCTCTGCATATTCCTGAGTGTGTGTGGGGGAGAAGGTGGGGGTGGCAGGGGGGAAGGGAGGGTGTCCTCACTTCCTGAAAGATTCTTTGCCTGAGAGCGCATAACTGATGTTGTTTTTGTTTTCCCCAGACTCTTTTTTGGTATTGCAGTACTCTTTCCTTCCTTACCGGGGTCTGACCCAGAGCCACCTCTATGCTAGATCCTGGGGGAGGGAGGCATTGGAAGTATTCATGACTATTTGTAGGTTGGGTGCTTTCAGCAGTAGCTGCCCCATGTTATTTTTTTTTCCTGGAGCTCCCCACACTCCACCTGTGCACAAAGTGTTGCTCTGACTTTGTCCACTGCAGCCTCACTGGCTGGAGAGATGGCTCAGAGGTTAAGAGCACTGACTGCTATTCCGGAGCTCATGAGTTCAATTCCCAGCAACCACATGGTGGCTCTCAGCCATCTATAATGGTGCCCTCTATTGGCCTGCAGGTGTACATGCAGACAGAACATTGTATATGTAATAATAACTAAATAAATATTAAAAAAAAAAAAAGGCAAGAATTTGGCCCAGCCAACAGAAGCAAGCTGGCTGAATGGGTGACAGTGGTGGACTGTTTCTTGATGCCCCTCCCTCATAAATGTGACATTTACCCCCTCCTCTTTTTCCACAAGCATGAAGAGAGAACCCAGAAACCCTAAACCCATGGGAGAGGAAGAAAGGTCACCTCGCTATAAATATCCCTTTCTAACCCAGTCCTGCCAGCAGTCCCAGGGCCCGCCCCGCCGCTCACAGGGTCTTTAAGGGAGGACCTGAGGCCTACACTTTCCTTTGGCTAAAGCCTGGGCTTGCTTGGTTCCTTTGGCCTCTCAGTGGGCATCTTGGTCAGAAGGATCATAAAGGTCAAATGAGGTTCTTTGGGTATCTTATGGACTGCTTCAACGGGGAAAGAGCTGGCAGAGGTCTGAAGTCACTGCAGAGAGCTGGATAGCATGGCTACCTCAGGCAACTGCGAAAACACAGAATAAAGCCAACACTACTTAACCCCCTAACGGAAGGGAAAAAAAAAAAGAGAAAGACTTCTAAATGCTTAGCTGTAAAACCTTTTTCCTAATGACAGAATATGGCTGAAGGATCGCTCTCAACCCCAGTGGATTTCACTGCTAAAGATGGAGTGGACACTCGCTCTGTCTCTGTGTAACTGTATACATGTGTGCACGTGTGCTGGAAGGGCGGGCTGGAGAGTGACAATGGCAGGAAGTCTTGTTTCTCTGCATTTAGTCACTCATTCAGGTGTAGCCCTAGTTCTCTCTTGTAGGCACCACTCACACTGGGCATTGCAAGGAGCAAATAGGGAAACCCAGAATCCTAAGATCTATCTATCAAAAAATAAGTCTGCTGAGTGAGAGAGAACTAATGTGGATATATGTAGTATGTAATTTTTCTAAGGTGTATGCTTTAAACATCTGTGTTTCCTAAGCACAGCTATACAGGGAGAGGGGGCAGCATAGGACTGCCTAGAGTCTAGCTCATCAGAGATGACATAGTTGCTACAAAAGAACTCAGGGAGTAGAAAGTTCACTCAGGGCTGACTGAAGAGTGACTTGTTTCCGTTTCCTGTCACCAGAGCTGCCTGTGACACCTGTGTTAGGGAAAGAGTTGCTGCATTTAATAGCTACCCTTCTCAGACTCGCTTTCAATATGGACGCCAAGAGCGGGCCAGCCAGGGGAGAGGAGTGTAGAGCAAAGTGGAAGAAGGTTCTAGAACAAAGGAGAGAATGTTATATTTGCAGGACTACATGAAGTTCTGCCTAAGGCAAGCAGGAAGTCAGTGTCTTCTCAATGGGAGACACTCTTTCCACATAGCTTTGACCTCCTGGAAGGCCAGGGTGGCATCTGGTGGGCTATTTTCTGTTTTTAGTAGCCTACTCCTCAGCATGCTCCAGAGGCCAGGGTGGGGAAATGTGGTATGAGGAATAGCGTCGAGGGGGCCAGGCATGATAACACTTGGGAGGCAGAGGCAGGTGAATTTCTGTGACTTAGTAGCTAGACTGGTCTACATAATTAGTTCCAGGACTGCCAGAGCTACATAGGTCTCAAAACACCTAAAATTCAGTGGCTAAAGTGTTTGCTGTGTGAGAGTCAAGACCTGACTTTGAATCCCCAGAACCTAAGTAAAGAGCCAGATGTGTGGTGGTGCCCTTGTCTGGAATCCTGGCATTCTTATGGGAATGCAGAAGGCAGACACAGAAAACTCCCTGGCAGAAAACTACTCATGGGCCAGCTCGCCTGGCAGCCACAGTGGAAAGCAACAGACCCCACCTCAAATAAGGTGAGGGTGGGGACCAACTTCCAAGGGAGTTCTCCACTGACCTCAACATATATGCCATGGTATGCGTGCTCCCACATGTGCACACACAAACATGTGTGTACACACATACACAATTGGTGTTGAAGTCTCACTCCACAGACACACATGTGAGTAAAACATTCATATGCATACAGTAAAATAAGTAAACCTAGAAGACTAAGAGGACATGGTTAAAAGACTCATTCTGCCTTTTATCTTCAGCACAGCATAACCCCTGTGATAGCATGCCATGCTTTCTACTGAAACATACATGATCGCACTCTTACAAGGATGGTGCTAGGTAGGGCCAGGGCCACACTCACGGCAGAGATGAAAGGTGGGGACCATGTTGTCTTAGAGCATCCCTGTGCTTTCTGCAAGGGGATGTCTGGAAAATTCTGTCCATCCTGAGAATCACACGTCTCTTTATAGTCTGATCGCTGCATAAGAACCCCCCCTGCCTCTCCCCCCCTCCACCCCCCCACCCCCCCCCCCCCGCCAGTTCACTTCCCATCACAATGGCATCCAGAGGGCCTAATACACGGAAGCACTCTCTCACTAGATCGTTCATTTACCCTACAAATATTTATTGAATACCAATTGAGAGCTAGAGATAAAGTAATGAAAGAGAGTCCTTGCTCTCTTGGAGAGCTAGTCTGATGGGAGCAAGCAGTAAGAGTGCGATTCACAGACGGCAAATATTAGTGGCTGTGAAAGTCCACTTTCTGGTTTGCTTTGAGTAGTTTTGTGCCTTGTAGTCCTAAGGTCCCGGGGTTCGTGCTCTGTGACTCTGACTTGAGCAAAGTCCGTCTGAGGTTTATTTCTATATGCAAATGACTGAGTAAACCAACCTCTCAGATTTCTAACAATAACAGTAGACAGTAAGTCGCAGCTAGTATTGGTGAGTAAGATATCTTCTCTAAGCCTCAAGTCATAACTTTCAAAGAACCACCCTAAGCTTAAGCAAACCACAGAAAGAGGAACTCCTGGAACGGAGACAAATAGATGCAGCTCTCTTAGAAAAAAAAAATCCCAAAGTTGTAATGTGTGCTGACTTTTTTTTTTTACATCATCACCATTATGTATATGTTTGTTGCACAGGATGCATGCTATGAATACCAGTCTGGTCATGTCATGCCACCTATTTGGAGGCCAGAGGACAATTCTGTGGAGTCAGCTCTCTGCTTCCACCTTTGTGTGGGTCCTGGGATTCGAACTCAGGTTTCTGGGCTTGCACGACAAACTCCTTTACCTGCCCAGCCATTTGACAAGCCCAATATGTGCTGATTTCTTTCATGTAAATCCTGTACTAGGGAGAATTCAAAGCATCCATGGAAATCACAGGGGACAGGACAGGGATGAGGTGGGCAGAATCTACTCTCCAGATAACAGAATCTGGTTTCAGCACACCCTGTGGTTTTAGACCCTTTTCCAGAATCGTCAACCAATGTCTTTGTTCTTATGCTCAGGTCTGCTTTCTGTCTGTCCATCCAAAGCACCCCATGTAAACAGAATCCCAACGAAAGAATCTCTCTCCTCTTTCCTCCACAACCCCTCCTCACTCCAGGCTGTTTCCCAAAAAGCAGTCCCCGCTCTTGTACTACTTTCAGCCCAACTCTAAGGAGCATTTTAGTTCCCTGTGGAGCCTGGACTAGGGGGGGGAGTGGCGTCACTGGCCCTTTGGAAAGGAAGAACCAGGGAGCCATCGTCCTTGGCCCTACAAAGACACGGCCCCTCCTCTGGGCTATTTTAAGTTATCTGTTTATCCAGAGAGGCCCAGGAGACAGATCTCCACAGCTGTTGCCTGTGTCCAGGAAGCACTCAGAGCTCTGTCTCCATCCAGAAGTGCTCTCAGAGAGCTCAGAACGTTGTTCCTCTGTGCCCCTGTCTTTGAGCCTCGGGTCATGGAAAACCTCTAACTCTTATTACCATAGGAGACCTGTGGGCAAGACACTTGGCTAGGAGTCCCAAGACCTGACACTTCCTGGTTCTGGGGTCTTAGGTGATTGTTCAGTTTCCCTGAGTGAGTCTCTCTCTGTCTCTGTCTCTCTTTCTCTGAGGGAGAATAAACACACCCTCCTGACTATGTTCTGTGAAGCCTTAGTCAAACGCCAGTTCAGAGACCCTTCAGAGAACCTTCAGGCTCCATTGCCCTGGGACCCCAATACCTGTTCAACTCAACAGAGTCGAATTGTGTTGTTGACTCACCTTGCCCTGTACCTGGGAGAGCAAAAGCTGCATAGAGTGGATAGGATGTGCTGAACCCAGGACAGCATGGCCCAGCACGCTTACGTGACAGCAAAAGGATCCTCTGCCATGGGCAAGGCACTAGAAGGCAGGGCCCTGCTGGCCTGTCTGCCCTAGGCTTTCCCTGCGTCTATATTAGGCTGTGGCCAGCTGTTCCCTTAATCTTGGGATGAGAGCAAGATTAGCTGGGTGAGCAAGAGTGAATGGAAGTTCAATGGCTACTCACATCTCAGGAAGCAAGCTACATTTCCCCCTGGGCTCTCTTAGAAGTCAGAAAATCTCTGAGAAGGAAGAGACATTAAGAATCAAGTCCAAGCCAGGCGTGGTGGCGCACGCCTTTAATCCCAGCACTCGGGAGGCAGAGGCAGGTGGATCGCTGTGAGTTCGAGGCCAACCTGGTCTACACAGCGAGTCCAGGACAGCCAAGGCTACACAAAGGAATGCTATCTCGTAATTCGCCACGCCCCCCCCCCAAGAAGGGGGGGGGAAAGAATCAAGTCTGGTAGCTTCCTCATTTTAGAAATAGGAAAACGGAGGCCAGGCCTGGGGCATTGCATGTCAAGTGTAAAATAGCAAGTCCAAATTACTATCTAGGGCTGCTTCTCCCGTTTCATGCCTTTGTTCCTTCTGAGACCTGGTGTGCCCTCACCCAGCCTTTGCTCATTGCTCGACACTGCCAAGAAGGGGACTGTGCTTCAGGGAGGCAGCTTGGCCCCAGTCTCTTCTTACTCTGCCTTGGATTTAGCTGTGCCTTCCTCTCTAGGGAGAGAGAGAGGGGGGGGGGTGGGGGGGGGAGGGAGAGAGAGAGGGAGAGGTGGGGGGGAAGAGGAGGAGGAGGAAGGCTACTTGCATTCATTTCTGGAGATGGCACAATCTGGACAAGAGGGGACCCTGAACATGACACTCTCCCCTGGGGGCCTGTGGACTGTTTGATCTGAGACAGTTGCTATAGGCTGTATAGGAATGCTATAGTGCAATAGATCCTCTGTGTGCAGGTTCCCAGTGCCTGCGATCTGGGAGATGACTCTCTCTCTCTCTCTCTCTCTCTCTCTCTCTCTCTCTCTCTCTCTCTCTCTCTGGGGCCATCTTTAAATGTGCCGTTCTCACCAAACTCATTGAGACTGAGCTATGCACACAGGTGCAGAAGATGCCCAATACCCTCAGGCAAGTCCAGATGGCCACCAGGGTTCCTTCTCCCTCTCCACAGCATCCGTGCCACCATCCTTCCTGAGATGTCTCTCAGTAGTGCACACATTCTGCCTTTGCACACTGTCAGAGACTGCCATGAAGAAAAAAAAAAAAAAACGCCATGTAGTTTCCATTCTGCGGAGCCCTTCCTCAGAGGCACTCCTCCAACCTCCTTCTGATTTTGGGGTCCAAGGTGTTACCTCAGAAGCCAAGAGTAGCTGGGCCTGTTGGTATACGCTTTTAATCCCAGCACTTGGGAGGCAGAGGCAGGGGGATCTCTGTGAGTTTGAGGCTGGTCTGCTCTGCAAAGTTTGTCCAGGACATCCAGGGCTATTACACAGAGAAAACCATGTCTCAAAAAACAAACAAACAAACAAACAACAAATGCCAAGAGGCATTTGCTGCCCTGCTAACACTCGAAGCAATAGAGCTGTGGCTGACCTTGGCTCCTACTATTATCATCCAAATCTTCCGAGACCTGTTCAGACCCCACACTCTCTCAGGCAAAGGACCCCAGCCCCCACACAAGGCTTTACCCAGTGACAATCTCAAAAGGTGGCAGGTCGATCAACTCCTTCAGCTTCTCGGGGTCGTCTTCTAGGTTCTTCAAATCATCTCCATTCTGGGAGGCCGACGCCGCGGCCTCGGCGGCCTCTTCTTTCTGAGCCATGGGAGAACTGTGGCCGAGAAGCAGAGAGGTTGCCAAGCCAGACAGGGCCTGGCAGCAGAGTCCCAAAGCAGCTGTCAGCAGCTAAGCCTGGCTGGGGATGACAGAAAGAGGACCTGGCTTGTTGCTCTCGCCCACTCAGCTGCAGGTTTTATAACCAGGGGCCTCCCGCCCCTCCCCCAGCGCTGTCTCACTATATCTTTTTTTTTTTTTTTTTAATTGAGTGACTGGCGGGTGACAGGGTGGGGGAATGGAAACTCTGGCCATGTGTATTCCCCTATTTATCAGCAGGACGACAGGAAGCTGGCAGGTGGGGGAGGGCTAGGCCAACTTTTCTCCCATCGCTCTCCTCTTATCTACCCAACTCAACTGAACTTTAGGGAAGAAGGCCGCTCAGTGTTTTAAACAGGATGAGGCCTGTGATGGAGGAGGGAGTTGTGGAGACCCCAGCCATTCCTGTTGGTTCAGGAAAGGAGTGTCTTGGAGGCCATGGGACAGAAATCAATGATTTGAGAGGAAAATGGTCTTGCCACTCAGAGTCTGCACGCTGATACGCCCCTATGAGCTTAGGTTGCAATAGTGTGTCTGAGTGTGTGTGTGTGTGTGTGTGTGTGTGTGTGTGTGTGTGTGGCCAGAAGACAGCCTCACATGTCTGCCTCTATTACTCTCCACCTAGTTCTTTGAGGCAGGAGATCTCCCTAAACCTACACTGTCTTGAGTGATACTAGAAGGCAGTAAGCCCCAGGCACCCTCAGGTCTCAGCCCTGCTCACAGGCAAGTTTACAGGTGTTCTGAGGCCACCCAGCTTTTTAGGTGGGTGCTGGGATCCAAACTCTGGTTTTCATGAGTGAGGGGCATGTTTGGCCATCACTCCAGCTGAGCACTACTCTTAGAGCTGTAGCGATGTCTGGGCTACAGAGTTTCGAAGTTTCTACACGGAGCTGGTAGTGAGTCTGGCAGTTTACCTGTTGGAGTGAGTTTAAGGTTCTCCACTGCCCTGGGAAGTGACATGTGCTCTTGCCACACTAAATATGGGGACACCGAAACTATAAAAGGGTTAGGGTTCTTGCTTGAGGCCATATAGACCTTAAGTGGCATTGGGTGGATTAAAGTCCTGTTCAGTGCAAAGGGCAAATGCTGAGGCTTCATCTCCCTCCATCACTCCCACGCCAAGCAGACACTCTCTGCTAGGAACTGAGCCATCTCTTCAGCCCAAGATTACATTTTAATGAGGAAGGACTTTGGAACAAAACAGGGGGGGCCCTCTGAAGGAGACAAAGGAAGCATTCACGTGCCTATCTAAAGGGGAAAACGTTCCCAGCCGAGGTGGAGGGGGTGGGTGAGGAGGCAGGGGATAGGAGTGCGGGGAGATTTTCAGGGATGGGTGCCGTGGCCCTGAGATTTCCTGGCGTGTTTGAGGAAGTATCAGGAACACCTGAGTGGTTGCAGAATCTTAGGACAGAAAGTCTGAAGGAGAACGGAAAATGGGAGAGACACTGTCACTGAGCTGGCACAGTGTAATCCCAGCATTTGGGAGAAGGAGGCAGAAAAATCAGGAGTTGAAGGCCAGCATTGACTATGTATTGAGTATGAGGCCAGCTTAGGCTATAAAAGACCCTTCTTCTACAAGCTGTAATATATTACATATATTAGCTATACCATACCATACTACACTACACTACACTACACTACACTACACTATACTATACTATACTATACTATACTATACTATACTATACTATACTAATACTATGGAATTACTAGAAGGCCAATCAAGGCAGGCAGAGAAGGGGTTGAGCTGGAATGGTACTGGAGGACAGCCGGGCAGTGTGTAGCTCATGAGATGAGTGCTTAGCAGGCTCCCCAAGTTTCTATATTTAGAGTGGTACAAATGCTCTAGACTTCCCAGGGAAATGAAAAAGTGGCCAAGACCACCTGCTGGGTGAAATGAGGCCCTAAGAATATCGGTTGCAGGCTGGGTGCACAACTTGGTAGAACACTCACTTAGCATGCTAACACCCTGAGTTCTGTCCCCAGCACTGAGTAAAGCAGGGATAACTACATCCAGCACTGGGGAGGAAGAGGCAGGAGCACCAGAAGTTTGAGATTATCTCTGGCTATGGAGCAAGTTTAAAGCTGGCTCGACCTCCAAGAGTCTCACGGCATTCTAGGGAAGCAGTCTAGAGTCAGACTAGAGAAGAGGAGTCAGGCTGGGTTGGGTGTGGTGCTCTCTTTTCCAGAGAGTTCTGAGCAGTTTAGTGCCCCGTTAGGATGGAGTCCCAGCATTTAGTGTGCCCATTATGACACATGTTGATTTTGTTATTTGAGCTTTTCTCGTTGGACAACAAATTATATGTTGGTCCTACTTATTAAATTGATCACTGATAGTATTTGTGTCCGGAGATTATACATTTTCTCAGGAGACTCAAACACAGGATGGAGGAAATAGCACCCACGCCCACGACACAGTGTCAGTAACAGCTGATAAATAGCAAAGAGCGTTGGCCGTGACATAAGCATACAGCATTTAGATGCAAAGCATTTGCTTCATTCTTTGATTTAATCAACATTTAGTGAGGGCTGCTATGAGCCAGGTGCCATAGTGACTATCAAGAGTGGAGAGATGAATATGCAGGCCGGAAGTTTTTACACCATCTGGGGCATTACTCAGGCACTCAAGCATGCCTCGGCTCATTTCATCTCACACACATGAATTATTGGGCCCACTCTGCAACTTACAGGGCTGAATGCTTGGAAAGGGAAATGGGCTGTGGAAGATCAGCATGGGATTGTGTTCAGGTCTTCCGTGGCTAGGTCCGGTCTTATTTCTAGGGCTGCACCCAGATCCTTCCCACTCAACATCTTATAAACTATGAGGCTCTGGCAGATGGCTCAGGGGTTGACGGGACTGTCATGTAAGCCTAAGGGCCAGGGTTTGGATAGCCATAACACACACACACACACACACACACACACACACACACACACACACACACCAGGTGTGTGTCTTGGCTCACCTGCGATTTCAGCCTCATAAAGTGGAGAGATGGGGGTCTCCAGATAAGCCAGATCTTGAGCTCTGTTGGATTGAGGGGTTCTGTGTCAGTCTAATAAAGTGGAAGAGTGATGGAGGCTGATTCCTGACATCACGCCCCCCCTTCCTGCCCCCGGCTTCCACATGCATGCACATGAGCGTGCACAACCACACATATTTTTAAAAAATCCACACAAACACACGTTATGCATACCATAAACACATACACAAGAGAAGAAAAAAAAACATGTACACAAGAGTCCTTCACCCTCTTCAACTATGGTGATGTGCTTGGATCAACTGAGAAAGACCCATGGGTCCTGGAAGACAAGCCTTGCCTGCTTACTGGTCCTCAGGGAAAGACTTTGTCTGTGAGGATGCGTTCTTACACCTTAGTTCTCACGCATAACCTTGGATCAAGAAGAAAAAGGGTCTTTATTCGCAGTCCCCATCTTAGCCTGGCTCAGGGTGGGATCTTAGGCAGCAACTTCCCATCTCTGGGCCTCAGTTTCCCTCTCAAGCTCTTCCTGAGCTATGGAAATGATGTAGGGTGGGCAAAGGCCACATGGCAGTACGGAGGAACACTAGCAGGGGTTCCCTGACCTTCACCCTGTCTCTGAGCAACTCTGGGAGAGTAGAGAGGTGGCTGGTCCTTGCTTCTACAGCTCCCTTAGATGGCTTTCCTTAGACCTCCTGGAGGATTGCCCTGGGCCTGGCCCGGGATTGATGACTGCCAGTTTCCTTTTCCACTGCTCCCTTCCAGCTCTCCTCCCCCCCCCCCCCGCCCCACCCCCCCCACCCCGACTTCCCCCCCACCTTCCACCCCGCTCAGCTGGAGGCCTTCTGGCTAGGGCTGTCTATTTATAGTACCTCCTAGGGACCTGAATTCCTCGCTCTCCTTTCCAAATCAGGCCACTTTTTTTTCCTCATAGGACTCAGAGTGCAGCAGCTAATCTAGGGGGGGATCAGGTGCCAAAAACATGGCTCCTCCCCATGCAGTTCCCCCGTTACTCTTTTTTTGGCACTAGCACACCCTGTCCCCTTTGAAGTCTGTTGGGGTATGGGGTCTACCAGTCTCTTCTTGCATATCAGGGTATTTAATTCAAGGTCACACAAGGAGTTAGTTTAGTGGGGTGCTGAAATTTGATCCCAGCCAAGGCTTTTCCCACTATGTCATGGTGCCTGGAATTCAGTAACACACACAGAGCCACGGCTGGCGTTCATACTCACTGGGGCTGTTAGCATGACACCCCCTGACCACCTGCAAATGAACTAATTTATTCCTCATCAGGATACTTTTGGCTGCTCTATACATTTGGCTGCTCTTGTTTTGGGTGCCCGTTTTACTGACAAGGAAACTGAGTCCTGGAGGTTGCATGACTGGCCTGGCATGGGACCTTTAGGGAAGGCAGAGCCCTTGGCTTCCAGAACCTTGTTCCGTAGCCTTTATCAGTCAGTTACTACTGCTGCCAGGCTCCCAGGACAGCCCAGGAATGGTGTGGGGGAGGGAAATGGGGGTTGGGTGGGGGGAGAGCTGGAGAGCGCATAAGGAGTTCTTGCTGAGGAAGCGGGCTCAGGTATGTGTTGTGGTTACAAGTATGGGGACACTCCACAGTTTGGATGGGAGCCAGAAGGAGGACACTCCTGGCCTCTCTCCACATCCCCTTCTGCTGGTGGCAGTGGTTCAAAGGAGCTCGGGAAAGGTGCAGACTTTGCCTCCACGGCCCATTCCGCATGGCCATTTCAGAAAGCATTCAGGCTTCTCCTGGTGCCTAGCGAGGAGGGGTCAGGGCCAGGTGCAGACATCCCTTTGTTCACTTGGAGGGATACAAAGTTTCCCTGTATCACAGGGAAAGGGAGAGGCCAGCAGAGGGGCTGGTGGAAAATAGAAGCCCCATCAGGGGAACCTTCAAATTCTTACTCTGTGAAAGAAGATACCTCAGGAGTGTGTTGACAGAGTGGGTGTTTTATGTGTAGGGACAGCTGCGACCCTAACACTGTGTTGCCCAGAGACCCAGCCCAGGCGTGCTGCCCCTCCGGTCACTACCGAGACAAGGAACACAAACAACTGGCTGGGCTGGGCACCAGACACCCCCTGGCGGGCAGGGGCATGCTTTCTCTGGTAACCACTCTGTTGACATAAACATGAGGTGTCCAAGGCTTTGAGCCAAGGCTGGGGACAAGGGTGGAAGGCCAAGGGTCTCTCAGAGTCTGAGGCTGGCCTTGGAGAAGAGACTAAAATTATAGGGCAGACATGGGTGTGCGTTCTATTGCAGGAAACACAATAGTTGGCTTATTTTTGAGGGACACACTGCCCTGGGCCAACAGGGACAGCATAGAACTTTGGTCCTGGTCACCATGCTCTTCCATTCCAGTGGCCACTCCTAGCACCTCCCAAGCTGCCTGGCATTGCTCGGCTGCAGTCTTTGAGGAAAATGATCTGATAAGTAGATTGTCCATCAGAGTGACTAATAGTGTTGCTCTTTGAAGGGTGTGTGTAAGGCCAAGCAATGACTCCCTGGAATAAACTATGAGCTCAACAACCAACATTTGGGGAGAGAATTTAGCCCTTAAGAGGAGAAAGGTTTTTAGAATGGATGAAGGTAGAAAGGGCTGGGGACTTTGGGGGTGCTCCTTTGAGCAATGATTCCTGCACGGGGTGGAGAACTCAGTGATAATGAATGGGGCTCTGACTAGACACCTGTAAGGCTTCCGTGTAACCAAAATGGCTTCTTCCTGCTTTTGTGCTAGAGGAGGTGGCTGAGTGTGGCAGGGGTGGGGAGGGGGGCAGGGGAGAGGGGGTATAAAGAAATACTTTCAAAATTGGGGTTCTTAAAAAATAGCTGTCCTGGGTTGGAGAAGTGGCTTAGTTAAGAGCACATGCTATGATTACAGAGGGTCTCAGTTCAGTTGCCAGCATCCACATTAGGGTCTGTAACTCCAGCTCCTGGTGGGGCAGATGCCCCTGGCTTCCAAGGGAACTTGTATTTACATGCACTTATCCCTCACATGCATGATTTAAAAACAAAATTGAAAAAGCTATCTTTAAAAAAAAATTGTTGATCCTTGTAGGAAATATGTAAGAGAAGAAGAGCCCCTTGCCCCTTTGGTCCCCATCCAGGGACCTGGCCTCTGCTGCCAAGAACCTGAAGATGTAGCTCGCATGGTAGAATGCTCGCCTAGCTTATGGGAAGGCCTGGGCTCACTGTCCAGCGCCACATGCACTGGATGTGGGAGTTCACTCCTGTAGTCCCAGCCTTCTGGAGGTGGAAGCAGGTGGGTGGAAAGTTTGAAGTCATCCTTGACTACAATGACAAGTTTGCAGCGGACTGGGCTATGTGAGACCCTTCTTCAAAAAACAAAAACAAAAGCAAAACAGGGGCTGTTGAGATAGCTCGTTGGGTAAAAGCACTTGCCACCAAGCTTGGTGACATGAATTTGACTGCCACAATCCCCTTAACCCACATGGCAGACAGAAGCAATAGACACTCAAAAGGTGCCTTGTGACCTCCATCTTGAACAAAACCTCCTTCAGACAAGGGCTGAACACTGTTGGTCTGAGCGAGCCGCCCCCCCCCCCCCCCCGCCCAGATCATAACTGTTAGGCCAGAGGTTTTGGGGCAAAGGCCAAGATGCCACCCCTCTCTTCTGGCCGGAAGCCTGCACTTGCAAAAGCCCTCAGAAGATAGCTCTCAAAGAACAGTGGGCAAAGCCGACATCTAGTTATAGACTCCAAAGTGACCACTGGACCTACAACCCACATACAGGGCCCCCAAATCAGGCGATACTCCAGTACCTTACCAGCGCCAACCACTTGCCTTCCCCTATAAAAAAACTCCTACCCCAGCCCAGACCTCTCTGACCTCCTCCTGTGAGATCAGTAAACATCCCCCACGCAGCGACCTCCAATAAACCTGCTTTTATACTTTTAATTTGGTTCAATTTGATTTATTGCGTCCTTAGAGAAGCCTTTCAATAACACAAAGTGCTGGTCCCACAGAGGCCACCAACAGACACCCTGAGCTCAGCTCTGCATGTGAATCAAGGGTGAGAATTAGCCAGTACCGCTAACAGGAAGGACCAGAGAGGGAAAAGGCTAGGGATGAGGGGGTGGGGGGGGGCTGGGGGTGGTGGGGAGGGGTGGGGGGTGCAGTTCCTTTCCTGGCTGATGACTCGGTGATAGGTAGTGTGAATGTTCTTTTTAATAGTGAAGACAGGGACTAGAGACGCAACCTAGCCGGTAGGGTGCTTGTCTAGTGCACTGAAGCCCAGGCCTCCATCCCCAGCACTGCATAAACCAGGCCTGGTGGGTCACAAGCCTGCAATCCCAGCACTGGGGAAGTGGAGGCAAAAGAGTCAGGAGTTCAAGGTCATCCTTTTAGCCTGGACTACACAGAGAGGTCAGTGCCACCCTGGGGTATGTGAGTTCATGACAGCATAGAGCTCAACGTCATCAATGGATATATCTGTGTGGACCACGGGGCTGGGGGAGGGGAAGAACTCATTAGAAAGAGTTGGTCATTGCCCCTCTCACGCATGCACGTACACACACACACACACACACACACACACACTCCTTTCTCTTACGAGGTGAGCAGTTTTCTTCACCATACACTGCTGCCGTGTTGTTCAGCATCATGGGCCAACAGCAATGGAGCCAGCCAGCCATACACTGAAGCCTTTGAACCGGAGAGCCGAAATAAGCCTTCTCTCCTTTGAAGTTGAATTCACCAATGTTTCTTGGGTGATAGAAGTTGATTAACCCAACGACTCCAACCCTGTCATTCATTAACTTGGCCAGCATGACTTCTTCCCAGCAGCCAGGCTGCGCGTTTTTCTCTTTTGTAAAACTGGGACCTTGAAGCGTTGTGCAGAAGAATGAGTTGGACTTTGGTTATAGAACTCAGGCTATCAGAACTGGTGGTAAGCAACTTGACCCATGGAGCCATCTGACCAGACCGAAACAGTGGCTCTTATTCCAACTCCATTCTCACTGTGGAACCTTGGAGGGGTAACTCCCTGGGAAGTGCTTGTTGTGGTTGTCGTCGTCGTGGTGGTTGTCGTCATCGTCATCGTCATCATCGTCATCGTCATCGTCATCATCGTCATCGTCATCATCATCTCACATGGGCATTACTATATTTGCTAATATGGATATTAAGTTGACCCTCCACAAAGATACATCATACTTATGATCTTACTAATTTCCCTCAAGACTAGCAGAGGGCACAAACCTGGGGTCTAGGTGCCTCTAGTTTTGGACACCTATCCCTCTATGGAAGCTCAGTTTGGGCTTTTGAGGACTCTGTTACTAGAGTCCTCCACCCTGCGCAAAAGAACTGGCTTTGGGTCCTGATGCCCTTCCTAACTTAGAGAAAAACAACATCATACAGGAGCTGGAGAGATGGCTCAGCAGCTATGAGCACTTGCTGCTCTTGCAGAGGACTGGAGTTGAGTTCCCAGCACCCATGTGGGGCGACTAGCAACCACCTGTAACTCCAGGCTATCTGATGCCCTGTTCCGGCTCCTACATGCATGAGGCATGAGTGCTCATACACACACACACACACACACACACACACACACACACACACACACATGCATATACACACAAACACACACACAAATATCTTCAAAAATACACAAAATAGAAAGTTGGGTGCTGTATAGTCTGAGGCATTCTCAGTCTGTCTCTGCCTTCTCTGCAGCAGTGTTACAACTGACAGAAAGTGTTCTCAGTTAGCTTTCTCATTGCTGCAACCTAAATATCTGACAGAACACCTTGAGGAAGAGAGGTATATTTTGACAGCTTCAAAGGGTCCACTCCATCAAAGCTTGTCCCATACGCTTGGGCAGAATCTCACAGAGGTCTTAGTGTGTGACATCAGAATATGGACAGGAAGGAGAGAGAGAGAGAGAGAGAGAGAGAGAGAGAGAGAGAGAGAGAGAGAGAGAGAGAGAGAGAGAGAGAGAGAGAGTCAAGGACCAGGTATAACCTTCCAAGGCACACCTCCAGCCACCTATTTCCTTCAAGTACACCTTGCTTCCTAAAGCTTCCAGACCCCAGAACAGCACCACCTGCTGGAGACCAAGAGTTCAACAGGAAGACCTGTGGAGTAATATCCTATATTCAAACCATAACACAGAGGTAAAGGAAAAAAAGGCTGGAAAGTGTGTGTGTGTGTGTGTGTGTGTGTGTGTGTGTGTGTGTGTGTGAGAGAGAGAGAGAGAGAGAGAGAGAGAGAGAGAGAGAGAGAGAGAGAGAGACAGAGACAGAGACAGAGAGAGACAGAGACACAGACACAGAGACAGAGACAGAGACAGAGAGACAGAGAGAGGAGGGGGGTGGGGAGGCAATGATCTACTCTTTCTAATGAGTTCTTCCCCTCCCCCCATGGTCCACACATATCTATCCATTGATAAGGTTCTATGCTGTCATGAACTCTGACTCACTGAGAACCAAGACACTGTGAACTGACCTTCCCTGGGGAAAAGCGACACGCACGCTGAAGACTCTAAATGACTAGGACGTCCCACCTGTGGAGGGTTGGAATGGTGCAGATCCACAGCCAAGTTATTTTGAGCTATCTTTATTTAAGAGCCATTCTTCGTGCATTTCAGCATCTTGCCTCACATCCTGTGGCTCAGAGGCAAATCCTTTAGGAATGTGTTAAAGGACTAATGGCTGCCACCAAGCCCAAAGCCTAGATAGCATCTGAGATCTGCAGCAGCGATAGCCACTCCTGTCCCCCACCTGCCAGGTGGACTCACCAGTGCATTTGTAAATGAGTGATTATGACTTACTTTGCTCTGTTACTGTAAAAGCTCCATGAGACTGTTACCACATTGGGAGACGGCATTTGAGGAACCTGAATCTGTGTTCCTGGGCCATGCTTGCTCATATTTGATTCCAGAATAAACTATTCCCTTTGAGGTGAACTCTTACTCTCTTTGAGATGAGAGCTGAGGGGGTTTGTGTGTGTGTCAGTGTCTGTGTGCTCTTATGCCAGTGGAGGCAAGAAGGTGATGTCTATGTTTTCCCTAACCACTCTTTTACCTTACTTAATTTCATAAAAGATTTATGTATTTTATTTTATGTGTACGAATGTTTTGCCTGCCATGTATGCGTATGCAGTGCTTTTGTGTCTGGTTTCAGTAGTGGCCAGAAGAGGGCATCAGATCCCTTGAAATCGGAGTTGCAAATGGTTGAGAGCCACCACGTGGGTGATGGGAACTGAGTCCATGTCCTCTCTGAGGGCAAAAAATATTCTTAAATGCTGAGCCAATTCTCCAGTCCACCATCACCACCACCATCATCATCATTGTTATTATTATTTTAATAATATTATTATTTATTAAATAGATTTGTGAATCAAATATTTTACATTTAAAAATTAAAAATAAATTAAATGATTAAATATTGAATACATTTAATAAAATTATTATCATTATTATTTTGGAGACAGGGTCTCTCTATGCAGCCCTGGCTGGCCTTGAACTCCCAGAGATCTGCCTGCTTTTGTCTCACCAGAGGCATGTACCACCATACCTAGCTTTTCCATTATTATAATTAATTAGTTAGTTAATTAATTTCACAGTTAAGCCATGTCAGTCTGCCTCCAGGGCTAGACTAGCAGCCAGTGTACCCTCCTTCCCTCACTCCCCAGGGTGATCTGACTCTCAGGGCCAGGAGCTGGGTGAGAAACCATGCCCACCAGGCATCAGGTCACTGGCCACACTGTGGGGAGCAAGGCCCTACCTCTAACAGCGGCTCCCCATCTGGTTGCAGATTAGAATGAGAAGAAGTTTCTAGAACAATGGAATCCTTTTCATTCCATCCAAAAGCAAGGGTGGGGTTGCAGGGGGCAGTGTCATTTTGATTTTCCTCTTTCAAAGTGTGACAATGTGTTCATTTATTGGTTCGGTCACTCCATAAACGGTGTTTTAGTATCTACACTTTCCCCTGCAGTTCCCTGCACGGCAGAGACAAAGGTGGGTGGATATCATGTCCGCCCTGAGGGGGCACAGGTGACCTGCCCTGCTGGGCTGAGTGTCCCTTCATGGCCGGAAGGGAGACCACAGTTCTTCTGGCCATGGGTGAGGTCTGAGAAGAGTCAGTGTGTTCCCTTCTCACATGCTGTTGCTACATGGGGCCTTTTCTTTGCCTCCTCCCTCCCCACAGATTTCCCTTCGCTTCAGATTCCAAATTGAGGTCACAGAACCACTCACCGACTACAAGAGTTAGACAGGCTCTGAGAGGCGAGCCAAGCCCAGAGCTTTTGAATTTCAGTGGATAGAAATGGTGAAGAGCTGGGTCGATATGAGGATGCCAGGAGTCCACCCCCAAAGTTACAAAGTCAGGCTCATAACTGAGGCCCCAGGGACATGCATTTCATAAGTGCTCCAAAGGAGCCTGGTGCTCACGTGCCTATGGTCTTCAGCCCTGGCCATACCTGAGGATCCTGGAGTAGCTATCCTATAAGCCTCAGTGTCCAGGCCTCATCCGTGGTGTGTCTGGTTAGCATTAGGAGCTCTCTTGTACTGGGCATGGTGGTTGGCACTTGTGATCCTAGTATTATTTTGGAGGTGGAAGCAGCAGGGACATGAGTTCAAGGCTAGCCAAGGCTACATAGTAAAACCTTGTTGCAAAATGCCACAAACGGGTTAGGAAGACAGCTCGGTGGTTTAAGGGTTTTCTGCACAAATTTGAGGACTTCCAGAAACCCACACAAAGGCCGGGTGGACTTAAGAGCCCACCTGTGATTCTAGCCTTGGAAGGCAGTGACGGGAGCCTCAGGGCAAGATGGAATTGGACTGAAAGACATTGCTTTAACAAATGAGATGGATGAGTGATTGAGGGCACATCAACTCAGGCCTCCACAGGCATGAAACACAGGCACGCACATACTCCTCCACATGTACTCCCACACAGATGCAAAAAACATACATGCAACACACACACACACACACACACACACACACACACACACACACACACACACACGGGCTGGAAACCATAAACCACTCCCTTATGATACCACCCACTTCCCATCATGCCTCAGGTGGAGTCTCCTTGTTGCCAGATGTCTGTACTCTCTAGGTTGCCAGGTACAGGGTCAAGGACACAGCCTCAGCTACTGCATCCTACCAGGAGGGCTTTGAAACAGAGGCAGAAAAAAAAAAAAAAAAGAAGAGGATTAAAAAAAAAAAAAAAGGAAAAGCCACTGAGGCAATCTAGAAAGGAAGAAGCAAGAGTGAAGGCTGATCACAAAGCTCCTGCTGGCTTCACCTCTCTGCATCCTGTGCTCACCTCCCCTTTCAGATCTTTCCTTATAACAGTAATGAGCAGATATAAATAATTGAAAAGGAGACTTTATGGAAAAATACCCAGCTGTTAGCTTATCAGCGATCTTCTCATAGGACTTAGCCTGACATATATAATAGGTGATACAGCTACTTTATCTATCTACATATTCTGTAAGAGTATATTGTATGCTGTCCTGTATAATATGTGACACTCAGTGTGTGATCTTAGTATCCCTTTTAAAATTATATTTATGCATTTAATTATTTGTGTGTGTGTATGTGTGTGAGAGAGACTGAGACACACGCACACAGAGACAGACAGACAGACAGACAGACAGACACACACACACACACACACACACAGTATGGAGGTCAGAGGACAACCTGTGGCCCTTGATTCTCTCTTTCTACCCTGGGATCCAACTCAGCTGTCAGGTTGGTTGCAGGTATTTTACCTGCTGAGTCATTATGCGGCCCCTCTGTAATCCTTTTTACTTTATTTTTCTGTATTGCTTTTATGCGCTATTTCAAGATTAAAAAAAAATTAACTCAATGTATAATCAGGGATGACCTCAAATTCTTCATCCTGCTGCTCTTCCGTTTCCTGAATGCTGCTGGGATTTCAGAAGTGCACCAATACTCTAGGCAAGACCATTTTTATTTATTTGTTCTCGCTGTGTGTGTGCGTGCGCGCGCGCACCTGCATGTATCCCTGTGTGTACCTGTGTATGTCACACTGCTCATATGGAGGTCAAAGGACAACTTTGGGGAGTCAGTTTTTTCCTTTAACCATGTGATTCTTTATCCCAGTGATAGAAATCAGGTTCCTACCTGTTCTGGTGACAAGTGCTTTCTTTACCTGCTGAGCCATCTTGCTGGCCCAAGAGTCTGTTCTTGTGGTTAGTGCTGAGTGCTAAACCCTATGCTGGGCTTGGGGAGGCATGTGAAAGGAGAGATGGTGGCCCCCTGCCCCCCCACCCCACCCCGCGCGTGTGTTCTCACATCCACTCAGCACTCCTATGGGTGAAGCTTCTGCTCTGCAGGCCTGGACACCATGCATCCACATCCACCATATATTATGCCCTCAAGGTCGACAACAGGCTTTTATTATGTGTCAGAAAGCACCCCTCGTTTTCTATTTCTCTGAAGTCTAAGGAGAAAGGGCGACAGGAAGCTTCAGGAGGGCGGCCACATCAAGCGGCCCTACTCCACAGCCACTCCCCACTCTTAGCATCCTCCCTCCTCTCCTGTATCTTGGTGCCTCAGTTGCTCTTCTCGGATGGCTAAGGCTGGTTCGCTGGACACAGGCTGTCCCTCCACAGGCGGTAGGTGATGGCGGTGGTCACAGTGAGCCAAGCCAGGTAGGGCAGCAGGAGCAGAGCAGCTAGCTTGTTGATTGGCTGCCAGATAAGCACCATGCTTGCCACCAGGCCGTAGAGCAGCAGCAGGTCCAGGAGGGCCTGGATGGAAGTGTTGGGAGGGTGTGGCCATGCTTTCTCAAGAACCAGGACCCTCTGCCTTTCTACAATAGCCTTTCCCAAGAAATCCCTCCACCCCCCCCAGCACTGTGCACACTATAGGAATTGTGTAGGTGTCACATGTTGGTCCCTGATATCAACTGTCTGATGTGGGACCCTGTGGTTTCACGTTCCTCTTCTCCCAGCATGAAGCACCACGTGCCTTACCAGCCCAGGATTGTCAGCCGTCAAGAAGAGAGTCAAGAAGGTCCAGCTGAGGGCGAGCTGGAAAGTGTAGAGTCCAAGTGGCAGTGCTAGGGACCACCGGAAGCCCCCTCCCAGGTCCTTCCACACCAGGTAGGAGGCATAGCTGCAGAGGAAGAGAGGGGTGTTCTGTAGGATAAAGGCCCTCCGGCATAAGGCATCTTGTCAAGGAGTGCTCTGAACCTGACATGTGGGTGCGGGCATCATTTCAGGGTCTACGGAGGGCCTAGAGTGATGGCTCAACAGGTAAGAGTACTTCCTGCTCTTCCAGAGGACACAAGTTTGGTTCCCAGCATCATTGTTAGGTGGTTTACAACCTCCTATATCTGCAGCTCCAAGAGATTCAACGCCTTCTTCTAACGTCTACAGGCACTCACACACAGCATAGACTCATACTAACACACAGACAGACAGACAGACAGACACAGACACACTTCCACACATAAAATAAATCCTGAGAGCTGGTAGGAGGCATTGGTTGGGAGCCATGGAAAGGAGGAGGGAGACTTGGAGAGGCAGAAGCAGAGGGCTTGTTGGAATCTTAGGTATGCAGAGCATTTCTGCTGGTGGGGACCCCTACTTGAAGAGGAAACAATGGGGGCACCATCCATCTGGAGGCCAGAGCACAGCACAGGCTCACACGGGGCGATTTGCTTCCACCCCTGCAGGTGCCAAGGCCACACACTCACCCCATGACAGCGTAGATGGTTGCCCACACAAGCAGAATGACCTTGTGGGGTGGGCACCAAGGCAGCTTCCTCTTGTCTTCACACCAACCGGATACGTGATGCGTAAACATCCGAATCAGGATGGGCCCCAGGAGGGGCACACCCACAAAGACAGGCCCTTGAAGCTGCATTCACTGCAGGGAGGCGAGATCTGGGGAGGCAGAGAGAGAGTGCTAGGATGAGCCTCCCTCCTTCCTTCTCTTGGTCCTCCAAACCTTATGTTACCTAGCCAGAGTTCCTCCTGCCTTGAGCCCAGCTCTAGTTCTGACCCCTGACCCATCTCTAGCAGCCACTACCCTGCCCATTTTCTGCCATCCACCGCCTTATGCTCCTCATGTCACCACTGAGCACCCACTAGGCAAAACTGTTTAGTATTGGTAATTGTTTCTGAGGCCATCTGACTCCTGGAAGTCGGGACCAGGTCTGATCTCTATCGCCCACCACAGGCAGCACCTGGCCAGGCAAATTGCCGGCCTTTGGTGTCTCAAAGACTGTGCCTCATCCAGGCTGATGGCTATCACCCCGGAAGTCCCACTGTTGTGTGGAGACTTCCTCAGAATGGAAAGGAAGGAGGAAGGAGGGACAAGAGGCAAAAGATGAGGGATGAGGGCGGCCAATGAGGCTTATTCTTTGATTTACCAGGCTGGACTTAGCGGGGACCATTTCTTTGGTTTTCTGTCAGAGTCCTTTTGGAGGTGAACAGACGTTCGTCTGTCTGCACCTCCCCAGGAAGTCACATGGCAACCATGTTTGAGTGTAGGAGCCAGAGATTGCTGAGCCAATCATAGTCCCCAACTGCCTTGTTCAGCTAGCCCATTCTTATCTCTTTAGGCCAGCCTGGCACACTCGGGAGGCCCACCCAGGCTGGCACACTCGGGAGGCCCACCCAGCCTGGCACACTCGGGAGGCCCACCCAGGCTGGCCTGCACAAGCCAGACACGGCCAACGGACTGGGTGGGTCCCCTTCTCTCAAGTCTTTGCTCTCAACTGCTCCTGGTGCCTCAGGGATGAGCTCTGCGTCTCCCCATTCCCACAGGTCTGGCTGCAGACATAGGTGTCCAGATTTCTTGTGGTCTGACTCTCAAAGACACCACAGCCTGGTCTTTGAAGGAAAACAAACAACAACAACAACAACAACAACAACAACAACAAAAACCCCAGCCATTCATTTGCATCTCATTTACATGTTGCTTTCTTTGTTTGCCTTTTCCATGTGGGCCAATGTGTAGAGACTCTTCTCCAACTAAGGCCTCCGCCAGCATGGATTTCTTACTGTTTCAGCTTCTGCCTTAAGATCAATGGAATTTGACAGGAATAATAATCAGATTGTTTTCAGTGTTTTACAGTGACTGACTGATCTATCCTTTCTTATCATGGGTCAGGAACAAATTCTGGAGACTCCCAGGACAGAAGTGACCCTCATGCCTTTCTGTGCATTTTCCTGTTTGGCTCTCTCTGCTTCTCACTGTCTCCTTACTCCGCTTCCTGCCCACCTCCCTACCTCAAGTCTTCCGATTTTTTAATTCTCCTCACTGACCATGCCCACCCTCTTTTCTCCCACTATCCATCACTCCTCCTGTTTCCGGGCCTTCCTCACTTACCTCAGACACACACACACACTCCCAGGCTGGATGCCTGATGATATATGATGTGCACAAGGCGGAAGATGGGGAGGGACTGGGAAGGGGTGGAGCCAGGCTCCTGGCTGATCTGCCTTTCTCAGATGAAAAGGGTGGTAACATTGTTGGGGAGTCTATGCTGCTGTTTGCATGAGGGCTCCTGTCTGTAAGCTTCCCCGGTCTGTTAGAACGTGTGTTTGTGTGTGTGTGTGTGTGTGTGTGTGTGTGTGTGTGTGTGTGTGTGTGTGTGTGTATGATGTTAGGGATTAACCGAACCCAGGGCTTCCTGTCTGCTGTCAAGCATTCTACCACTGAGCTGCTTCTCCCTCGCCTCAGCTACTTCTTGATGTAAGTATCCTTGGAGGGAGCCCCCCTCCCCCCCCCCCCCACCAATGGACAAGTTCAGGGTTTGACATTGAGATCTGGACCTTCTGTAACAGCCTAGCCTAGAGTTACAATCCAACTGGTACCCATGCTCTCTGTTCTTGTGACCCAGCTCTGTGTCCCTGGGGATGGTAGGGGCCCTCAGATTTCCCTAGAGCCTTTTCTGGAACCAGATTGTCTCCAAATGAGGCAAGCACCAGCTTTGGAAATGAGTTCATGATCCATGAACACAGTCCCTGATTACAGCCTCCTGGCTGGCCTGTCTCTGCCTGGCTGGGAATTGGAGTTTGGCAGACCTTTCCCACCGCCCCTAAGCACTTTGTGTCTCAGAGATGAAGGCAGCAGGCAGTGGAGGTGGGTGGGGAGCTGCGCAGGAGTGGCCCTCTGCTTCCTCATACTGTTCTGCCTCCAAGCCACTGAGAAGAGGTACAGGGAAGAGTGGCCCCCCATCTGCTGGCAAAGTCCAGTTTTCTGGGTGACTCAGACAGCTTTGTGTAACAAAGACAGACACCTCCCCTGTTTGTTCCCTGTCAGAATTCTGGGCACCTTTCCTTGCTTGTCCTTTAGGCACCAGGTCTCCTTTACCAGGCTGGCTGATCTCCATGGGTTCCTAGTGACATCCAACAGGGCTCCCTGGGGTGTGTTTATCTCACCCCCCCCCCATTTCCCATCTCCAACAAAGGCCCGGAAGAGAAAGAGAGACTGGAGAATAATTAACTAAAAAAAGGAGAGAAAGCTACTTATATATATATATTGTGTGTGTGTATGTGTATGTGCACATGAGTGTGCATGTGTGTGCAGGTGCACAAGTGTGTATGTTATGTGCACATGGAGGCCAGAGCACAACCTTGAGGGCCAGCTCTTTCAGTTGGAGCCCACTTTATTTATTTATTTATTTATTTATTTATTTATTTATTTACTTAGGCAGGTTCTCTCTCTGGCCTGGAGCTGACCAAGTCAGCTAGGCTGTCTGGCCAGTGGGCCCAGGGCTCTGCATGTCTCCACCTCCAAGCTCTAGGATTACTTGTGTCTCTCATGTAGATTCTGTCCACTGACCTCAGGTCCTTGTGCTTGCAACATGAATACTTTACTGACTGAGCCAACTTCCCAGTCCACACTTCCACACTTTCCTTCCTTCTTTCTTCTTTCTTTCTTTCCTCTCTCTCTCTCTCTCTCTCTCTCTCTCTCTCTCTCTCTCTCTCTCTCTCTCTCTCGTTCTTCTTTTAAGTTGTACTTAGAGGCTGGAGAGACGATTCAGCAGTTAAGCGTGCTTGTGGTACTTGCAGAGGACCTGAATTCAGTTCTCAGTACCCTCATCGGTGGCTCACAGCTGCCTATAACCCCAGCTTCAGGGCATCTGATGCCCTCTTCTGGCCTCTGAAGGCTTCCATGTACACATGCAGTCACACATACATAAACACATACGCATAAATAAAAATGAAAAATACCTAAAATTGTATTTGATATTTGATTGACGAATAACGGCTACATATTTATTGGGCATATTGCAAGACATCTTGAGATACCCTTTGTAATGATCAAATCAAAGTGATTAGCATATCAATTTCCTTGGACATTATCATCGAGAACAGCCAACATCTTGTTTTCTAACTACTTCAAAATGTACGGCGCACTATTGTTTAACTATAGTTGTACTGCAGTCCCACAGAGCACCGGAACTTATTCTTTTCATCAAACTATAACCCATGGACCAATATCTCCCCACCCCCTGTCCCCGACTCTTCCCATGTTTATTGCAGCACAATTCTCACAAAAGCCAAGATACAGAGTCAGTGCAAGAGCCCGTGGAAAGACGACTGGGTGCTGAAGAGGCAGACAGCGGCAAACAGGTGGGCAACTCCCTCCCTCTCCCTAGGGGACTGTCATCCTAGAAGCTCCATACTTCCTGGACCAGGCTCTTAAGGTCTCAGAGCCTTGAGAGTGACGGCACTAACTCCAACTCGCCCCCAAAGGAAGTGACCCGCCCCCAAGGGCCGTGTTCCAGCAACTCTGTGAAGTAGGGAGCGGATCTGTGAGTTTTTCACTTTCAGTACCTGTGTGATCTCCCCACGGAGAAAGGACTGAGAAGAGACTCTGAGTGGCGGGGCCAGATTCTTTGGTTCTTTGAGCTGCGGTCTCGGACCCTGACCCTGTGGAATCAGGGGTTACAGGATTCCTACGCGAGTCTTGTGCGGGTCCTAGTTGGCCAGAGAACCTCTGGCTAAGGTTCCCTTCTCTTCTGCCGTACTATCCAGCCTTCAGTAGAGTCCACTGCTCACCAGCAGAGGGCAGTGTGAGGAGGAGGGTTTCTAGATGCAAGACCTACACCAACGCTGCCTCCCTTCCTCCTCCCTTCCAGACTTGCCCTGACTACTTCTGGCATCCTCAGTTGCTCCTGGGCTTCCCTTGGACTTTGCCAACAGACAAAGACACTCTCCGCCACCCCTCCTTATCGTGACCGGGAGGTAGGACGCTGCTGCCGGGAAGTGGCAGGCCACACCTACGTGGGTTCCCCACCCAGATCCACTTGTCTGCTGGCCTGGAGACAAGTCGGCCTGACCTCTGTTTCTTAGAGAGGGAACTATTGCTTCTGGACGGTCTAGCAGCCTCTGGGAGCCAGCGGACATTAAGGTGAGCACCCTTGGGACCGGGACCGTTGCAAGGGGATGGGCATGGCTGTGGGGCCCAGGAAAAAGCCAGGTCTGCTTAGACAGTCTTGGGGACACTGCACTGGGAGGGAAGGAAGGTGATCTTGGGGAAGGGCCAGTGCTGGCTGGTGTCAGGAGCCCGGGGATGATTCCATGTTTCGTGGAAATGTATAGTGTGCTCATGAAAGCTGGCCGTAAACTGCGTGTGGCCTCATTCATTTTATTTTGTTATTTTCCTGGTACTGGGGTTTGAACCCAGAGACTGGAGTACGCAAGACAAGTGTTCCACCACTGAGCTACATCCTCAGCCCTATTTTACTTTTCATTTTTGCTTGTTTGAGACAGGGTCTTACTATGTAGCCCTGGCTGGCCTGGAACTTACTATGCAGACCAGGCTGGGTTCAGACTCATAGAAATCTGCCTGCCTCTGCCTTCCAAGTGCTTTCACCAACATACCAGGTCCTTACCTTGTTTTTGTTTTTGTTTTTCAAGACAGTGTTTCTCTGTGTAGCCTTGGGTGTCCTGGACTTGCTTTATAGACCAGGCTGGCCTCGAACTCACAGTGATCTGATTGCCTCTGCCTCCCTGAGTGCTGGGATTAAAGGCATACACCACCATGCTGGGCTCAGGTCCTTAATTTTTAAGACAGACTCCTACTACAGGATGGCCTTGAACTCTTTCTGTATGCTGAGGCTGGCTTTGAAGTTGTGGTCCTGTTCCTTCAGCCTTCCGAGTAGCTGGGCTTACTGGCTTGTGCCACCAAACCCAGCACAGGCTGGTGATTTATTTATTTATTTATTTACTTTTTTTTTTTTTTTAATGTCTTCTAAAAGTGGGGAGAGTAGTGGCCACAGGATATGAACAGATCTTTGCAGCGTGGGTCTGGATCTTTGTTCGGAGGGCAGGTGACTGCAGAATCCTAATGTCCCTTGTTTAGGGAAAATGCTACCCAGAATGCTCTGGACTCTGGAGACAGACAAATTGGAAGGATTGGGTTCTGAGGACTCAGGCGTGGAGTTGGAGAACCTAGTGAATTTGTTTTTCTGTACACTAGTCCTCTAAACATTGGCTCCTTTCCCCTCTTTGGCTCAGAGGCAAGAATGGGGTGAGGGCTAAGGATGTCTGCAAGAGCTAGGCCCCAGGCTTGATCTGGGGAGGAGTTAAGCGGCTTGTGGCAAGAGAAATGAACAGACTCCCCTGAGAGGCCCAGGGGGCTTTGGGAGTGGTGTATACCAACTTTCTAGGTAGGGCAGCCGGGGAAGGGGGACGTGGCCCAATGGGGTGGAGGGGATTTGGACTCTGGTCTTTCAGAGGCCCCAAGAAGACTGTTGTTATAGCAACACAGGAGTTCCTCTTATTTCATTCTCTTTTATCAGCCCATCCCTGAAACTGGAAACTTGGTGGGCTGGGCATAAATGTCCTCACTTGCCATGGAGGCCAGAGATGCCTACATTGCTTTTTAGTTCCTTCTTGTTCTTCCTTCTCTTCGCCCCCTGCCTTGTCTCCTCCTGTTCACCTTTCCCCCTCCTCCCCTTCCCTTTTTTCTTTTCCCCCTTTTCTTTTCTCCTGCTGTCCTCCTCCTATCTCCCCTCCTATTCCTTCTATTCCCCCCCCCCCCCTTTTTACTTACTTATTTTTATTTTCTGTGTACGAGTGTTTTGCCTGCCTGTGTGTATGCACACCATGATCATATAGCACCCACAGAGGCCAGAAGAGGATGTCCGATCATTTGAGACTAGAGTTGCAGATGGTTGTGAGCCTCCATGTGGGGACTGGGAGTCAAATTCAGAGCTTCTAAAAGAGCAGCCAGTGCTCGTAACCACTGAGCCATCTCTATCCCCCCTCTCTCTTCCTCCCTCCCTCCCTCCCTTTTCCCCCTCTTTCCTCTTTCCCTCCTTCCTTCCTGCCTTCTTTGAGACAGAGTCTCATTATATGTCCTCAAAATCTTAGTCTTCCTGCCTCAGCCTCCCGGGTGCTGGTACCACAAAGCAGAAACCTCTTTCTTCACTGTTACTCCTTCCTCATCCAGTGTCATTCTCTCTAGAAGTGGGCACGAAGAGACCCACGAGAGGATGACATGAGTCAAGCCATCACTATTACAGTTTTAATGGTTGTAACTATTGTTAATAATATAAGCAGTAAAGGGGACGAGAAGGATTCAGGGGGAGCCTGCCTCCTTAACTCACCTGGCTTCTGGCCACTGCCAACTTGCCCGATTCACCTGTGGCCTTGCAGGGGGGCCTGGCTAATGAAGGCTGAGGCTCTGGCCTCAAGGTTGTGAAGGGAACTATGTCCCATGGCCTGGTACATGTCTTCAGTGAGGACTCAGGGGAAACAGGTCCCTCCTAGGTCTTTAATGGTGATGATGTGGAGGAGCATCTGCCTGTCAGGAATATGACTACTTCTCTTGGGAAAGGGCTATGAAGTCTCTGTAGGTCTTCAGAAGGGAAAGAAGTGTCGCAGCTTAGCTGAAGGTGACTGGTGAAGAGGATCGGGGTTACTGGGAGCTTCTCCAGTCAGTACAGAACCAGATGAATCACAGAGGTTTCTGTGCAGAAGGGCATCATGCCTTAAGGAATCCAGCTGCCAAGTGGAGGAATTGCATTCCCCCAGCAGCTCCTCTGGGCCAGAAGAAGACATCTTTAGCACATTTGGAGCCTACCATGGTGCAGCTGGTGATAAGAAAATGTCTTTTTTAGTGAGAAAGCTGGTGTGACAGCCTATAAGGATTGGCAGTAGAGAGGTTGTAAGACAGTCAAGGGCTGCTGCATCACCAGGGCTGCAAGGAGCCAAATCCAGGGGCCAGAATGCGCAGGGTATGGGGAGCCCAGTCCTACCAGAGTGTGTGTGGGTGTTAGGAATGAACAGGGTTCAAGGAGGAGATAGAAGGGGGTGGAAGCAAATGCAAGGAAAACAGATATGTATATGGGGGGGGGGGGTTACAAGAAAGATCCAGGCTTCCAATGGCTGCCATTGCTAGGTTATCAGGCAGGCCCTCAGTGAGCATGTGCTTTCAGCCTGTCTCATTTCAACCTCTCTGAAGGCCCCACCCTTTCCTCCTCCTCCTCCTCCTCCTCCTCCTCCTCCTCTTCTTCTTCTTCTTCTTCTCCTCCTCCTCCTCCTCCTCTTCCTCCTCCTCCTCCTCCTTCTTCTCCTTTTTCTTCTCTTTCTCCTTCTCCTTCTTCTTCTTCTTCTTCTTCTTCTTCTTCTTCTTCTTCTTCTTCTTTTTCTTTTTCCTCCTCTCTTTTTTTGCTTCCACTTTTAACTTTTGCTGATCATGCTGTACTGAGTGTATGCCTGGGAGCTAACTTTGGACCTTTATGGCAGAAGGAGGGGCATAAATAAACACACATTCAGCTACTGCTTTGTCATCTACAGATACTTCTCACACGACCACACTCCATCCCCATTAGCTGCCAGAGAAAGCGTTCCCCTCCCTCCTTCAGTAAGTTCCAAACAGAGTTTGGACCTGGAGATGAGTAAGAGAGAACCTGCCTAGAATGTGCAAAGTCATGGGACTCAGCAGCCCTCTCCAGGGAGAAGACTTGTTGGCAGTACGCTTCTCGTGCGAGCCTGCAAACAGAGTTGGGTTCCTGGTACCCATGTGAAAATCTGGGCATAGCGGCTTGCATTAATAACCTACACCCTGGGGAGACAGACACAGGTGGATCCCTGGGACTCAGTGGCCAGGCATCCAAGCCTTCTGTCGTGAGCTCCTGGTCCTGGTGAGAGACCCTGTCTCAAAAAACAAGAGAAGAAAAGCAAAACAATACAGCCTAAACCAGGGCCTGAAGAGATGGCTCAACAGTTAAGAGCGTTTGGCTGCTCTTCCAGGGGGGCAGAGTTTGGTTCCCAGCATCCACGTCAGGTAGCTATCAGCTGCATGTAACTCCACATTCAGGGGAGACTGATGCTTCTGGCTTGTCTAGACACTGCACTCATGTGTACATACCTACACACACACACACACACACACACACACACACACACACAGAGTTATATGTAATTAAAAATGATAAAGATAAGTCTTCAAAAACAAGGTAGATGGCTCCAGAAGGCTGGTATCCAAGGCTGACATCTGATTCCACATGCACACACTCCCGTGTGCACAGACAGGCACACACACAATTCTGAAGTTCATACAAAGGACATGCTTGCTGTGAAAAATCCAAGCAGCACAGAGATTGGTAGAATTCATTCCTGCATTCTCCAGTTGTCATGGTTTTCTGTTGTTTTTAATTATCAATATTATTAGTATTATCGGCTAGCACTCAATCAAGACACTGACACTTGGTATATTTTAAAATAGCCTTAGTTAACCTGGGGCAGGGCAGACATTAATCCTCTAAACTACTTCATACAGTGGGGCAGGTATCACATACCGGCTCCAATCCCATGCCATCTGTTCCTAATAACTTCTATCAAGCTACCTCCCATCCATAATCCCAAATACTTGCTAATGTTCTTCATCTGGGTCGAATCTCCATCCACGCCTGCCATGTGCTTCTCTTCCATCTAACCCATGGTGGCCTTCCTCTCCTCCTCCTCCTCTGGTCTTTCTCCTTCCTCCTCGTGGAGGTCTTTCTTCCCTTCCTTCTTCTTCCTCTCAGAATTCCTCCTTCCCTGAGCCCCGGAATCTTACTCAGTCCTCTATCTTCCACCCTGCCCAGATGGGACGGCTTTTTATTAATTAGCATCAAAATACATCAGGCCATTCCCCCAACAGTTTTCAGAGGTGATGAGCAGAACGGGTCAGGAGTATGTCTGTCCAGACTCTCCCGAGGACAGGAGTTACTACGACCTGTGTGTGTGGACTTTGGCAAGTCCAAGCTGGGCTGTCTTAAGTGTAGACAGTCCATGGAGTCCAGGTGGGAAACAGCTGACCAATGACTGCTTACCCACTGCATGCTGAAATAATATTTTGAATATATTGGATTAAATACAAATATTATTATTACCTTAAAATATTTTGGAATTCATTATGTGTATGCGTGTATATGTCTGTATGAGTGTATGCCCATGTATGTGGGTGCCCAGAAAGGCCAAAAGAGAACACTAGGTCCCATGGAGCAAGAGTTATAGGCAGTTGTGAGCCACCCAACATGGATGCTGGGATCTGGTCTCTGCAAGAGTAGTATAAGTGCTCTAACCATTGCGCCACCTCTCCAGGCCCTATTATTACTTTGTGATGTGACCAATAGAATATGTCAAATTGTATAATTGGCTAGTGTTTTTAATAACATGCCATTATAGAAGACCCTTCTCCACAATTTACATCCCTCTCCTCCGCTGTCTCGAGTGTGCTTTCTTCACGTGTTGCGCAGGCTCAAACCCAGTGTCTTGTACATGCATAGCACTCTACCCCTAAGCTATGCCCTCAGCCTGTGTGTGTATTTTACACTAATGAGACTGGAGATTGCTTTTTTTCCCTTACATATTTTCTTTAAAAAATGAGTACTTACAGATACAGATAGATTTTGTTTTTGAAATGCTATGTAGCCCAGGCTGGCCTCCAATTCAAGATCTTCCTGTATCAGTCTAGGATTATTACTAGGTGTGTATCTTTGCCGACTCAGAAGTAGATATTTGGATGGATGAAGACACTGAGGTAAATTAAGCAATATGACAAGTATAACATGTACAGTGACCGACATGGCTTTGAACTCACGCCCTCTAACTCTGAGTACACGTTTCCTTATGTCCCAGGATTTACTTTGCTGTAACTAGGTTGTGGAGAACTGCGAGATGCTTTTTATTTTCAAGACAGTGTCTCAGTTTGTAACCCAGGCTGTCCTTGAACTCCAAATCTTCCTGCCTCATAAGAGCTGAAATTATAGATGTGTACCACCATGCCTAGCTCTGGAGATTCTTGAGTGTGTGTGTGTGTGTGTGTGTGTGTGTGTGTATGGGGGAAGGGGAAAAGAAAAGGATTAAGGGGCATTCCTGCAGACAGCCAAGCCTTGGCCTCTACAAATAAAAAAAGACAGCTCAGCCCCACTGACTCTAACCACTTTCCCCCCAGGCCCTTGGCCTTGGCTGGTGCAGGGGTGCAGGAGAGCATCAGCATCAAGTGACCAGGCGGATGAGCCCCGAGGAGAGCTCTGTCCACCCTTTCCAATTCCTCCTGTTGGTGGGGATCCCTGTGGCCAGCGCTTATTTCCTGGTCCAATGCCTTCGATGGCAGTGTTCTCAGTGGCTGCTAGGGGCCTGCCGGAAGCCGGATGTCCAAGAGGAACCTGCGTCCTCACCCACTCCATTACCAGAATATGAACTCCCAAGGCAGTGCCTGCCCCCTACACTACCCGAGGTGGCTGCCTTCTACCAGGAACTCCACACTCCCACCAAGGGCCAGACCATCACTCGGCAGCTGATGCAGAAGCTATTGGTGTTTACTGCTCGAGAGGTGGATCACCGTGGTGGGTGCCTGATGTTGCAAGACGCAGGCATTTCCCTGCTCATCCCTCCAGGTAACTTCCCAGACTCCTCTTGGGCACAGAGTTCTTCAGGCAGAAAGTTAGGGTCCCCTGTCTGAGCTCCACCCACAGACAACTTTGGAATTTGGAAAACTGTATTTGTAGTGTAGCGCTTTTTTTTTTTTTTTTTTTTTTTTTTTGAGTCCAAAGATGAGTCTTCCCAGAGTTTTGGGGACAGTTTCCTAGCAGGTGAAAGTAAAATGTAAAATTGCTTTAAAGACAGCGTGCTATGATAAATCTCCGAACAAAAGATGGAAGGTCATGGCTGTATGGTCACACAAATCCATCCCCATACAAGTGGCTGTGGCCCTGGAAGGAAATGGGTGACTGCTTTAGAACTGTACCCCAGGCCAGCTCACAGTGGACTTCTTCAAGTGTCAGAACATTTCTACTTGCTCGACTCACTTCAGCCCTTTGTCCCTCCAGGTGCCGTGACAGTGGGTCGCCAGGAGAGGGTGTCTTTGGTTCTGGTGTGGGACCTGACAGATGCCCCGTCATTGTCTCATAGACAGGGACTAGTGAGTCCTGTGGTGGCATGTGGCCCTCACGGGGCCTCTTTCCTGAAGCCTTGCACCCTCACATTCAAGCACTGCGCCCAGCAGCCCAGTCAGGCCTGTGCCTACACCAGCAACACTTCCTTGCTGGACGCCAAGAACTGGAGGCCTCTGGCCCGGCCGGGGCCTCATATCTCCAGGGACGAGTGTCGGATCCTGCTTTCTCACTTCAGGTAGGCCTTTGGCCTTTGGCCTGTCCTCCTGCTGTGTATCTCTAGTATTGTCCCCATGGGCCCGCCCTTCTGTTCTGTGTCCCTCTCTGGCAGTGTCCTTCTCTGTCTGCCACCTTCTTATGGTGTCAGACCCGCCTGCCCCTTTATTTTCTAGGAAGCTTCCACAGTCTCTTAGGCCCCGTGTGTCCGTCTCTTAGCCCACTGTTCTAATGTTCATGGCAGTTCTTTTTGTCATCGAAACCCCCATCTAAGGCTGTGTCGCTGTCTCACTTCCTATCCGGAGGCACCTGACTCAACTTACCCCTTTGTCTAGCAAGCATGTCCAACCCACAACCCGCTGGCGCTAGATGGTCAGAACAGCTTCCACACTTGACCCAACACAGAAGTGTAGAATTGCTTAAAACATAATGAGATTTTTTTTTTGAAACTCAATTGCATGGTTCTTGAGTGTGACTTTATGGATGACATCCTTGGGCCTCAATTGCTAAAGGTTGGACACACCTGTAGCAAGTTTTTCCCCATCCCCACATGTGTCTTTTATAGCTGCCTCTCTCTATCCGGTGCCTCTCTTCAGGACTGTCTCTGAACTCTTAAGGGTAGACTGTCCCCTTCCAGCTCATGTCATATCTGTCCTCCATCTCTTAGGCTCTTAGGGCTTCTGCTTCCCAGTTTCCTTGTCACCCACCGACTAGAGGAGGACTGGCTGCAGGACCCCCTTCAAGTCATGGAGACCCCGTGACTACTTTGCCGGCACTGCCAGCTAACACACACTGGCTTCCTCCCCAGGAGGTGGTTGTCACTGAATTGGCAACACTCTTCACTGACATGACAATGTACTGACAAAAGCAACTTTGGGAAGGTATTGGGGGTTCACATTTCAAGTGTACACTTGATCATGGGGGCAGAAGGCTGAGGCAGCTGGACATGGTACCTCTTTAGTCAAGCATCAGAGAAAGAGATGGCTGTTGCCATCTCTTTTTGCTTTGCGCTCAGTCCAGGAACCTCATCCTGTCTGTCAGGGCATCTTCCCACCTCAGTAACTCACGCGGGAAGCTCCCTCACAGGCTCACCCAGAGATTTGCCTTTAGAGCCTGCCATCGACATCACAGTCATCACAGCCCATTCACTTCTTGATCCTCTAAGCCACTCTGTCCCTCATCTGGTCCTCCCTCTGTGCCTATTTGGAGTGATCCCCTCACTCATATAGAGACCCCCTTAGATGACAGGAGCCCGGTGGTAGGCACCTTGGATCCTGACCTTCCTGGTACCTATGCTTGGGCATCTGCCACCATCTCCTTCCACAGTCTCTACACCTGTGTCCTGGAGGCACCCCGGGGCCAGACAGCCCGCAAATGGCTGCAGCTGGCACTGTTCTGCTCCCCACTGGCACCAGGGCAGACCCACCTGCAGCTGCGTGTCTACTTCCTGAACAATACTCCCTGCGCCCTGCAGTGGGCTATCACCAACGAACAGCCCCACGGAGGACGCCTGCGTGGGCCCTGCCAGCTCTTCGACTTCACTGGGGCCAGAGCGGACCAATGCCTGAAGCTCAAGTACATCTCTGAGGGTGAGGGGGTTGGCTAGGAAACTCCATGAGAGGGAGGTTCAGAGCCCCCTCTAGTCTGCCAGGAAATCTAGAAACCCCAAATTTATTTCCTGGGGTTCCCAGCTGCCTTGAGAGGACTACCTGGCTGTCTTCACTTTCCTCTGTCTTCCACTCAGGCCACCAAACACCCCAGAATAAAGAGATGCTAGGCAAGGGGAATGGAAGCAAGAGGAACCTTGGATCTGGGGTTGTGTTCTGAGTTTGTCTGCCTGCCAGGGCCTTTCTTAAGGCTCGGGCAGCTGGCAGTGTTTCTAGAATCTTCTGTGTGGTTGTGCACAGGCATGTAATTTCTGGGGGTATACAACTGCTTCAAGAGGTGGAGTAGAGAATGAAGGGAAGCTGTGGGGGCATTGTGTGTGTGTGTGTGTGTGTGTGTGTGTGTGTGTGTGTGTGCGTGTGTGTGTAGTATAGAAACAGCCACTTTGAGGTGCCCACACAAGCTCACGGATTTCCATTGGCTTGAGAGACTTCTGCCTTGAGTCATCCTGTTGTCTCCCCACAACTCCCTTCAAGACTGCGGATGACCTCATCCTCTAAGACCCTCTGCTCTGTCCTCTCCCCAGGTTGGGAAAACGTGGATGACAGCAGTAGCCAGCTGGTGCCTCATCTTCACATCTGGCATGGAAAGTGTCCCTTCCGCTCTTTCTGCTTCCGGAGAAAGGCAGGTATGCCCCGGGCCCTGCTCTGTTCCTGTCCTCCCTACCCAGCTACCCTACTCTGCAGCCCTGTCTTGAGTCTTTTTCTTGTTCACCCATCTTGCTTCTCTTTGCAGCCAATGAGAATGAAGATTGCTCGGCATTCACCAATGAGATCCTTGTCACCATGCACACCTTCCAGGACGTGAGTTGCGCAGAGGCACAGAGGACGGGCAGGGCCTTGGAAAGTCTGGGCAAGGGAGACAGGGCCAGTACACAGTGAGCAGGCTCCTAATTACAAAGCAAAGTAGTCAAAGAGCCACATCTTTGAGAGACTTAGGCCAGCTGGCACCCTAGTTACCCTCTATCCCTGAGCTCTTTCTATGAATGGGTGAAAAAAAAATCAGAAGGTTAAAAGATTCAAATTCTATATTAACTCTTTCTCCCATCTCCAGACAGCTAGGGCCTCTGGGAGACCTGGCCTTCTCCAAAGTGACAATCCCTGTTTATCATGACTAGAAAGGAGGATGCAAGCAGGTGGAAGGGGGAGGGGCTAGGCATTCCCCCCTGCTGCCCCCCCTGCCCCCCCCCCCCCCCCCCGCCACCGGACGCACCTCAGGGAAAAGATGAACTTGTCAGGTTTGAGGGTCTTAGGAAAACCAAAGAAGCATCTTGCAGGATGAGGGTAGACAGCGCCACATTGTTATTCGGGGAGGACAGTTGGAGGTCAGTTTCTCTGGTACTGGGTAGTGTCCTGTGTCTTGTGCTGTCTGCCAGCTGAGGATGCATCCTGTGTAGTTTTATTGTTCTCAGGGGCAGACCTAAGTCTGACTGTAGGGTTCTGGGGTCTGGGAGGCAGAGGGTCCAAGGGGCTGGGTGGGGTGGGGGCTGTGTCTTCTGGTGACAGGGTTGTGTCAAGTTGCAGGGGAATGGAGGGGGTGGGGACTTGGAGGAGGAGTGTCCCATGACCCCTGAGTGTGGTCCCTGTCTCTGTTGGTCTCTGTTGGTGATTTAGGGCCTGGAAACCAAATACATGGAAATCCTCAGATTCCAGGCATCAGAGGAGGAGACCTGGGCAGTACCGCCTCCAGTCTCCCAGCCACCCCTGTGCAATAGGTGAGTAAAGGTGGCGTCGTGGCTGCTGCCTGGGGATGTTTGGCAATCCTGTCTCAGCACCAGTAAATAGAAAGGATGAGAGAATGATTGAGTCTCTCTCTCTCTCTCTCTCTCTCTCTCTCTCTCTCTCTCTGTGCATATTCATGTATGTGGGTTTGTGGAGGCACCTGGAGACCAGAGGTGAACCTTGGATATTGCTCCTTAGCAGTCACCATCTTGTTTTTTAGTCTCTCACTGGGGACTTGGAGCTCTAGATGACCATCAAACTCAGGAAATCTGTCTCCCTCTCCCTCGAGCTAGAGTCACAGGGTGTGTCACCACACTAGACTTCATATGGGTGCTGATTATTGAACTCAGGACCTCAGGACTGTGTGGCAACAGGTTGGGCTATCTGCCCAGCCCTGGGTCTTGGGCCCTTCCTTCTGTGAGCACCCTATCCCGTGCCTCAGGCTGCCCCCGGAGCTCTTTGAGCAGCTGCAGATGTTGTTGGAACCCAACAGTGTCACGGGGAATGACTGGCGCAGACTGGCTTCACACCTGGGGCTCTGCGGCATGAAGATCCGGTAAGCAACAGTAGCTCAAAGGTAGGCTGGGGTTGGGGGACCTTCAGGACATCCTGGGAACCAGACTAGGCACGAGGGGGTGACTTGAAAGTTTGTGAAGGGCTGCTGAGTCCCTCCTGAGTCCCTTTAGGACACCTCTGTCTATTCTACATCTTCAACCTCTGTCCAGAGTAACTGTCACCAGGCACTCAGGTCCATAAACTGGCCACCCACTTTCCCACTTTCCCACTTTCCTTGTGTTTCAGGGAAAGTGAGAAAGAAAAATTGATAAATAGTTACTTCCAGTTTAGCTAAACTGGGCAGAGAAAGGCCTCTAATTCCTCATAACTGTCTTACAATTGAATCACGAGACAAAGACCAGAAGACAGGTAGACCTGGCTATAGTACAGTCTCTCCGAGGGACTGGGGAAGGTGACTCGGCCCCAGGTTGCCACCAGCGTCCCAGTTCTTTATTCCAGAGACAGTTCTATTGTAATCGTTGTTCAAGTCCAGGACTGAAGAAAACAGGGGAGGCATGAAGATCCTGGTGTTGGTAAGAGAGCCTCAGGGGCTGTTCAAGGTGGTGGTGTAAAAGCCCCTCACCTGTGTGTCTGAGCCTGAGCAAGCCCATTGTTTCCAGATCACTCCTTGCATTAGGCGTAGAGTGGAAGCCTTTTGTATGTTCTCCATGGAAGTGAACGTTGAGCTTGGACTCCTGTGTCTGTTATATGAGCTGTGTAGGTGGGGGGGGGGGGAGGTAGCGATAGTCTCACAGTTGAAGAGAAGTGTAGAGTTTAGACTACCTCGCTGTCTCCCCAGGACTCCAAGCCCCTTCTTTCAGCATGAGACCAGTTATGTGATGTCTGTCTCACGGTAGGTGTGCAATAAATATTTCACAAGCAATGAGACGGGTCACTGGTACGAGCTTGCCACACTGTGGCCCAAGGCATAGAAAAGCAGATTATAGGATGATGTGTGTACAACATGTAGCTGGAAGCCCGTGGCTTGTTAACACAGTAAGGGTTAGCAATCACAGTGGCGGTGCAGCTGCGGCTCCTGCCAAGGCGCTCACAAAGGGATCGGTAGGAGGCGGGTTCTGTGCTAGGTCCTAGCGTCCGGGCCGTGAATGCAATGGTCAGGGATGAGCTAGAGCCAGACCTTGGAAGCAGAAGAGATTTAAACAGTTGTCAAGTAGCTGTCTGTGTGCCACCAAGTACGGGGATACAAGAGTGAAATATGTTTTCACCTCCTGGGAGCGCAGATGATCTATAGCAAGGGACTCTGAGAACTTGAGAATTAAGAGCAAGAATTCCTTGTGCCCTCTTGTGTTGGTTCAGTATTGCAAAACACTGAAAAGAGAGACACAAGCAGTTGAAGCGGAAAAATAGCTGAGTATGACCAGAGGGCTGCAGAATTGAGAGTAAGAATTGAGAGGAGGTCATGGATAGACATGGGGAGCCGCTGAGGTGTGGAATGGGGCCAGGATATGCAAATGGGATAGGGATGGACCTGGGCATAAAAGGCTTAGGAGGGGAGGTCAAAGGAGGGGGGGAGGCATCACCAGGAGGCCAGGAGTTGGAGATTGGCTGGTAAATAAAACCCCTGAAAGGTTCCCAAACAATGGAGGGTTGTCATAGAAACCAGGAATGTGATACAAAACAAAATCATAAACATACGTAAAGCATGCTTTTTTTTTCTGTTTCGTTTTTTAATTTTCATGGTTCTCCAGTGTAAACTTTGTAGATATCACCTGTATCGGTTTGCTTTCTATTGCTGTGATAAAACACCATGACCAAAAGCAACTTGGGGGAAGAAAGGGTTTATTTGCATATTGATGACAGTCCATTTATTATTATTATTATTATTATTATTATTATTATTATTATTATTATTACTACTACTACTACTACTACTACTACTACTACTACTACTACTACTACTACTATTATGTTCTAGTTTTTCAAGGCAGGGTTTCTCCGTGTAATAGCCCTGGCTGTCCTTGACTCATTTTGTAGAACAGGCTGTCCTTGAACTCACAGAGATCTACCTGCCTCTGTCTCCTGAGTGCTGGGATTAAAGACCTGTGCCACCACGCCCATTTTGAAGAGATGTCAGGGCAGAAACTCAAGGTAGGAACCTAGGGCAGAACTGATACAAAGGCCATGGAGGGGTTCTGCTAACGGCTGTGATCCCCATGGCTTGCTCAAGTCTGCTTTATTATACCACTGAGGACCATCTGCCCAGGGATGGTGTCACACACAGTGAGCTGGACCCTCTTACATCAATCATTAATCAAAGAAATGACCCCCAAAGACTAGCCTACAAGCAATCTGATGGGAGCATTTTCTCAGTTGAGGTTTCCTTTTCCTAAATGACTGTAGCTTGTGTCCAGTTCATCAAAGGTCGAACCTTCTTAGAGGCTGTCTCATGTAAGTTTCCAGCTCAGTAAGACGAACCTGAGGCATAAGAGGAGTAGAGGTCAGGGCCACCTCAACTTTCAAAGTCCCGCCTCCTTGCGAAGTAGGCAAGAGCAGCTGGAGTGGGAGAGTCCCTGCTTGCATCTCATAGTCCCCTTGTCCCTTGGAAACAGGTTCTTGTCCTGCCAGCGCAGCCCCGCCGCGGCCATTCTGGAGTTGTTCGAGGAACAGAATGGCAGCCTACAGGAGCTACACTACCTCATGACCTCCATGGAGCGGCTGGACTGCGCTTCTGCCATCCAGAACTACCTGAACCGGACCCCCAGGGGCAGCCCTGCCACAATGCACGGAGGAGGCGCCTGGGAAAACCGCGGCCTAGAGCTGGATGAGAAACTCTGAGCACGCCCCGTGGCCATGCAGGGTGCTTCAAGAGACCATGTCATGCCTATGAGCTCAGGATCAATGCCGCAGATGCGGGTGGACCGAGCTGTGACCGACTATCTGCCCTGCATCAGGACAGTCCTCCATCCTGCCGGCCCACTTTGTCCTGAGTGCAAGTTCTCTCTTGGTCGGTAGGGGGCGCGGGAGTCTGCGAGATGGCACAGCCAAGCCAGCTTCCAATATAACTTTAATTCTCTCTTGGCCGGCCTCAGAGGCTGCTCAGTCACGGAGCACTGGGTCTCAGCACCTGGCTGGGACCATGAGGAATGTCGGCTCCTTTGAACTTGCCCTGGAGTCTGTTCTGCCAAATGGAGACGTACTCACTGCCAGCTGAGAGCGACATTCTAGAAAGTGCCTCCCTGTGGATAGGGGATGTAGTGGATGTGGAGCTGTGTTGAGAAGGGAGGGCGCTGAAGGAGGCTGGAGCAAAGAGAAGTCTCCAGAAAGGATCTTGTGGGGAGACCTTTGGATGGGACTTGGGGGATAAGGTGGATGCACGGGGTACAACTAAGAGTCAGTGTGCTGGGCTGCACTAATGAGCTCAGTTGATGAGTGTGAGGAAGGGTGGCCAGGTTGAAGGCCAGATCTAGAGCCCAGCAGCCTCCACTCCGTTGTCTCTTCACATGCAGTTTACACCTCATCCTCCCTTTCGGCCATTGTTTCTCTCACAAGATGCTGAGAAAAAGCCTCAGGGTGCACACTCTCTCCCCACCCTATGTCTCTCCACCTTCAGCTGAGAGTGCTCCCTTTTCCTACCGTTTCCCCATCTCAGGTCAGCTTCCTTAAGTTGCTCGGCTCTTCACATTGTTTCACCTCTATCTAGTTATGGAGCCCTATCTTTGTATCTCTTTCTCTATTAAAAAACAAACAAACAAACAAAGAAACAAACCAAATCCTCAGTCACTCCCTCAGGCAAGTGCCTCTGAAGTAATGCCATGAATTAAGGCTACTGACCGAGCATCAGCTATTCCCCGGGGTGAATGAGTGAGCTATTTCCCTCACACATCAAGCTCTCCTTTAGGGTCAGGAAGCAAAGACTAGGGGTTAATGGACTCTCCACCCAGACAGCAGTTCTGGCTGTCAATACTCTTGCTTACCAATAGTTTTGTTACTTTGTCCAAAGGCAGACAATCTCTCTGGAAACACTAAACAATTCACTCCCATATTTAATTAAAATATTGATATTTTTTTTAATGGTATACAATACTAGTAAAATATGAAGATGCCTTTCTTCATAACTATGTTTTGCCATGACTGATAAATTTAGATGTAGGTATACACATTTCATTTTCAGTTATATATGTGTGGATATTGAATGTGTGAGTGCAGGTGTCAGTGGAGAGCAGAAGAGGCTCTTGGATCCCCCAGAATTGGAGGTGCAGGAGGTAGTGTCTCATCTGCCCTGGGTGCTGGGAACTGCATCCTGATCCTCTACAAGAGCAGTATGTGATCCTAACCACTGAGCCATCTCTCCAGCCCTCAGTGACTTTGGATCGTAACATTATACAGATGAGCATTTTGCAGTTTGGTAACTTGGGCAGTTCGTTTGCCCTCTCATGAAGCAAGCCTTCAGATTCGGGTCCTTATGCTTCCTCCTTGTTTATTAAGCCTCATCTGTGCCTCCTGCCCTTCTCTTCCCTTCTCCGCTGCTCTGCCTGCCCAAGTTGGTGGTTTGACTCCACGCTGAAGGGCTCTTTTCTCCCTCCCACAGTGCAGCTCCTTCTCTGCCCTGCAGGCCAATCAAAGGCATTGTTGGAGTCCTTTCTGGAACAATTGATTTTATGTAGCTGACTGAAGCCATAGGGGTTATAGGAGAGGGGGATCGTGTGAGTTCTGATATCCATCATGGGTGAGAATGCTTTCTGGCTTGCTGTTAGAGTTTGTTAGAGGAACAGAAATGATGGGATGTATATACTTCCCATGAAAAGAGTGTTCATTGGGTTGGCTTACAGAATGTGATCTGAAAAATTCAACATGGCTGTCTTCTCACCAAAGAGGCTGAGAACCTGGTTGTTGTTTAGTGCATTTGGCTGGGTTCCTTAGCAGCCTCAATTTGTGTCAAAGGTCTAGGGATTCCTCTAAAGTCACTAGTCTTCGAGAGTCACTAGTCTTCGGGCCACATTGGAAGCCTGAAGCAGGACTGGGGGAATCAATGGCTTGAAGCTAGTGAAGAGCTGCAGTCACCACAGCAGCAACAGAGGTGATAAACTTACCAGCCAGAGTAAAGGCAGGCAGGCAAAAGGCAGTGAGTGCTCTGTCTCTGTCTGTCTCTGTTCTCTGTCTGTCTGTCTGTCTGTCTGTCTGTCTGTCTGTGTGTGTCTGTGTCTGTGTCTGTCTGTCTGTCAGTCTGTCTCTCATCTGGGCTGTCACTGGAAGGTGCTGCCCTACAGTGTGTAGGAGTCTTTCCTATGTCAAATGAAAAACATCAAAGCCAACCCCTCTGGGTGTGCCCAATCCCTCACAGGTATGCCCAAAGCTTGAATGCTTGACTTTTGAGTTGATTTCAGACTCAGTCAAGTTAACAACCAAAATTAGTCAACCATAGGCTGCCCAGGTTTCTCAGAATGAGTTTCCAGGGCTGGAAAATGGATGCTTTGGACATCTTGGGGCAGGTGCAGGCTGTGTGGTTCATGTAGGGAGGACCAGCTCTCGCCTAGCTAGTGTATTTCTGGCAACTAAGTCAAGAGAGCATTGCCCTAATGGGTATAGGAAGACTTAACTCTTAACCCTCACTTTTGGGATTGACTTAAGTGGGGCCTTTTCACCCTTGGAGCAAAGCAATAATAGAAGAGGTTCACCAAGGGCCTTTGAGTCCATGGACTGGACAGTAATATCACACTGTGACCTAGTTGTGTGGAGTTTTTTCCCCCTGTGTATTGACTTCGAGTAGAACCATTGGTGCTTTGTGTGGCTGCACTTCCAGCCCTTTCCCCTGATAGGTCACCCGTCTGGTCCCAAGAAACAAAATCAGGACTCTGCTGTCACGACCGTGATGGAGGCCTTTTCTAAATTGCTCCCCTGGGGTTAGATTCTGGACACAGGCATCAGGAATCAAAGGGACAGGTGAAGGTAGAGCCTCCTGGGCTCACCGGTGACCTATCTCAGTGTCCATTCAGGACATGGGTGTTAGCCACACCGAGATCCAGATCTGCACCATCCAAGTGAAACACAACAAGAGCCACATGCACAAGTTCCCATTTTCTAAGAGTCACATCCAAGAAGGTAAAAAGAGGGATGCTGAGCTGGCCCAGAGGGGCTTGCTGCCAAGCCTGACAGCCTGAGTTCAATACCTAGGACCCACCTGGTAGAAGGAGAGAACAGAGATTCCTGCAGGTTATCCTCTGACCTCCACACACGAGCTATGGCACAAATGTGACTCCCTGACCCCCAGGAAACATAAACCTTTAATATAAAAAGAGACATGTGGCATCAATTTGAATAATATCTTGTTAAGTTTAATAAACCCAAAATGTTAACATTTCCACATACAATCATTCAAAAAATAATGGCACATTTAACTAATTTTAATTAATCTGTGTTTGTGCACATGCATGCGTGTGTGTGTGTGTGTGTGTGTGTGTGTGTGTGTGTGTGTGTGTGAATGCAAGTGTGTGTATGAGATCAGAGGACAACTTTTGGGAATTGATTCTCTCCTTCCATTGAAGGTTCTGGGCATTGGACTCAGGTCATCAACCTTATGCAGCAAGCACTATTTGCTGAGCCACCTCCCTGGCCCTCTTTTATTATTATTATTATTACTGCTATGTTGTTGCTCTGTGTGATGGGTATACACATATGTGGATCCCAGAAGGAACTCTGTAGAGTTGGTTCTCCCAACTTTATGTGAGTTTCAAACACTGTACTCAGGTCTCTACACTTTGAGACAAGAACTTCTACTTACGAAGCTGTCTCACTGGCCCACAGGCATATTTCAAATTATTTTCCATATTAAATGTCTGGCATCTGGGATGCATTTTATAGTTATAGCACATTTCCACTTGTATGCTGCTATAGTTTCTATCTTCAGTGTCTCTGCACATCCCTAAACTAAGGGTTTGGTCCCCAGTGTGTGTCCTGCTCCTAAGAGGGAGGTAATGGAAACTTTAGGAGATGGAGCCTAGTTTAGGGAGTTAAATCTTTGGGGGAGAATTCATGATAATTTTTATCAGCACCCAAGTGTCTTCTTTGCCACTGTCTTTGCTTTCAGGCACACTTGCTCCCACCAGTATGTCTTATGCTATCACATGGCCAAAGCCACTGGGCTTATTGACCAAGGATGGTCAATAAACTGTAAGCCCAAACCTTTCTTCCTTACAAGTTGTTTGCCTCAGGTATTTTGTCATAGTGGCAGAAAGCAGCTAGTATTTGCTAACTAGTAATTTGAAATATTTGATATGTATTTAACTTTCATAAAATTTATAACTGAAAAGAGTACACTCTCATACATAAGACAAATAGACTTCAAGTTCTTAAAAATAAAAATAGGAATTTATCTTAGAATTTAAATCCTGCTGAAACAGGGTAAAATGAAGACTTAATTCCTCAGTTGTGCTAGCTACATCTCAAAGGCTTAGTAGTTATGCATCAATACTGGGTACTGTTTCTACATAGGATAGACTGGATTATGGACCCAGCAGAGTAAAACTTTATAGTGTGTTTGAACACTCACCCACCCATATCCATCCATCAACCCATATCATCCATCTATGCATAGTCATCCACGTAGAGCCATCTACTCATCTAAATCCACCACCTATCCACCCGTCCACCCATCTATCCATCTATTTATATCTGTCCATCTACCCACCAACATCCATCCATCCATCCATCTATCCATCCATCCATCCGTTTATCTGTCTACCCATCCATCTATTCATCCATCCATCCATATCCATCTCTCCACTTATATACCTTACATTTTGTGAGTATCTACCTTATGCTAAGCCCTGCAAAAGTTACTTGTGATAAAAATTCAATGAGGAAGAGGTCTTGTTTCTAGGAGTTTCTGGGATGGTGGGAGTCATGGGCAAGGTGCTTTTCTTGCATGACTTTTGCATTTTCCTCAAGAATAAAATGGAGAAGACTAATAAGTACCTGGCAAAAGTACCACGAGGCTAGAGAAAGAGCCCAGTTGGTAAAGTGCATGTCTTGCAAACCTGAGTTTGATCCTCAGAACCCATATTTTCTTTTCTTTTCTTTCTTTTTCAAGACAGCGTTTCTCTGTGCAGCCCTTGGCTATCCTGGACTTGCTTTGTAGACCAGGCTGGTCTCGAACTTGCAGTGATCCGCCTGCCTCTGCCTCCCAAGTGCTGGGATTAAAGTCATGTGCCGCCACCACCTGGCCAGAACCCATATTTTAAAAAGCTGTGTGTGGTGGTGGATGCTTGGGAGGTACATGCACTGGGATGTGGGTACAAAAGGAGCCCCAGGGTTTTCTGGCCTACCAGCAAGCGGCTTGCCAAGCTCAAGTGTAGTGAGAGAACTTGTCTCCAAAAAACAAACAAAAGTACACCTGAAGAAGGGCGTCTAAGATTGTCTTCTGGTCTTCGCACATACAGAGACACCCAGACACCCAGAATTCACCAGTGCTGAACTGAAGTATTATTCTCTCTTCCAACACCACATACTTTCTTGTATTTCAGAGGCTGAGAACATAAAATACACTTCTTAGACATTCTGCCAAACAAATGAACCGAGGCTGGACTGATTTCACAACTAAATTATTTCTCTGTGTGTGTGTGCATGCATGTGCAAGTGCACATGCTCTTCCAGGGGTTTGTGAACTCTGCTGGCTCCACAGTACACTGTTTATGCTTTAACTAATCAGAGATGGATTATATACTGTACAGGAAAGGCCGGTGTGCCAATGATCTTTTCTTGCTCAGGCCATCTTTCATTCTGCATCAGATCCATTTTTTCTGACATATGTTAAAGGGTCTGTGATACCATGAAAGAGTATTAAGAGAAAGAATAAGATGAAAGCATCCCTACTAGACAAAGCAAAACTACGGCAATCCTGCTTGGGAGATGGCTCAGCAGTTAAGAGCACTTGCTGCTTTTTCAGAGGATCCAGGTTTGGTTCTCAGCGCCCACATTCAGTGGCTCACAACTTGCTATAACTCCAGCTCCAGGGAAATCCGCTAGCTTCTTCTTGTCTCTATGGGCAGTGCACTCATGACACATACTACACACACACACACACACACACACACACACACACACACACACACACACCACACACACACACACACACACACACACACCACACACACACACACACACACACACACACACACACCACACACACACACACACACACACACACACACACCACAAATATGGTAAATCTTTGATAGTCATGATAATCATATGTTGATTCTCTTTTCCCTAAATTAAAAAGCAAAACAGAAAATACAAAAGCCTAGAATAATTTTTTTTTTATATGAGACTTCCCACTGTAGCCCAGGCTGACCTCGAACTTGTAGCAACTTCTTTTGCTCAGTCTCTTGGTACTGGAACTACAGGTGTGATATCTAGAATGCTTTGTGAAAAAATGAGATATATCATCTTAAATTTTTTGATTTAGCCAGGTGTGGTGGAGCACACTTTTAATCCCAGCACTCAGGGAGGTAGGGGCAGGTGGATATCTGTATGTTCCAGGGCAATCTGGCCTACAAAGCAAGTCTAGGACAACCAAGGCTACACATAGAAACCCTGCTCAAAAAAAACCAAACCAAACCAAACCAAACCAAACCAAAACCAAAACCAAAACCAAAAACCCTAAACCCCAACATTTTAAAATTTAATTTATGTGTAAGGGTGTTTTGCCTGCATGTATGTATTTGCAATATGTGCATCTATGCCCGAGGGGGCAAGAAGAGGTCATCAAATTCCCTGTAGCTGGAATTATAGATGGTTTTAAGTTTATACAGCTATAGGTTCTGAGAAGAGAACCTAGGGCCTGTAGAAGAGCATCCAGTACTCTTAACCACTGAGCCATCTCTTCAGCCCATTTATTCTTCCTTTAAAAAGCCTCACACGGGCTGGGCGTGGTGGCGCACGCCTTTAATCCCAGCACTTGGGAGGCAGAGGCAGGCAGATCCCTGTGAGTTCGAGGCCATCCTGGTCTACAAAGTGAGTCCAGGATGGCCAAGGCTCCACAGAGAAACCCTGTCTCGAAAAACCAAAAAAAAAAAAAGCCTCACACACGTGTGCATTCATTTTCTCAGTATATAAATTTGACAGCTTACTTTATGCTTAGGATCATGGTGGACTTTCATTTATTTTTTTATCTGTAGGTGATCTTTCTCATGCTGGTTTTAATCATGTCTACACTAGTTTCTTGTTAGCAGAGATGTTACAGCTTCTGGCCAAAAAGAAAAAAAATGTTAACACTAATCTTAGCTGGTTAATGCCATTATTTTATGGAGATATTAGCTCAAGGACAAGAATATGATTAATCTAGGTCTCTGCCTTCAGGGTGAGAAAGGATTCAGTTTCTAAACATACTAGGAAAGACAATATCAGAGCGTGAAGAATAATGTTTGGGAAATGCTAACAGTGCTGAAGATGGGATTGTTAAAAAAAAAAAAAGTTCCTTAGTGGAGTAGAGTGGACAAAGATCCAGATGCCACCTCCTAGCCTTGGAAATTTGAGGTACACATAAGCATTCAGCTAGGTGTGGTGATGCACGCCTTTAATCCCAGCCCCCAGGAGGCAGAGGCAGTTGGTCTTCGTGAGTTCGAGGCCAACCTGGTCTACATGGTGAGACCTGGTCTTAAAAAAAAAAAAACAAAGAAAGTGTGCACAAGAAAAGGTGGCATCAGTTGTCTCAGGAGTTTGCAGGAGTGCTTCCCACCTGCCTTGTTTCTTGCTGTGTTTGGGTTCCCCAAAGCCAGGCAGTGATCACTCTGGCTGAAGAGGCCATCGGGTGCAGTTCGGGAATGAAATGTTCTGCAAAAGGATCCTGTGTGGAAGTACAACTTCCCTACAAAGCAGTGTGCAGAGCTGGGACTTCTGGGAACTGATTGTATCCTGAGGGCACCGAATTTATCAGTGGATGACTCCACTGACGGGTTTGCACCTTGATGACATAATAGGGAGGTAGTGAAAATTCAGAGTTGGGGAAGAGGTAGGTCATTGGGACATGCCCTGGTCAAAAGTGTCTTGTCCTGGCCCCTTTGTCTCTCCCTGCCTCCTGTCCTCCATGAGGTGGGCTACATTGTGTAGTGAGAATTTTGGTTTCTTTAGAAATCCAGGTATGCTATGGGAATATGTTTTTGTTTTAATCCTAAGTGTGGGCGGCCATGGGGCTGCTTCAGATTGTCCACAGATGCTAACTGTGATTTGTCTTGTGCTCTAGGAGAGGTGTGTTTTTTTTCTTATTAATTAATTAATTATTCACTTTACATCCTGGTTACAGCCGCTTCCCTCCTCTCTTCCTAGTCCCACCCTCTCTTCCGTTTCTCCTCTCCCGTATTCTTCAGAAAAGGGGAGTCCCCCTACCCGTCCACCCAAGCTCATCCCATCATTTTCCCCTGTGGCCTGGCAAGGCAGTCTCATGGGGGAAGTGATCAAAAAGCAGGCAACAGAGTCAGAGACAGTTTCCACACCATTTACCAATGAACCCACACAAAGCCTGAGCTGCCCATTGGCTACATCTATGTAGAGGACCTAGGTCCAGTCCGCGCATGGTCCTTGGCTGGTACTTCAGACTCCACAGTGCCCTCTCTGGTTAGTAGGCTCTGTTGGTCTTCTTGTGGGGCTGTTGTCATCTCTAGGTCCTTTTATCTTCCCCCCAACTTTTCTACTAGACTCCCTGTGCTTCGCCCTATGTTTGGCTGTGAGACTCAGCATCTGTTTCGAACTGCTGCTGGGTAAAGCCTCTCCCAGGACAACTGTGCTAGGCTCCTGTCTGCAAGCATAGCAGAGTGTTGTTAATAGTGTCGGGTTGGCTCTCTCCCATGGGGTGGGTCTTGGGTTGGGTCAGGCATTGGTTGGACCTTCCCTCAATCTCTGCTCTGTCTGTTCTATCTTTATCCCTGCACTTCTTGTAGGCAGGGTAAGTTTTTGTGGGTTAGGGTTGGTGTTCTCCTCCATCCACTAGGAGTCTTGTCTAGATAGAGGGTGTCCTCTTTAGTCTCCATGGCCCCTGCTGCTAGGAGTCTCAGCTAAGCCCCCCTATTCTGACTTAGGTTCTCCAGCTTCTCACAGAGATGCTGCCCCCCACAGTTTCTCTTTTCTATGCAGGCATTCTGTCCTCCTACCCCGCTCTCCCCAGGTCTGATCTCCACCTTCATTTCTCTATGTGCTTGTTTCCTCTATTCAGTCTCTACCTCTGTATATTTTATTTCCCATTAGGAGTGAAATTTAAGTGTCCTCCTTGTTACTTATCTTCTTTGGGTCTGTGCATTGTAGTATGTTTATCCTGTGCCAAATGGCTAAAATCTACTTATAAGTGAGTTCATACCATGTGTGCCTTTCTGGATCTGGGTTACTTCACTCAGGACGATCTTTTCTAGTTCCATCCATTTGTCTGCAAATTTCATTATTTCCTTGTTTTTGATGGCTGAGTAGTATTCTGCTGGGTAAATGTACTATAGTTTTTGTTTGTTTGTTTGTTTGTTTGTTTTTGTTTTATCCATTCTTCAGTTGAGGGACATTTATATTGTTTCCAGATTCTGGCTATTATAAGTAGAGATGCTATGAACATCACTAAACAAATGTCCTTGTTGTATGGTGGAGCATCTTTTGTGTGTACGCCCAGGAGTGGTATGGCTGGGTCTTGAGGTAGAGCTATTCCAGTTTTCTGAGAAAGCTCTATATTGATTTCCAAAGTGGTTGTACAAGTTTGCCTTTCCACCAGCAATGGAGGATTGTTCACCTTTCTCCACATCCTTGCCAGCATGTGCTGTCATTTGAGGTTTTTTTTTTTTTTTTTGGAGACAGGGTTTCTCTGTGTAGCCTTGACTGTCCTGGACTCACTTTGTAGACCAGGCTGGCCTCGAACTCACAGTGATCCACCTGCCTCTGCCTCCCGAGTGCTGGGATTAAAGGCGTGCGCCACCACGCCCGGCCCGTCATTTGAGTTTTTAATCTTAGCCATTCTGACAAGTGTAAGATGGAATCTCACAGTCATTTTGATTTGCATTTCTTTGATGACTAAGGGCGTTGAACATTTCTTTCTTTTTATTTTATTTTATTTTTACTTTTATTGAATGTCTATGATTTACACGTCATGCACCAAAACCCCTCTCCTCCTCCCAGTAAAATAAAACAAACAAACAAACAAAAAATCTTGTCACAGAAGCTGTAGTATATCACGTATTATAGCCTTTTGTTCACATATGTTTACTTTCAAATGTTCATGTTTGAGTCTGGTTGGAGGCCTACACTATCATTACCAGATCCTCACTGGGACTGCTCTCAGATATTCAGTTGTTGCTGTGTCAAGGAGATTCTTAATCTTTGAATCTGCAGGTCTGGCCCCTTCATGTGTTCTAGCAGGTCAACCATGGTGTACATGTTGGGGTAAGTTCCAGTCAAAGCCGTGGATCAGGGCCCACTCCCTTCTCCTCAGGGCAGGGCCAGCTCTCTTGCTCCCTGTCCTCAGAACAGGGACAGCTCACCCACTCCTCTGTCTTCAGGGCAGGGCCCACTTTCCTGCTCCTATGTCATCAGGGTAGGGCTGGCTCACCCATTCCTGTGTCCTCATGGCAGGGCTGGCTCACCTGCTTCATGTCCTCAGGGCAGGGGAACATTGCTTTAAGTGCTTCTCAGCCATTCATGATTCCTGTTGAGAATTCTCTGTTTAGCTCTGTGACCCATTTTTAATTGGGCTATTTTGTTTGTTGGTTTTTAATGTTTTGAGTTCTTTATATATTTTGGATATCAGCCCTTTGCCAGATATAGGATTGGTAGAGATCTTTTCCCATTCTGCAGACTGCTATTCTATTGACAGTGTCTTTTGCCTTACAGAAGCTTTTCAGTTTCAAGAGGTCCCATTTATAAATTATTGATTAGGACCTGAGCTGTTGGTATTCTGTTCAGGACATTGTCTCCTTTGTCAATGAGTTCAGGGCTCTCCCCGACTTTCTCTTTGAATAGATTTAGTGTATCTGTTTTTATGTTGAGGTCTTTGATCCACTTGGACTTGAGTTTTGTGAGTGGTGATAAATATGGATCTATTTGCATTTTTCTACATGTAAAGATCCAGTTAAACAAGCACTATTTGCTGAAGATGCTGTCTTTTTTTTTTTTCCAGTGTATGGTTTTTGGCTTTCTCAAAAATCAAGTGTCCGTAGGCATATGGGCTGATTTCTGGGTCTTCAATTTGATTCCAGTGACCTACCAGTCTATTTCTATGCCAGTACCATGCAGTTTTATTACTATTACTCTGTAGTAGAGATTGAACTTAGGGATGGAGAGACATCCAGAAGTTCTATTACTGTACAGGGTTGTTTTAGCCATTCTTGTTTTTGCTTGTTTGTTTGTTTTTGTTTTTGTTTTTCCACTTGAGGTTTATAATTGTTCTTTCAAGCTCTATAAAAATGTGTTGATATTTTGATGAGGATTATGTTGTATCTGTAGATTGCTTTTGGTAAGATGGCAGTTTTTACTATGTTAATGCCACTTATCCATGAGCATGGGAGATCTTTCTATCTTCTGATATCTTCTTCAGTTTCTTTCTTCAGAGACTTGAGGCTCTTGTCACATACAACTTTGACTTGCTTGGTTAGAGTTACTTTATGTTATTTGTGGCCGTTGTAAGGGGCGTTGTTTCCCTAATTTCTTTCTCAGCCCATTTTTGTTTGTATACAGAAAGGCTTCTGATTTTTTAAAATTAATCTTGTATCCAGCCACTTTGCTGAAGGTGTTTATCATCTGTAGGAGTTCTCTGGTGGAACTTTTGGGGTCACTTATCTATATGATCATATCACATGTGGATAGTGATGCTTTGACTTCCTCCTTTCCAATTTGTATTCCCTTGACCTCCTTTCGTTATCTCCATCATCTTGGACCCTGGACCCTGTATGCTCCTATTGTCCATCCAGTCTCTACTGGGGGACCAGTGGAACCATGGATTGGAGGTTGGGGTACCATCCCCGGTATCCAGGTGCTGCTCTCAGGGAAGTGGGAGGAATCCAAGGTCTGGTTGCTGCAGTGGAGTGCCCCTGGAACTGCAGACCTCCCACTTGAGTAGGCTGAAAGCACTGGTGAGCCCCAGACCTGGTCCTGAGAGATGGCCTGGGGGGTGGGTAGCTGGAACTGTGTACCCCCAGCTCCTGGGATGTCCCCTTCTGTCTGGGAAACACTGATGTTGGTATTTTGCAGTCAGCCACCAGATTGCCCAGCAAATCTACTGTCTCTGATCCTCTGCCTGCCACTCAGATACAGTATGCCTCGGCCAGCTGCAGGTAGTTTACGCTTGGAATTCCGGGGAACTCTTGAGAGGGTATAAGTTTGAAAGCCCTGAGAGGGCCTGTGGTGGATGCTGTTCTCCTTGCTGCTGCTTTTGCTGGTTGCTGATTGTTTTTGGTGTTTGCCAGTTGGTGATATCCTGATGATGAAGACTGGACTTGCCCCAAGGAACTCAATACCCCTAATTAGCAGGAAGCAGTCTAAAGAAATCCACTTTCCTTTCCTCCCTTCTATGCTTCTTTCTCTCCTATCTAGCTTTGGCGGGGGGTTGTAAGGGATTGGGGTAGAGAATGTGGTAGGTATAGTCACCCAATAAAGTAGCCAAAAAGCCAGGCTACAATATTGCTCCACTCCTTGGTCCCATTGTGACTCTTTGTTTTATTATGCCTGGACCCAGAAGAAATGGACCCAAGGGGGCCTCTGAAATCAGGAGTAAAAATAAAACTAATCTCCCTTAAGTTGTGTGATGCTTCATGTTGATCATGAACTTGACAGGCCCGGAGATGTGTGTGCTTCTATTGGTGTCACCGAGCTGGTGACATTGTGTTGCAGCTGTCTGGAAGGCCTGAGCCAGGCTGATTGGTGGCGTGGTTGATAGCTCTTAGAAACAATGGAAATGGAGCTGCAGAGATGACTCAGCAGTTAAGAGTGCATATTGCTTTTGGCAGGGGACTTGAGTTTTGCTCCCAGCACTCATAATTAAGTGGCTCACCACCAGCTGTACCTCCTGCTCCAGGGTCTCAAGCCCTCTTCTGCTCTATGTGGGGACTACACTCACATGTGCACATACTCACACACAGATCCACACGCAGACATAATTAAAAATGAAACTAAAAATACCACCATGGAAGTGTGCTTACCTGGCTGTCCCAGAACCTGGGCAGGGGTGGGAGGGGTGTTGTCAGGCTGCTGGGGATCCTAAGCCTGGACCCTATGTGTGTAATGAATCCTGACATACTTCCAGAACAGTCTCTCTTTGCTTATATTCTATAAAATCAGCTTCTCTTGCACAAAGCCAAGAATTGTGCACTCATACCTGGTAAGTTCATACTTAAGCCTTAGCAGCTGTCCTTTCTTGCTGATGGGAGAAAGTCCTCTGACAAAAGCAACATAAGGTTGAAAGGGTTTACATTGAAGGTATTGGCCACCATGGTGGGGAAGACACATTAGCAGGAGCTTGAAGCAGCTGGTCCATGTGGCATGCACATTCAGGAAGCATCCACATCTACAGTTTAGGATCTAGCCACAGTGGGTGCATCTTCCTGCTTCCTCACTTCAATGACCATAGCCAGGAAAACCATGCACAGTATGCCCAAAGGCCCATCTACAATGGGATCCTAGATTCTGTCACATTGATGTTTAGTACTAACCATCACAGCTCTCTATTGTAAACCAGCAAGTTGCTCTCCAAGTTAGTGACCACTATTACCATCTCTTGCCATCTTTATTAAGGCCAGGATTCAGAGTAATTTTGCATGTGGGCCTTCAGGAGATTGCTATTGGCTGAAGTTTTGATGGAGAGTGGGGTGTTTGCTACCAGGTCTACCCTGTCTGTCGTTTGCCTTTTGATACCAGTTGGGGTCCCTAGTCTTGGTTTCTCTCCATGGACGTGTTGAGAGTCCAGGCAACGTGGTGATGCTACCATTCATTCCTAGATGTTCAGCTGGGCTGAGAACAGCTGTGAGCTCACTGGCTTGGACCCACTCTCTGCCAGGCAAGTCAAAAACATCCTTTCAAGTTGTTTGCAAGTGGAGGAGGCTAACTTTAATTTCTCTTTCCAGTCGGCTGTGCTGAGATTTGTATGCACTGTGAAGTGGCTAAATAGAAGGAATTAAAACACGCTTTACATCATGTGCTGATTTGTGATGAGAACACAGAATCCGTTACCTGCAGAGATTTTCAAACACAACATGCTGCTGTCAAGTACACTGAAGGAAGGTTTTCTTACTCTTCAGCCAGAGGCACCTGGAGCAGTGTTGTTTAATTATTTTGCACAAGCTTTAGCAGCTAGGGCCTAGGGAGATGGCCCAGAGGTTAAGAGCACTGGCTGCTTTTCTAGAGGACCAGGGTTCAATCCCCAGAACTTAGATGGTGTCTCACAGTCACCTATAACTCCAGGTTTTGGGGAATCTGATGCTCTTCTTTTTACTTCCAAAGGCACTAAGCACACATGATACAAAGATACACATAAAATTGAAAAGAAATCATGTCATGTTTTGTCATCTTTAAGTGTGTTTGTGTGTGTGTATATGTGTGTATATGTGTGTGTTTGCATGTGCAAGGATGTATAGGTTCACACACATGCATGATACACCTCAAGGGTCATTCCTTAGGTGTCTTACATTTTATTTATTTATTTATTTATTTATTTATTTATTGATTGATTGATTGATTTTAGAAACAGGTTCTTTCATTGGCATAGAACTTGCCAAGTGTGCTATTCTGTGTAATATTATATGGTTTTTGTATGCCCACTCTAGCTCCTACTAAATTTAATAATAAGATTCAAGCACTATAGCTGGGCAGATATTTAGCTATTCTAGCCTGACTATCCTGGCCTGGCCTACTTCCCAGCCATGTGCCCCCATTGCCTGCTATCTTAATATTTTCCTGGCTGCTCCTGTTCCTCCTGTGTTTTCATGGAGACCTTCTCATGGTAACCATCATGGTGACCATCATGATGTCCTCTCATTGACCTTCTCCTTCTTTCTCTCCCTTTGCTCTCCACCTGGAACCTCCTCCCTGGGATTGGAAGTCCCACCTCAACTCTCCTAGCTATAGGCTGTTCAGCTCTTTATTAGCCAATCAGAGGTGATGGAGAACAGTTTTCACACAGCACTGAGACAGGAGATGAGATGTGTCAATAATGACAGTGCCCATATCTGGACTGCAGCCAGACCTCTGGGAACAGAAATCAGCACTTGAATACAAAGTACATAAAGTCAACCCTAAAAATTCTGGCTGGCCAGAGAGTCCCAGGGATCCACCTGTTTCTACCTTCCCAGGGCTGGCATAACAAACGCTTACTTGGTTTTTTGTTTTTTTTTAAAGCATGGGGTCCTGGGTATTGAAGTCCACTCCTCATACTTGCAAAGCAAGCATCTTACAAACTGAGCTATCTCCCCAGCCCCGTGGTGTACTGTGGTCATCATTTCTCAATAGAACCACCCCCGTGAGGCAAGCAGAGCAGGTTATAATGTTCCCATTTTGTAAGTGAGGAAACTGAGGCCTGTGGCAGGACATGTGGCGGCTGGATATAGTGTCAGGAATCAGACAGGCTTGGGATTCCATCCCGAGTCTTCTCTTTCCCAGTTGTGTGGCCTTGAGTGGGTTGCCTAGACTTCAGCTGCCTGCCGGCTCTCCTTCCTTCCCGACTTTCTGTTTGCTTGTTTGTTTCCTTGTACAGCCCTGGCTGTCTTAGAACTTGCCCTGTAGACAAGGCTGGCTTTGAACTCACAGAGATGCACCTGCTTCTGCCTCCTGAGTGCTGGGATTAAATACGTGCTTCACCACAGCCCACCATCCAGGTTCATTTCTGTCTGTAGGATCTGACTCTGCATCTCTACCAGCACTTTAGCGGGATCATCCTCAGGGAGGCCAGGTTTAGATCAGAGTGCGTATGTGGTGTGTACACCTGGCACTTCAGAAGCACTCAGGAGGAGAGGGCGACTGTGACAAGTATTTGCTCCGGGAGCAGATTATATACTTCAGTAATTTGTATGGCGTGTTGGCTATACTTAAGTGCGATCACCCTCTCTGGGACTTGGAAAGCAGAAGGCAGCCAGGCCTCCTCCTCTAAGCTAGCTTCATCAGAAGTCAATGGGGGAATCAATGACTGGATGCCCATGGGGCATGTGCACACACACACACACACACACACTCACACATACGCACTCACAGTCTTTGCAAATTCCTTGCAGTACACTTCTAGAAACCTGCTTATCTGAAGCTCAGAGCTCAAACATGTGCCAGCCCCTCACAGTGTGCCATACACATTGCCTTAACAAAGCTGAGGGTCAGAGTTATTCTCAAACTGGTATGTGGTGTGTGTGTGTGTGTGTGTGTGTGTGTGTGTGTGCGTGTGTGTGTGTGTGTGCGCGCACTCATGCGCACGCGCGTGTACAGATGTGAAGGTCAGAGGTTGGTGTTGTATGGCTTCATCTTCCACTCTCTACCTTCATTTTTGAGACAGAGTCTCTCACTGAGAGAGGCTCGTTGTTCAGGCTAGGCTGGTTGTCCAGCAAGCCCTCCAGCTCCCCACGCCGGATCCCAGTGCTGGGGTTATAGACATACAGCATTACACTTCGCTTTTCCACGTGTGCTGAGGATACTGCCTCAATTCCACATGCTTGTACTACGAACGCTTCATCCACTGAGCCAGCTCTCCAGCTCTGAGAGCCAGTGGCCAGTGATTCTACAAGAGAGCGACCTGGTTCAAACCCAGTCTTGCCTCTTCTAAAGCCTGGACTGGGATGCCACTTGCTCCAGTTCCCACCCTTGCCAGAGTCAACTATCTGTGCTAGATCTTATGTCTCTATTAGCTCTCTGTTAAAACAGGCACCGCTCGTATTTTATGTGGAAGAGGTTCAGCTCTACCGCCTTGGCGGAAGTTTATTGATCAGATCAGATAGCTATTACCCTGGGCAAGAATTCAACCATGAAGAGCATGCTAAGGTGCACCTGGAAGGGAGGGAGGTAGAGGGCTAGCTGTGAACCAGGATGCATTTCTTCTTCTTTAAAATAATCATACTGGCCAGGGCATGGTGGTACCCACCTATGATCCAAGCCCAGCAGCAGGATTTGGCACTGGAGGGACAGCCTGGACCATGTAAGGAGACCTTTCTCCAGAAGTGGGCAGGCATGGCTGAGGATGTATCATGTTGGTAGAATGCTTGTCCAGTGGTGTAGGAGGCCCTTCATTCTGTCCTCAGCACTACCCAAGACAGGTGTGTGGAAGCAGGAAGACCCAAAATTCCAAGGTCTTCCCATGTTGCAGAGAGTCTGTGGCTAGCCTGGGCTACATAAGACCATGTCTAAAAAAAAAATCCTCATTGGCCCACTTTATCCATCTCCTCTATCTCATTGCAGTTAGTTGAGTGTGAGTGTGAAGGACAGGGAGCTAAAGGAGACTTCCATTCCCAGTGCTTTACAGTGCTCCTCAGGGCTCCTCTGGCTGCTTTCTTCTTCCCACTGGCTGCTGAGAGGCACAGTGATGGCTGGTGTCAGGGTTCCAATATGCGATGCTCCCTGTTGAAGACTTGGTTCCCCATTGGTGGTGCTATTTTAGAAGGTTCTGGAAACCTTGGGGGAGGTGAGGGCGGGTGGGATCTAGCTGGAGGAGGGTTAAGTCACTAAGTCCTCTTGGGCTGTCCTGTCGTGGGCATGTGTGATAGGTTGTCAACTTAGCAGGGTCTTGACTCACCTCTGAGACAGACCTATGAGCATGTCTATGAGGGCGTTTCTAGAATGGCTCCAGTGAAGGGGGAAGACATACTTTCAGCATGGGTGGTACCCACTGTCCATGGGTGAGGGCCCCAGATCGAATGAAAAGAAGAGAGGGGGTGAACTCTTTGCTCCCTGAATGTGATGCAATGTGACCAGCTGCCTCATGCTACTGATGCCAAGCTTCCCCGCCATGTTGGACTATACCCGCAATCCGCAAGTCATGAGAAACTCTTCTCGTGTTGCCTTTGTCAGCTATTTTCTCACAGAAGCGAGGCAAGCAACTGTCTTGGTTTGCTTCCACACTGACAAGCATTGTGACCAAGGACACCTTGTGAGAAGATAGGGTTTATTGGACTTTCATTTTAGTTAAGTGTAAAGTCAGGATACAAACGCAATCAGAAACTGAGCCAGAAACTGGGTGAACTCTGCTAACTGGCTGGCTCCCAGGCTTACGTTCAACTTGGACAGCCCAGGCCCCTCTGCCTAGAGATGTCCTTCCCACAGTGGGCTGGACCATCCCATATTAATCATTAAGCAAGAAACTGCCCCCTCCCCAGACATGCCCACAGGCCATTTTGAGGGCAGCAATTCTTCTGATGAGGGTCCCTTTTCCTAGGTGCTTCAAGTTGACAACCAAGATGAGCCATCACAGTAATGAATACATTCCACCATCAACTCTTGTTCTGTTTGCTTGCTCATCAGTGGCAACTGGCCTCTGCCACAGACTCCCACAGGCACTCACTGTTGTGGTGTTCTGTCTCCCCATAGGCTCACAATCAACAGAGCGGAAGACTGTGGACCAAAACCGTGAGCCAAAATAAACCCTCTTCCTTTAAGTCAAGTGTTTTGTCATGGGCACAAAAAGCAAATGTACTCAAATTCTAGGGTGCCAAAGATGACCTCATATTAGGGGATGGAAGAAAAACCATATGGAGATAATTAGTCCCGATTCTGCCTGAGTGTAGCTGCCTGACAATGTAGAGGTCTTCCCAGAGCTTGAGAGAAAAGAACACATTTCTCGTCTCTGTAAACTGCTGGGTTACTGTTGGATATCATGGCTGTGGCAGCCTCCCTGTGTATCCAGATTAGGCAAGCTTACTCATAGGGTGATTGCTCAGCAAATGTTAGCAATGACTGTCTGCCTTTCCAAAGCTGGTACTCATTTCTAAGCCAAAAGTGGTGAATGGCATCTGTTCTATGTGCCACCCTCCCCTGATGGATGTCCACGCAGTGAGGTCAGGTGCTTGACTGGCATTTACCCTAATTCAAGGTCACCTAGGGTCAAAAATCATCCAGGACATCTGCCTTGGGGTTTGCCAATATCAAGAGGACACAAGTCAGCTCCACGACGGACTCAGAAACGTTTCATAGTGCCTGAGGGCAGAGGGCACCTGTGCACCAGGTGAGGTGACTAGTACAAGTGGCTTGTGAGAGGGACAAGTCCAGAGATTCCTGGGTGTGCCTGAGTGGATGTGATCTGAGGATGATAGAGGAAGTTCTGTAATAGCAAGTAAAAGCAGCAGCTGGTGAGACCTGTGTGCTGGCTCTAAATAAACCTCTTTGTTGGTAGCTGTTGGGCTTTAGACCCAAGACAAGCAGCTCAGGTGCCTTTTTAACCAGGTTCTCTCAGCATCCCTCAGTCACTACCCATTACAGGGCATGGCTAGCATACCCTGTCCTCTCGGTGAGAGGCTCTGTCTTAAGAAATGAGGTGGAAAAGTTACTGAAGAGACCCTGATGTGTACCCCAGCATGCACAAACTAGCACACAGGTGTACGTGACCGCACATACATTTGTGCGCATACCACAGGACCATGCACACACATGCACTGCCTACACATATATGAAAAGGAAAGTCAAAGTCTTCCCAAGGATGCCACGTGTCTTTCCTGTCAGGCACCTGCTGTAGACACACTGCAGTGTTCAGAGCGTTCTTGAGTGACATGTAGTTTTTGCCAAAACTAGTCTATTGCTGGATAGACTACCCTTTAAACAATGCCTGTCACCTAGGCTCCCCAGCCTTGGCAGGAATAGCCATGTGTATGCTCACATTCTTGGATGTTCTCTGGTTGAGTGGCAGATTAGGAAAAGGTTTGATTTGGTCCATACACCATCCCTACCTTGTGGAACCCTGATGAAGAGGTCGAAGGCTGGCATCAACTGAGCATGGTCTATTACGATGGGCTCCCTTTCTCAGGGGTTCCCTCTTCCTCTGATCTGGGGAGCCCCCAGATCTTGTAAGGAGCATCACATAGCCCTCAGGGAAGACTACAGGCCCCACCCTTACCTGATAGAACCTATTCAGCAAGCACTTGGGGATTCCTGGAGCACCCCACCCTGTGCTAAGGAGATTCTAGCCTTCAACATACTTGGAGTTTACAGCCTTTACAGCCTTTAGTCATACCTGGAAGTTCTTTCCCCATCCATTAATTAATAAGATAATTAAGTACTATGCTCTCCCTCTTGTGATAGGACCCCATGCTAAGGCATGTAAATGAGGTACTGAACCACTGCATGTAAATCAAGTGTCCTGACACCCCTAGCTCCAGTGAATCATACGCACTCACCGCCAGACCCCTCCCCACTGCCCAAGGTTTATAAGTCCCTGACTCATGAAAATAAAGGTTGGTTGGCTTGTTGTCTCCTGCTCACGCCATTTCTCATAACGCCCATCTGAGACCCCATCTATTCTAGGAACGAATCGCTGCTGGACATCCAGGGCTTGACTGCTGGCCAAAGCTGTCAAGGCCGTGATGGCAGAGCTTCCTTGGCAGCCGTTGAAGCCCACTCCATCACCACTAGCTCAGTGCTGACCACTGGTGAAGCACCGCAGGGCCTGTGTCTCACGGGACCTGCCTGCCGGCTGGCCAGTTTTAAACATCCACCTGCTTGGCACACATAGCAGCTTGACAAAGGCTGTAACACTTGGTGTCATCACAGACTTGTGGCGCTTCTGACTCTCCATTGCCCTCTGACACCAGCAATCTCATTTAAAGGAGCCAGCTAACTATAGCACTCTGTGGAAAAGTCTTTCCACATGGGCCTTGCCCTAAAGTACTCTAGCCATTCCTAAAATGAGACCTTCAATGTCATCGCCCATCTCCTCTTGTCCAGAGGCAAGCAGCACCTGGATAGGCCTGCCAGAAGTGGACCCCCAGGCTGCCCACTGGATGCTGAATAACACTACCCTAGGCAGCTTGCACTGTCCTTCAATGCCTTCCAGCCTGGCTTTGCCGTGGACTTCGGATGACTGTATGTATGCCCTGGCAGGTGCATTCAGAATAAACTCATTTCATCAACATTAAATATTTGTTTTGGCAAATATTTCCTCTCCACGTTTATCCTAGGCAGCTCTTACACAAGGGCTTCTGTACCCTCAGCCTCAGCACTGACCTTCGTGTTCTGAAAACGATGATGACTTTTAAAGCACTGGAGCCCCTGTGACTTGTTCCAAACATCTGTGAATGTGTACCTAGGAGCACATGAACGCTTTTTTTTCACGCATGAAAAAGACTTCTTGCCTTCGCTTGGATCATCAATGTGCTAAGCACATGTTCCTGCATCTGGGCTTTTGTCCACATGATAAGCAAGTCTTACTGTTGTTGTTATCTTGAGGCGGGGTTTCTCTGTGTAGCCCTGGCTGTCCTGAAACTCATTCTGTAGGCTGAGCTGGCACTGAACTCAGAGATCCACTTGCCTCTGTCTCCCAAGAGCTGAGATTAAAGGCCACCACCACTCAGCTGCAGTTTTTTTTTAATGTTAGCATTGGTGAGTGTAGTGCTTTTCTTCATGAAGATAGTAGTTTTAACCACACTGATAATTCATCACTGACTCACTTCTCACCCTTTATAAGAGTCAAGATTGCCAACTGCGTTGCTAGGCTATTTCTGGCTTGTTGCCCTTACATTGGGCATTCACAGGTGTTTTGTAAACATGATGAGATGTAAGCATGCAAAACACAATGTCCCCCAGACATGAGCAGCGTGGTCCATAGAGATCATTATCCCTACAATCACCTAGCTGGCCCGAAGCTGCTACTGCCTAGTAAGGAGAAAGGAGGTGAAACGGCAAGGTGCCAGTCTGAGAAAGACCACTGTTTGAAACAGGGTTTCTACTCAGTGTGACTTACTTTTACACCGTTCAGAAGTTTAAAAACTGTAAGGGTAATGAACCATTGTGAGCAGGGACCCTCCACTAATGCCCTGTGTAGGGGGTAGTAACCACTACTGTACTAGCCTCACCAGGAACTACAGGGAGCTTTCTATTGCTCTCTCTGGCCCTATAATTTCAGTAGGCTGTTTCTATACACATCATTTTTCCAGCTTCTTACTTTGAAAAAAAAATTACAGACTTCAAGAAGTTGCTAAAACAAAACAGAGTGCTCCCACTTACTTGCCACTCACCCCATGGGGGGCATCTTACTAACTAGAAAGGGAACACAGGCACAGTGTGCTTAGCCAGGCCACACTCTCCTCAGATCCCCAACCGTCCAAGAGCAGCTTTTTTCTTTTTTTTCTTTTTCTTTTTACTTTATTAATTTATTCTTGTTACATCTCAATGGTTATCCCATCCCTTGTATCCTCCCATTCTTCCCTCCCTCCCATTTCCCCCTTATTCCCCTCCCCTATGACTGTTCCTGAGGGGGATTACCTCCCCCTGTATATGTTCATAGGGTATCAAGTCTCTTCTTGGTAACCTGCTGTCCTTCCTCTGAGTGCCACCAGGTCTTCCCCTCCAGGGGACATGGTCAAAGGTGAGGCACCAGAGTATGTGAAAAAGTAATATCCCACTCTCCACTCTACTGTGGAGAGTGTTCTGTCCATTGGCTAGATCTGGGTAGGGGTTTAAGGTTTACCGCCTGTATTGTCTTTGGCTGGTGCCTTAGTTTGAGAGGGACCCCTGGGCCCAAATCTGCCTATCATAATGTTCTACTTGTAGGCTTCTAGGACCCTCTGGATCCTTCTACTTTGCCATTCTCCCATGCTTCTCTCATCTAGAGTCCCACTAGAATGTCCTCCCCTCTGTCTCAGTTTCCTGGTAAGTGAAGGCTTTCGTGGGACATGCCCCTTCCACAAGACCCAGCTATTCCACTCCTTGGAATATACCCAGAAGATGCTCCAGCACACAACAAGAAAATTTGCTCAACCATGTTCATAGCAGCCTTATTCATAATAGCCAGAACATGGAAACAGCCTAAGTGTCCATCAGTAGAAGAATGGATAAAGAAACTGGTACATATACACTATGGAATACTACTCAGCTATTAAAAACAAGGAATTCCCGAAATTTGTGGACAAATGGATTGAGCTAGAAATGATCATAATGAGTGAGTTAAGCCAGAAGCAGAAAGACTCAAATGGTATATACTCATTTATATCTGCACATTAGAGCAGCTTTTTTCTTTGGCTCTCAGGTTCTCTGTCTGAGGAGTCAGACTATCATGAATTAAAACTATCTGGAGAGATGGCTCAACTCTTTGGAGCACTTACTGATCTTGCAGAGGGCTTGGGATCAGTTCCCATGGGAAGCTCATGAGTGCCTGTGACTATAGCTCCAGAGGACCTGGCCTCTGTGGATACCACATTTATATGCACAAACCTATACAAACACGCACAATTAAAAGCAAAATAAACCTTAAAAAGTATTTGAAAAGAGATTGCAGCTGTGAAAAAAAAACCCCAAAAAAACCTGATGTGAAAGTAGAACAGGGGCGTGGGGGGAAGAGGACAGGCGTGAGAGAAGTGACAGGAGTGAGCACGAATAAAGGACATTATCGGCACACATGGAAACCTCACAAGGAAGGTCACTGTTTTACTGGTATATATTTTATGCTTATGTATGATATTATTTTTAAAAATTAGGTGTATGAATGTGTGTCTGTGTGGGATGCGTGTGACTGCAGTGTCTATAGAGGTCAGAAGATTGCCCAAAGCTGGAGTTACAAGCAGTTGTGACTACCTGACACGGGTGCTGATAATCCAACTCATGTCATCTGCAAGGGCAGTATGGGTTTTAGCTGTTCACCCATCTCTCTAGTCCACATGTGCTAGGGTTTTTTTTTTTGTTGTTGTTGTTTATTTTTTTTTTTTAAGAGAGCAAATGAAAGTGTTCAAATAATTTTAATGGTCATTTCCCCCGCCACTCCCCCGCCATTATGCTCTAAACAGTACAGTGTAAGAACTATTTACATAGTGTTTCCATAACATTAGGTGTTATAAATCATCTAGGGATAGTTTTAAATATACAGAGGGATATACATATTTGTAAATATTGCCTCATTTCATACAGTGGTTGAGAACAACTGTGTAACTGAGCCCACAGGAGTCTGGGAACCAATTACCCGCAGACAATGAGAGAGAATTATACTCATTTTCTTAATGTGTATTTTTATACACAATTCTGTGATATTTTATCACACATATGGATTTGCATACCACAGGATCTATTTTGTTTCCTAACAGTAAATAAGGACAGACCAAGTCTATTGTGAACAGGGGCAATCCGGTTGCCTTCTTCATGGGAAGTCCTTGTGATGTGGACCTGGATGACTTCCTCTCTCAGAGCCTTTCCTGGAAGAAGACTGGAAATGATGGGCTTGGAGAGATGGCTCAGTGGTTAAGAGTGCTTACTGATCAATCAGAGGACTGGAGTTCCTTCTGATCGCAACGCCCACATTAGGTGGCTCACAAATACCTCTAACCCTACTTCCAAGGGATTTCATGCCTCCTTCTCGTATCTGTGGGTACCAGCGTGCACACATGCTTCCCCCATACACATTTTAAAAAACATGGAGGCAGTAAGGTAGTGTGTTGGGGAATGGTCTTGTGCATCATGTATTAAGATGCTGATTTCTGTGTCCCGATCTGGCTGCAGTTGGACGTGGGCATTGTCATTTCTACCAGGAATTTCTTGTCTAAGTGTTGTGTTCTCCATCATCTCTGATTGGTTAAGAAAGAAGCTGATCAGCCAATATCTGGGCAGAGAAGATAGGAGGCGGGACTTCCGATCCCAGTCAGGAAGTCTCAGGTAGGGACTGAAGAGAAGGTCCTGAGGAGAGAGGAGGAGGAGGTTGCCACGAGGAGTTCACCACGAGGACAGACAGATGGAGCAGAAGCAGCCATGGTGAGACTAAGATGGCGGGTCACACGGGGCACGTGGCTGGGAAGTAGCCAGGCTAGTACAGACGGGTTAGAATAGATCAACATCTGCTCAGCTGTAGCACTTTAAAGCTTATTAATAAATCCAACAGGTTTTTGTGTTATTATTTGGAAGCTACAATGGGCGGAGAAAAAAAACTCTATTTTTACAGTAGTCCCTCACTCTGTGTTTCCAGGAGGATGGAGGAGATCACTCCCTACAAAGCAAACTCACCACCTACTGCTGTTACCTGAGTTCTGGTGTCAAGGTTTTTTGACTTTATGATGGAAGTTCTTGACTCAGTCTTTGGAACAATTAAGGCTCATAAGGAAGAAGGGGTTGAGGGAGTAACAGAGCCTGTAGAAGACGCACCATGCACATCCACCCACTACATTTCCCTCCTCTCTCCCCAAGACACCAGTCCCTGCCTCTGGGACACACATCTGTCTCACTGATTACTCTGGACAGATGCCTCATTACCTTCCTCCATCATTCAACGAATCTTTGTCAAGTCTCTCTTTTGTCCTGCATCCAGCCTTGTATCTTTCCCCTTCTTGGTGAAATTGTCAATGGAAGAAAAGACACTAGAGCTACCATGAGAGCCCAGGGTACAGAAACACACTGTGCAAGCCACAAGGAGGAATTTGTAAGTGTGATGGTCTTCCCTTGTCAACTTGGCTGGATTCAGACTCACCATGGAGACGTACCCCTGGGCATGTCCAGTGAAGATGTTTCCAGGAAGGTTTAAATGAAGAGGAAAGTCCCACTTTGAAGGACTGAATAGAAAAGAGACAGCAAGCTGAGAAGAACATCTGTCTCTCTCTCGGCTTCCTGAGTATACATGCACGGCCTCGCATTCCTCGGCCTGTGACTCCCACAGGATGAGTCCTGCCCCATCCTAGCCACTGAGCCTGAGGCCCTCCTTCATCTGGCATCCTACAGAGTGGCTCTAATGGTCTCAATGCTGTGGACATGGAAGGGGTGGACACTGTGCAGCTGATGAAGTAAGTAGGCAGAATTCACTGTTTTCAGACCTGTAACCTCTTCACCGTCTAGGAGACTTGCGGTTGGTTGATGGACAGCTTTATTCCCTTGTATACCGCCCTGGGACAGTTCCCATATGTAAAAAGACACTGCAAACTTCTGCCTCGTTCAGGTTACAGGAATGTTGCAAGAATCTAGTGTCTTGGGATGGGGCTGTGGACAAGGACTGGAGTGGATTCTTCAACATGTGAGCACCAAGGGGCTATATCCCCTGTCCATGTAGGACAATCAATCCTTACTTTTTCTTATTTATGCTCTGCTTACCACCTCTAGTACTCCAGAAATAGAGGAAGAGATAAATTCAGACCCAGCTTGCATTTATCCAAAGGTAACTAACCCTTGGCTACTTGTTAACTATTATGCAAAGGTAAATATTCATGCAAAGGTAAGTAAACCTTGGCTACTTGCCACAGGTGTTTTGTTTTCCAAACTGTCTCAGAGTGCTCCCAACCAGCCTGCATTGTAAGCGTGATTGCCATTCATAGGAGGAAGCAGAGGCTTAGAGAGATTAATCCAAGGGGATGGGACCAGTCCACCTAGGCTTTTAACCAGGTCTGACTCCAAGGGTAGTGCTCTTAAATTCACGCATGCTCATCATTAAAAGATGTAGGGTGGATAAGAGGGAAGTCAGGGATAATCTTGTCTTTTGACATCTCGATCATCTTCCTAAGAGATGATTTCTGGAACTTTTTTTTTTCTGAGTTACTTTTTCCTGCATATTAAGTAGATTTGGCAATGATGCATGCTGCTTTCTCCCTTTCCCCATACTCTTCTGTATTTCATGTTTTTCACTTAGTAAAGGATCATTGTGCTGGATGTCAACTTGACATCCCTGGGAAGAGGGAGCCCCAGTTGAAGAATTGGCTTCATCAGAGTTTTCTTGTGAATTGATATAGGAGGGCCCATGCCTCTGTGGGCCACACCATCCTCAGTCAGGTGGCTCTGGGCTTTGTAAGAAAGGTAGGTGAGCAGGAAGGCCAGCCAGCCAGTGAACAGTCAGTGCTCCCCACCTCCCTCTCAGTCTCAATTCCTGCCTCCAGGTCCCTGCCCTTCCTCAACAACAGACCTCTAAGCCAAATACATCTTTCCTCCATATTGCTTTGGTCATGGTGTTTATCATAGCAATAGAAAGCAAAGCAGAACTTGCTATACTATTCGTAGATTTCCCTTTGATGCGGTGCTGGACTGAGCGCTCTGCCACTGAGCTCTGTTCCTAGCCTAGATTTCTAAAAAACATTATTTATCTGTGTGAGAGCTCATGTGCTAGAGCATGTATATGCATGTCAGAAACCAATTTGAAAGAGTTAGTTCTTGTTTTGAATGCTTGGTCACTAGGGAGTGACACTATTTGAAGGGATTATTAGGTACGGCCTTGTTGGAGGAAGTGTGCCTCTGGGGGTGAGAGTTGAGGTTTCAAAAGCCCAAGCCAGGCCCAGTGTCTCTTCTTGACACCTTGGATCCGGATGGAGAACCCTCAGCTCCTTCTCCAGCACCATGTCTGCCTCCATGCTTCCCGCCATGATAACAATGGACTAAACCTCTGAAACTGTAAACCAGCCCCAATGAAATGTTTTCCTTTATAAGAGCTTCCGTGGTCATGGTGTCTCTTCACAGCAGTAGGACATTGAGCAAGACAGGTCCTGATGATCAAATTCAGGTTTCCAGGCTTGTCAGCAATCACCCTTACCCACCAAGCCATCTATCTGCCAGACTAGCCTAGAATTTCTCACGTTTTAGAGTTGTATAATATTACACTATAAGACAGACCATCATTTATTGAACAAGTGAGTGGACAGTTCGGCTGTTTTCTGGGCTTCACAGTAATGAATAGATCCTGTGGAGAATGACTTTATATGGACATCATTTGGCATGCATGTTAGCACAATTGTATGAAAAGCCTAGAAGCCAAATTTGAGTGCTCAAGGAGATGTGCGGTTTTGAAAGTGACTTATACTTGCCTCTCGGTGGGCTTTGTACCAGTTTACATGCCTCCCAAGTTTGTGTGCACGATTTCAACTCAAAATAAGCAGTCGAGGTCAGAGAGAGTAAGATTTCCCCTTGAGACACAGTCTTCTCATCCGGAGGAAGAATTAGGCTGCCTGGGTTTCATGTTCTCTGGTCTTTTCTCTCTGAAGAAACTCTCCAGATGTTTGTCTAGAAGGAGGGGCAGGTTATTTTCTTCAGACAAATGATACGAGTCTGTCTACCTACCATAATTCACACCCAGAGCTCTGATGAACCCTAGGACCCTGGGAAGACTCTGCAACAAGCTGGTGGAGGAGGCAGGCCTGCAGGTGTCAATGAAATATTAATGATAGCATTAAACATTCACGGAGATTTCTGCAGTGCGGGGGATCGGGTTAAGCACTGTGTGTGGATCACCTCACTGAAGTCTGAAAAAGAACTCTCGGGACAGCTACCTCACAGACCTCATGGAAATAGAGAGGTTGAGGGGTTGGGGCTTCCCAAGGCTGTAACAGCAGCAAGTAGGCAATGTTGGGGTATAAGCTCTGATGTCTGATGTCACGTTCTCAACCATGACAGTCCAGCATGGTCCCTAAGAGAGCAGAGAGGGAGCTTCCTCATTCCTTCATCCCTGTGTTTGAGGGCTTCCATTCAAGAGACGCTTTTCCCACCCACAGGAGGCTGTCTTAGCTTTGGGAAGGCCCAGGTCCCCTCACTTCCCTTTCCTCCATCAGCCCAGTGGAGTTCAGCTCCAGTGTCTCCACCTCTTAAATCTTTCATCCTGGTTTCCCAGAGGAGGCAGGAAGTGAGAGTAAGTCTCCTCCATTCAAACACAGTTCGGTAGAATTTTATGCCAGAGGAGCTGATGACGAAGGGATTCTCCGTCTACGGGACTCTTCCTACACATAATCAATCTCTCTCTCTCTCTGTCTCTCTCTCTGTTTCTCTCTCTCTCTCTGTCTCTCTCTCTCTCTCTCTCTCTCTCTCTCTCTCTCTCTCTCTCTCTCTCTCAGAAAGGGTCTCAGTTTGTAGCCCTGGCTGGCCTAGAACTTGCTATGTAGACCAGAATGGCCTCGAGCTCACAGGCCTGTCTGCCTCTGCATCCTGAGTGCTGGGACTAAAGGTGTGTGCTGCCACACCTCATGAAATTAGCTATTTCTCATGCAGTATGTCCCTACAGTATACATAATCATCTCCATGTTACAGAAAAGGAAACTGAGGCACAGGAATATAGGATGTGAATAGAAACTAATATTTTAACCTATTTGTGTCCAGCTTGCCTTCATTTCTCTCATTACCAGAAAAATTATAAATTCAAGGCTATCTTGAACTACCTAGAAATCCTCTGTATTCAGTGTAGGCTCGGGGTGGAGTATGCAATGAACTTCTGGCATCTTTCACTTATATTTGCTATTTTTCCCTAGTTCCCTATTCAACATTTTGAATTATGGGCAGGGGCTGTCGTTCATTTCATACAGTCCTCGTCTAGCATGAGTGGAGCTCTGGTTGGATCCCCAGCACCACAGGAGATGATGCACATCTGTAATTCCAGCACTGGGGAGGCAGATTCAGGAAGTTCAGGAGTTCAAGACCTTCCTTGATTACAAAACAACTTTGAGGCTAGCCCGTGCTTCAAGAAACGGTACCAAACAAAACAAAGCCAACAAACAAACAAACGAACACTCCCAAAACAACAAAACCTCCAAAACACACACATACAAAAAAACCCAGAAACCAAATCTGAATCATTTGTGTGTAAGCTGGAGACACACTAATGCTTCAGTGTGTGTCTTCTAGACTATTCTCCCCCATAATCCTCATAGTAGCACCCCTGAGATAGACAGTATGGTATCAGTTCATATACTGTAGTATTCATATTCAAATTTACCCATTGTGGCTACTCCCCCAGTCAAGGATCATATATTTCAGTGCCTCTTTATTAATCTTGAACCTAGAATGTTCTGGACTTTGTGGACATTGATAGTTCATTGGGAGGCATGCTCCCTCTCTTACTGCTGTTCTCTGGCAGGGAATCCCAATCCGGATCTCCCCAGCCACTTCCTGATTGTGTTGGAGATGAAATGTTTTGGTGAGCATACCTCCTGGGTGGGCCACACTCTTCTTTCTAGTGCTCAGGGGCTTTTTGTATCATGTATGATTTCATGTCCCCTGGTTCTGTTATTAGAGGCTGGTTATTAGACACCTGGTTAACTGGTGTCTGTCATAGCCATAGCTAGCCATCAGGTGTTTGCCCCTCTGTCATTAATAAGGAACCTGAGGGGGTGGGTAGCTTTAGACTGTATGAGCGCCAGACCCATCTTACACCGGGTGGGAACAGATATACCTGCTGACCCTTGTGAGGAAATGACTGTAAAACGCTAATTTTTGAGTTCCATCATTTCTTCTCCTGCAGAGCATTCTGTAAAGAGCACATCTCACCTTCTGCATGTCCTCATGTGCTCAAGGAGTCTGTATAGTTCGGAGTCTTAGCTCAGGACAAGCATTAATGCTCGTGGTCTGGGACTGGCCTTTCTGGTTGGCCACGAGCCCCCTGCCAGGTCTCCACTAGCATTGGAACGCTGTCTGGGGTTTCAGTACAACCTCATGGTCCGGGCTTGTGCTTTCTCTGCTCTCTGATGAATAGCACACATCTCCGAGGAGCCCTGATTCCTTTCACAGAGAAGGGTATAAAAAGCCAAGTCCCTGCTGTGCTTGTGATTGTTAAGATTGCTGCTTGCCCACCTGCCTTCCCCTCCCTTGCTCCTTTCTTTTTCCTTCTCTTTCTTTACTTTCCTCCTTTCTTATCTTGCTCTCTTCTCCCCCTTCCCTCTCTCCCTTCCTTTCTCTCTTCTTCTTTCTTCCCTTACTTCCTTTTTCCTTTCTTCCTCCCTTTCTTTCTCGCTCCCTTCCTTCGGTATCCTCCTGACACAGCCTCCTAAGGCTGTGAGTTATAGCATGTGCCGCCACCTGTGGCTTTGAGGCATTTCTATTCGTATGGATTTTTAGTGGGTGGAAGTCGACGCTCAGTCATTGAAGTACTACTGTGAACACAAGCTCCTGAAGTTCAGTTCCCAACACTCACGTAAGACTTCCGGGTTCTGTGGTACACACCTACAGTCCCAGCACTGGGGAGGGGAGGCAGCACAATTCCTGCCAGCCAGGGGGAATCAAAGCACTCCAGACGCAGCGAGGAGATTCCAACTTAATATACAACATGCAGAACAATAAGGAAAGATACCTGGGGAATGGGTGCAGTGGTGCACGCCTGGGATTCCAGCACTTGGGAAGGCAAATCTCTGTGAGTTCGAGGCCAGCTTGGTCTATAATTTGAGTCTAGGACAGCCAAAGCTACAGAGAGAAAATCTGTCTTGAAAAACAAAACAAAACAAGAAACAACAACAACAAAACAGAAAGAAAGAGAGACATAAAGAAAGATGCCTGACATGTACCTCTGGCCTCTACAATATGCACACACACACACACATACACACACACACACACACACACACACATGCTCATGAGCAACACCACCCCTCATGTGCTTAAGTACTCACTCACACAAATACTCACAAATTTTGAATGCTCACGGATGTTCCCGGTTCAAATCCAACACTGTGTCCTGCCTCCCCTTCTTGTGATGCCACTGATGTGGCTTTCTCATTCTTCCGGAAGTCAACACATTTACTGACTCTACATTCTGCTACCTTGCTTTTTAAACTAGATGGTAACTGCTTAAAGGTGGATGGCTAGAAAACCTTCCAGAATTGCTTGAATTTTATGACTTTTTTTTCTATATGGTTTGATACAGAGTTAAGATTCATTCCTGTTAAAAATTCAACTTTGGGTTTTTCTTAAAAAAATATCTTGACATGAGTATGCAAGAACATTTTAATGTTTGAAAAAAAAGTTTGTGTAAGAAAAACCACACTCAAGGGAATAACGGTTCTGCTTGCGACTCTTGCAACCCCCACCCATGCCCTGCAGGTAACTCTTTTCATTAGATTCTCGTTTACTTTCCCTGGCATTGTTGCTTTAAAATAGCATTGAGCTGGTGGAGTGGGAAACAGGTACTTTAACTGAAGAACTGAGTGAATCTCTCTCCTGGCTAGATGAAAAAATCCAAGCAAGAAAGTGAAAGAAAACAAACATAGTGATGTCTGAATGGAGGCAGAATCTGAGCCAGATGCCAGAGAACTGCAGGGGCTCCCAGACTGGAGAGCCTGGAAATTCAGGTGACCCCAGAGACTGCCCTCTAGAGGCTTTGCAGGATGTACATGCTTCTGATGAAGAAGAGGAAGTAGGCCTTCTCCTTAGCAGGATGGAGGAAGGATTGCATGAGTCCAGCTGTGCTTGTCAGAGCTCTTTAGAGGAGTAAATTGGTGTCATAGGGTTTTATTGATGTGAAGAGACATCATGGTCATGGCAACTCTTATAAAAGAAAACATTTAATTGGGGCTAACTTACAGGTTCAGAGATTTGGGTCATTATTGTCATGGTTGGAAACATAATGATGCGCAGGCAGACATGGTACTAGACAAGGGCCTGAGAGGAAGGAGACTGTGCCACACTCATAGCTTGAGCATATGAGACATCAAAGCCCACCCACCCGGTGACACACTTCCTCCAACAAGGTCACACCTCGTAATAGTGCTACTCCCTATGGGCTAAGCATTCAAACATATGAGTCCATGAGGGACATATATATTCAAACCATCATAAATAGGTACATATTACAAAGGGTATTTATTAGATTGGCTTACATGATACAGGTTGGGTAGTTCAACAGGATCCATCTGCATGCTGGAGGGTCTGAGAATCTGATAGTTGTTCAGTTCACACGGCAGACTGTCTCAACAGTCCCACTCCTGGAGAGTTGCTGGTCTCCAGTTCACATTGGAAGCTGAAGCAACAACAGAGTAGATGCACTCACCAGCAAGGAGTGAAGGTAGGCAGGCAAAGCTGCATTGCTTCTTTCTTGTACCTCCTTATATCTGGATTGCCACTGGACAGTTCTGCCCACTCTGGGAGAGTGTCATCTCCTCTCAGTTCACCCTCCCTGGAATTGCCTCTCAGTTGATTCCAGATTTCATCGAGCTGGTAACTGAGATTAACTATCACCCAAATCTCCAAGGAAAAAAAAACCAAGCAAAACAAAGGGGATTTCTGGGTGGTAGTGGTGCACATCTTTAATCCCTCCTGCAGAGGGAGGTGAATCTCTGAGTCTACAGCCAGCCTGGTCTACAGAGTGAGTTACAGGACAGCCAGAGCTACATAGAGAAACCCTGTCTCAACAAACAAACAAACAAACAAACAAACAAGTCGGGCAAGGGTCAGGATTCAGAGCTCTTGGTTGTTACAGAAAGGGAAGCACTGAATATAATGAGTGACAGCTGTCAGCCGGAGATGACATAGGCAGACCTCGGAATAACTGGTTTATGATTGGAAAGTGGCCACGGGCATTAAGATGGGGAAAGGTCTTTGGATCCCCTAAATGATGGGTAAGGACTGATGCAACTGTGGGCCACCTGTACCTCATGTGAGGTAAAGGTAGTGAACTCGAGGAATGTTCTTTATCTGTTTGGCAAGCAAAGATTAAGCACAGGCAAGGCAGGGAGTGACAAATCAGCAATTAAGAGTGCCTGTTTCCTTTATAGAGGACCTGAATTCAATCCTCAGCACTGATGTGATGTGTTGGGATAATCTGATGTATTTTGATGCTAACTACTGTTTGCTGTTTGACCCACCTTTTGCTTAATAAAAAGCCATCCCACCTGGGCAGGGCAGAGGAGATAGGTGGGGCTAGGAGAGAGAGGAATTCTGGGAAGAAAAAGTACCTCCACCACGACAAAGGAAAAAGGAAGGAGACCTGAAGTGAAGAGAGGGAGGCCGCCATGGGTTAGCTGGAAGAGAAGCACATGGCCTACGGCGTGGATGGAGAATCCGGCCCAGATGAGGAACATTAGCAAGTATTTGGGATTATGGATGGGAGGTAGCTTGATAGACGTTATTAGAAGCAGATGGCATGGGACTGAGGCAGGGATCCCATGCCTGCCCCACAATGGGAGGTAATTTAAAGGATTGATATCTGCTCTGCCCTAGGTTAACTAAGGCTATTTTCAAATATCACAAGTGTCTGTGTCTTAATTGATCTCTAGCGGGGCCTACAGGTAATACAGATAATTTTGAAAACAATAGTGATGGCTCACAGCCGCCTCTAACTCTAGTTCTCAGAGATCTGGCCTCTGCTGCTACTGCATACACATGAGGTGTTGAAGACGAACAGCTTATATTTCCTGGTGAAGAAAAAAACCTAAGCCCCAGGGTGGTGTTTAAACCATATAAATAAAGACCTTTTAAAAATGTCAAAACTTTGGCCTTAGCTGGGCATGTAAGGGTCTGGAAATTGCTGAAGGAAGACCCTAGACTAAAATAATATGTGAAAACAAAGTGTGTTAAAGTTAGACCCCCCTCTCCACTCAACTGGTGCCCCATATTTGACCATGTCCCCTTGATGGGGAGGCCTGGTGGCACTCAGAGGAAGGATAGCAGGCTACCAAGAAGAGACTTGATACCCTATGAGCATATACAGGGGGAAGAGGTCTCCTTTAGTCACAGACATAGGGGAGGGGAGTAGTGTGGGAAAGCGGGCAGGAGGGAGGAATGGGAGGATACAAGGGATAACAATTGAGATGTAATATGAAAAAATTAATAAAATATATTTAAAACAAAACAAAACAAAAAAACCAAAGAGTGTTTGTTCTGCAGAAACAGCCTGCATACAGGTATCAACCATCCACACAAAATAGCAGCAACCTTGAGGAGGAGGAGTTCGCAGGCTTTTTAAAAGGCTTCTAGGGAATCCTATCTGTGGCAAGGTGACTCTAATTGGGATTGGCTGGTGCCTGTGGAGGCTCCGTGACTCTAGCCACTGGCCTTTTAGCAATGTCTGATCCTCTCTGGTATATGCTCAACTATCTTATCTAAGTGAACCTGTCCACCTTGCCCCACCCAGGCATGTGGCCAGCTATCCTCTCGGGTCCACGAACACGTTTGTCGTCCTCTGTATCTCCTGGTGAAAAGGCTTTTCTCTTTTCCCTTCCCAGAGTTCCTGTCTCCCTACTAGGAAGTCCTGCCTACCATTTCCTGTTCTTCTGTCCAGTTAATTGGTCAATCAGATTTTTATTGACAGCTGCTACATTCCACGCAAGATATTCCTCCTCAATGGTGCACAGACATTCATTCAACAAACACTAGTACACATAAAAAAATGAATCTTAACAAAAATATTAAATACAGCACTACTTAGAGAAAGTTAATGACCACCGAAAACACATTGAGGGCTAAATTTCTATTTTGCGTCTTTCTCCTCCAGTGAAAAAAGAGTTTTTTCCAATTGGAAAGAATAGAATAAACAACACAAAGAGGAGAGCAATTGTGTGTGTGTGTGTGTGTGTGTGTGTGTGTGTGTGTGTGTGTGTGTGTAAAGCCAGCAGCATGGGGCAATGACATGGGGTTTGAGTCTGGTGAATTATGTCTGCAGCCTTGGATGGACTTGATGTGATTTCAGAGCCACTGTCATTAATCTTTGATGAATTATGGGGTGCAAGTGTGTGTACAGAGACAAAAGATGAGCATATGAGCTCTTGATATTCAAAATGAGAAGAGGTATGAATTCTGGAAGGGACAGAGGACTCAGCTGGGGTGTTCTCACTTACAGCATTATAGGAAACTGTGGTACCTTCAGTGAAGCGGGTTTGGATCCTGGTTCTGCTCCTGCATGGGGTCAGGACCAAGACAAAAGCTTGGTGGTCAAAGCCTTATTTAATAGCCCGGTGGTGTAGAAAGGGTCAAACTCAGGGGAAAATGGACTCTTTGCAAAATAGGAGGGGAAAGGTCTTTGCATCCCTCCACAATTTCTATGGTGGACCTCTGGCAGCCATGCTTGTCTGTTTTAGGTTGGTTTCCTCAGCAACAGTCCCCAAGGACTTGGGTAAAACTGTGAGGAAGTGTTCCCAGGAAATGTTGGCGGAGTGAGAGGAAGTGGGTCAGTGAAGGCATGTAAGTTACCTTTTCTTTTGCTTTGACTTAAGAAGAACCAACTTCAGGGAGGAAGCACAGTGGGTGCAGGCGTGGTGCAGGTGATGGGTTATACGAAACCAGCTGAGGACCAAGTGTATCAGAACATTCCAGGCCATTCCCCATTCAAACTACAACAGAACAAAAGGAAGAAAGTATGACCAGTAAGTCCTAGTAAGTAAGTAAGTAAGTAAGTAAGTAAGTAAGTACTTACTTACCCACCAGTAAGTAGCTGGTGAGTTATCCAGGGTGCAGTGTGGGTGTCTCTTCAGGATTGCCTCTCTCTGGGAACATTGACCTCTCCTACTGCCAGTCACCCAGGGATCCTCAGAGTAAGGTTGCCTGAGAATACTCACCTCCTGAGACCTCTGGTTAGTCTCATGGGAGATGTTTCTCAGGGAGACAGGCCAGTCTTGCTGATTTAATGATCCATGACCACCACAGCCCAGCCTACCCCACATCTCTGCCTGACAACAAAGCACACCCCTGGAGACTAGCTGCAGCCAGACATAGAGCTACCCAGACCATTTCTGCTCCCTGTGACTGCAGGAGAAATCAAAGCTGGAGAGGCACCCGGTAATTCTTACAAGGTACACTGGGAGGCATGTGTGATTTTTGCTCACATTTAGTAGGTCAAAGCAAGTCTCATGGCTGTGTCTGTGACTGTTTCTCCAGGAGATATAGAGCCACAGAGTACTGGGGATGGTAACACAGCCTTCCTTGGAAGGCTGAATCTTTATTCTTCCTGAAATATAGCTGTTGTGTGCTGGCTGGAAGTCTGACAAGCCAGATTGTCAGGAAAGACCCGAAGGGAGCTTTCGTGTGTGTGTGTGTAGACTTGTGTTTTCCTCCCTAAAGATGATTTCATGCTTGCTGGATCCATCATGCTTGGAAACCCGTCTGCTGGCCAGCGAGGGCCGCTTAGTAGAGACTTCAGCCACACAGCTGTTGGCCACATCTGTTCCTAACTGCCTGATAAACACCTGTTACCTCTGTCCATTTCCCACTTGCCCCCCAGTTGCCACTTCCTGTTCCCTCATCCTTGCCCACCTTTTTGCCTCGTTTCATTTCTTCTCTGGTCCTCAAGATAGTGACTCCTCTGTGGTCACTTAACATTTCTATCTCCTAGCCAAACATGGTGGTGCACGCCTTTAATCCCAGCACTTGGGAGTCAGAGGTGGGTGGATCTCTGAGTTCGAGGCCAGCCTGGTCTACAGTATGAGTTCCAGGACAACTAAGGCTATACAGAAAAACCCTGTCTCGAAAAACCAAACCAAACCAAACCAAACCAAACCAACCAACCAACCAACCAAACAAACAAAAAACCAACCCCCTCAAAACCCAAAAAAACAAAACAACAACAACCCCACCTCCAAAAACCACCACCACCACAACAGCAACCAAAACCAAACCAAAGCAAAACAACAACAACAACAACAACAACAACAAAAACCCAACTAACCAACCAAAGCAACCAAGCGAATAAAAGCAGAGGATGCTAAGTACTTCATGGGTGGCGGGTTCTACTGTTTGCATACCTGTGACAAAGGGGCCTTGCAGAAATTAAGCTATTTTTAAAAACACGTGTGCCCCCAACTTGACTATTGAAACAATGGCGGGGAAGAAATAGGATTTCCCCCAGGAGTCTCATGGTGGGAGACAAAAAGGAAAGACATGTACACCTTGTTGGAGCACTTGACCAGAAGAGATGGAAGTCCAGGATCCTAGTCAGGGTCACTGTCAATGTGCTGAAACACCATGACCGAAGCGAGCTGTGAAATAACGGGCTTATCTGGCATACACTGCCACAGCACTGTTCATGATGGGAGGAAAACAGGGCAGGAACTCATGCAGGGGCCGGCACCTGGAGGCCGTGGAGGGGTGCTGCTTACTGGCTTGCTCAGCCTGTTTTTTTTATAGCCCAGGGATGGCACCTCCCACAATGGGCTGGACCCTCCCACATCAATCACTAATTAAGAAAATGCCCCACAGGCTTGCTTACTTCATTGAGGCCCCCACCTCTCTGGTAGGCGAGGGTTAGGTCAAGTTGACATAAAACCAGCCAGGACATCCAGATAATGATGGGTCAGTTGTGGGTGGGACCACACCTTGACCAGGACTGCTCATAGGTGCAGATTCCTAGCCCTCTAGTTACAATTTAATCTCACTCATTACCCCCAAAATGGACTTGGCAAAGTCACTAGATCTCTTGTCCCCACCACCCCCTTCTCGATGTGCCTACACTGAATAAATCCCCAGGTTTTGCTTTCCACTTTAGTTGGCTTACTGAAGACAGGCGGCTGAGCTTGACTTCCTGGGGTATAGACTATGGCCCCAAGTTTGGTAGCAGTGAGCTCCGAGGAAGACTGTTTGGAGAATTCCTCCTTCTCCTCTCCAACATTTTCTTCTCTTGTTCTTCATTGATGTGTCTCTGTGTGTCTCTGTTTCTCTCTCTCTCTCTCTCTCTCTCTCTCTCTCTCTCTCTCTCTCTCTCTGTGTGTGTGTGTGTGTGTGTGTGTGTGCGTGTGTGTGTATGTATCTCATATATCCCAGGGTGGCACTGACCTCTCTGTGTAGCTAAAAGGATGACCTTGAACTCCTGACTCTTTTGCCTCCACTTCCCCAGTGCTGGGATTGCAGGCTTGTGACCCACCAGGCCTGGTTTATGCAGTGCTGGGGATGGAGGCCTGGGCTTCAGTGCACTAGACAAGCACCCTACCGGCTAGGTTGTGTCTCTAGTCCCTATCTTGACTATTAAAAAGAACATTCACACTACCTATCACCGAGTCATCAGCCAGGAAAGGAACTGCACCCCCCCACTCCCATCCCCAGTCCCCCACCCCCTCATCCCTAGCCTTTTCCCTCTCTGGTCCTTTCTGTTTGTCGTACTGTCTAATTCTCACCCTTGATTCACATGCAGGGCTGAGCATAGAGTGTCTGTTGGTGACTTATGTGGGACCAGCACTGTATATTATGATTTTGGGGCCCTCCGACCAGCAGTGAGCAGACCTTGCCTGAAGGGAGATTTTGTTTGCAGGCTCTTTCTGGGTCACAGCTACAGGTACCCCATTTCCATTCTGAAAAAGAAGCGGTTTATTTCGCTGTATGTTGCCTCTTTATCAACGGGGACAGTTTGTTTTTTCTTCTGATTCTTAGATCCGGAATTTCAGGACTGGAAAGGACTCCCCTGCTGTTTCATTCAAGCACACAAAAACCTCAGAGCTTAGCTCCCCACAGTGCGTCTTGGAGGTTCAGCATGAAGAATATTTTTAATTGTCGTTCTCAATTAGACACCGTGTACTTCCTAGTGTATTTACCTGACTTTGATGTCTGAACAGGCCCATTCTCTACCTGGCTCTGTTTTGTTGGTTTTTTTTTCTTCTTCTTCTTTTTTTTTTTTTTTTACCAGCCTTAGTGGGGTCTTTTGTGAGCTGGTAATTTGGTCTCCGGTCTCTTAGCAACCAGGAACTTTTCCAGCTCACTGCTGAACCAGACCTTGGAGTTGCAAAGTTTATCAGTGTATTGGCTGAAGGACAGAATCTCTCCAGGAGCCAGAGATTTAAAATGAATATTTGGATAAGACATTTATCTAGGGTTTCAGTCAAGGAGTCCTCACAAGAGCAGGCAGGCACAAAATGGGCATCTGGAGCCCGGTATGGTCCAGTTTCTCTCCTTTTCTCAGCTGGTCCGGTTGTTTCATGCCCCAGTAGTGCCAGGCACTTTTTGTCCCCTGATATATACCCAATAGGAACTGGGCTTGCCTAGGAGAGGTCCCCCGACTCTCTGCTTCTCTGCAGGGCCAGAAGGTGGCAAACATGGTCCATATCCATTTAACACCTGCCCACTGTGTGTTTGCTTAGAGAGGTACACAGATCTCAGTGGAGCCTCATAGAACTCACGCTTTAGGAGGGAAGACAGACAGATAAATGGTCTACCGTCTAGCGTGTAGACAAGCACTTTACCGACCTGGCCAGTCTCCTCGGTGGAGGACTCACTTCAGATGCAGTCTCTTTACTCATCAGTCTGGCAGTAGCCGAGGCTGCCTCTCAGATGAACTCTGTTGGGACAGGCCAGCATAGAGGGCTTGGGGTCCCTGGACTGCCTCTTTGGAGGCTTGGGGCTCTCCGAGCCAGACAGAAGGTGGGTGCTCATCTAAGTTCTCAGCTTGGTGGCAAGTACCTAGCATTACCTCTAAGCATCTTGATGGCTCAGAGGGTGACAGGACGTCCTGCCAAGCCTGACACCCTGAATTCCATCCCTGGAACCTACAGGGTAGGAGGAGCGAACAGACAGGCAAGTTGTCCTCTGATCCCTGCACATGAGCTATGGTGTGTGTGCGTGTCTCCCTTTGGGTAAATAAATACACATAAATTAAACAGTACTATGTGGGTAGAGGGGGCCATGAGCACTAAGGACACAGAACTCACCTCTTCACAGAAGGAGAGTGGAAATATTTGTAGTTGTGCTCAGAAGCACCACACAAAGGAAGGATATTTTGGGGCGGGAGTTATGGATTCTAGTGTGGCGCTGTCCTGCTCTTTCTCACTTTGTGACCTTACGTTAGCTGCTTCTCCTCTCAGAGCTGTAAATTCTTTATCTGTACAGTGAGGGGGTCCCAGGTTAGCCGGAAGTCCCTTCTAATGAAGGTCAGTGGCAGAGTGGGTACCTTACTTACAGTTTCTTACTGATTGCTCATGAGTGGAATGCCAACCATAGGAGCAATTGCCATGGAGTCAGACAAAAAGCTGGATAAATACAAGTCTTAGAATTCGCACACTGGGGAAGGTGAAAGGCCGTGGTCTGGTTCTGTGGTTTTTATAGATGAGAAAACTGAGATTTGGAGGGCTTACAGGTCTTAGGCATGGTCCAGGAGTAAGTTTGTGATGGTCAGGGATGCACAGGCCCCTGGCCACTAAACCAATCTTCCCACTTGTGCTTTCCACTTACATATTATGCAGCTACACATGGAATGCCACCCAAACATCCACCTTCCATAGCCCAAAAGATCATCTGGAAGAAGCCATTCAGAAATTTCCCATCCGGTGAAAACCTGAGAACTCATTCCCTGTGCTTAGAAGTTCATCAGCCAGATCTGTGCCTGTAGCTGCCTTTTCCTGGGCCCTTGGGCCAGGCCAGGAACAGAAGGAGAGTGGAGTTCAGTAGAGGTGAGCTTGCTCCCTGGCTTGGGCTCTGATGTGTCTCAGATCGGCCATATTCAGAAATGGTTCTTGTGCATATATAATAGAGTGATTGAGTTGAATAATAGATGACAGGAGAGAGGCCACGGGAGGTGGAGGAGCAAAGGAGATGGAGTTTAATTTCAGATTAAATTGGAAAGGACACCGAGCCCCTGACAGAGGGAGCTGGGAAGGCGGAGGAGGCCAAGGTACCAGGAACAAAAAGAGTTGGCAAGATGAGTCACTGTGTGGCTCAGCTCGTTAAGGCCCTAGGAACAAGAAAAGAGGTGGGGGGAGAGGACAGAAACGATGGAGAGAAGTGCGGGAGAAAAGGGGGAGAAGGAGAGGGGAAAAGATGAGGAGAGAGAGGACAGGGGGAGAGAGAGAGAGAGAGAGAGAGAGAGAGAGAGAGAGAGAGAGAGAGAGGAAAAGAAAAAGAGGAGAGAGGGAGAGATCCATCCCAGTATGATAATAAAAGCAGGCCACTGGGCATTAAAAAATGGGGAAATACTATGGTCACTTTTCAAAGAACTGCATTATTATATTTGTGTTTTCAGACACATACACACATAGATACACACACACACACACACACACACACACACACACACTCAGCATATTTTCGTATTCTCCCTCCTCTCTCTCGCCCTATTTACTCTAATTAGTTGTCTTTATTTGCCCTAGAAAGACTCAATTCCACGTTTCATGTCAAACATACATGTGATTTTATGTGTCTATGTACAGCCTAGGACCCGCGAGTGAGAGAAAGGTGATATTCATCTTTCTGAGACTGGCATCATTCACCTAATAAAATGACCTCCACTGCATGCATTTTCCCCCTATTGATAGGACTTTGTTTTTCCTTATGGCTGAATGAAATCCCATTGTGTACATAAACGGCATTTTCTTAGTCCTTCCCTACGCCGTGGGGCACCCAGGTCAGTTCCAGGATGAGGTATTATGAATAGCCCCAGTCACATTTAGTACTGGAGAAGAAAAAAAAAAGGGGGGGGGTGGATAAGGATGTGGACCACTGACTCTTCGCTACACATGGGCTTTTCAGAGCTGGGTTAGTCACGCATGATGTGGCCTCGCATACAGCCACCAGGCTGGTGGTTTGCATACGATTGGCTGGGCCAGTTTCTCTATCAGTTCAGATGCTAGGAAGAAAACAGGGATTTGGAAACACCTGGAAACACCGGCCAGCTTGGGCTCCTGAGGAGGAGCTGACTCCCCATCCGCACTGCCTCCTCATTCTCAGCTAACCTACTCCCTTTATCCCCACTGTCCTCACACTTTTGGCTAACCCACCTATATTAACGATTTTTCCTCTCACCGCTGTGAGGAAACAACTTGGGGAGGGAGGCCTGTTACAACAGCTGGTGTGAGGAACCAGCTCACTATGGCCACATCCCATCCACTGTCAGGGAACACAGATGACGGCCAGTGCCTAGCTCACGGTCTCCTTTTTCTTCAGTGTAGGGCTGTGTCACCTATAGTCAGGGTGTACTCGTTTCCATCTGAAGTAACCCAACCCCCAAACTCCCTCATAGACCTGCCTGGAGGCCTGTCTTCTAGGTGATTCTATCAGCTGGGTTGACAACCAGCTAACTCCGTCACCCATGAAGTACCCACCAGTCACCTACCACTCCATCGACCCTCTCCTCAGGCCGTCCCTTCTGTTCTTGCTGTGGTGCAGACTAGACCAGCCTCCATTCTTTCCCCTGCCTCATTTCAGCTCGTCACAACTGTCCATCACGGTTTCCAACACAGCCACTCTCCCCTCTGAACCACCTTCTTCTCTCATGTCACTTAGTGACTACGTTATCTGGTGCTTCACAGTAAGATAGTCTTTATAAGATTGAAGCCTTGAAAATGTGAAGAAAAAAAAAACCCAAACATTTACAAGATTAAGCCCTTCGGGCTCTAGCTAGACACTCCTAGAGCATGGCTTTCCAGACCTTTCTCTCTCCAAAGTACACTAGAAGCAAGTGACATTTGTAAAGCCCATGGGGCCAGCCCAAGCCAGGCTCTAACTGGCCACTCTCAGGCTGAGGTTCCCAGGCATTTCCGAAGTTCATTCTCAGCTAGTTTTATTTCTTTATTTATTTTTTATTTTTTAGAGGTCTATAGGATTTAACACACCTCCAGTTCCATTCTAGAGCTGTATGCTGCTTGTTTGCCCTTTGGCTGTCTCCACAAAGGACATCAATCCCAGAGACATCAATCCTGCTAGACCAGGATGGTGGCGCCCAGCAGGACCAAGTCACCTGCCTTAGTGAGGAAAGTTCAGCCACATAACACCCTTTTCAAAAGCCTCACTCTAGCCAGCAGTGCCAGGGTCAGAAGGGGAGACAGAAGACCCTGAGGTCCCCGTGTTTGTGAATTCTCATTCTTTCTAGCAGTAGGGACCTGACAAGCCTGGGGATTCCAACAAAACTCTGAAAACCTGAGAACTACAGAGAAAGCCGCAGACCTGGGGGAATTGAAAGGAAGCCGCTGAGGGCCAGTCCTGCTGGAAGAGAGCTCTGCTGAGAGAAACCAAGGTCACACGCATGGGCCTGGGGTGGAGTACAAGTCCCCAGGAGAGGCGGGTGGAGAAGCCAAGAACAGAGGCAGAGATATGGCTGGGATTCCGATGACTCATCCCCTGTAGGCTGAGGGGCTGTTTTGGAAGAGCCAGTGGGTTACCAGTTGGAGGGGGGGCAGTGGGCCTTGAGGTTTCACATCCAGTCTTACTTCCTGTCTGCTCTCTGCTTCCTGAGTAGTGCAGATGCAATGTGACTAACAGGCTCAAGCTCCTGGACCATGCTTTCCTGGCATGAGACTGTGGACACTTGATTAATAGGGCGTGGTTGGAAGAGGTCAGAACTCTAGCTGTTGTCTTTCTGGGTAACTCTATCCCGACCCCACAATTACCTGTTATGTTTGGCTATGTACTCTTCCTGACTTGGGAGTTTTCATCCTCTTACTTTCTTTCTTTCTTTTTTCTTTCTTTCTTTCTTTCTTTCTTTCTTTCTTTCCTTCCTTCCTTCCTTCCTTCTTCCTTTCTCCTCCCTTGTCCTCCTCACATAACTCATCTTGAGGCTACCCTCAAGTTTGCTATGTAGCTGAGCATGGCTTTGATCCTTGAGTCTTTCCTCTCAAGCGATAGAATTACAAGCACGAACCACTACATCAGGCCTTCCCTCCCTTCCGGTAACACATTTTCTAAGCAACCTTCAGATCTTCCTAAGACCAAGCCTGGTCTCTTGACTGTGTTTCTTAAATCTTTTTTCTCAAACTCCCAGTGCAATAGTAAGATTCTCGATACACTTCCTCCAGCGAGGCCACTCCTCCTAATCCTTGTCAAGTAGTGCGACTTCCTGATGGCCAAGTGTTCAATATATGAGCCTGTGTGGGCCATCTAACCTCAAATCAGAGTCATTTTTTAGGGCAGGATATTCCTCTTTATCTCTCCAGCTTTGTGATGAAATTTTTGCTCTGAGTTGAGGGAGGTGTATTTCTAGAAAGATCTCCTGGTGGTCTCAGGGTGCAGCCAGTGTTGACCCTACTGTCTCCCAGGGTCAAGTGTGAACTCCTGTGTTTGTGCAGCCCTCCTGTTCTCCCTCACCCCCTGGGCTTATCTCCCCCTACTGCCCCCCCCCTTAGGCGCCAGCCGCATCAGACTTGCGCTGTTCCCGCAGGGGCAGCCCCTTCTCAGACTCCTCAGGTGTCATGGCAGGCTCTAGGAAGCCCTCTTCTGTGGACCGGCCTCCTGGACACCTTTATTCTGGCCTCTTTTGGTGTAGTACACCTTCCACCTGCAGGACGTTCTTGGCCTATCACAGAGCTTCTCCGTTTCCTCTGGGTGCCTCACCTGACACACTCCTCCATTATAGCACCCGCCGCTGAGCGAAACAGACAGGACTGCTGCTTTTCTAATAGGCTTTGAAGCCTCATAGCATCACTTACTCACTTACATGATTCACCAGCGCTGCTCAGCGTCCACTTTGTCTGGAAAAGAGGCTGACAGTATCTTTATCAACTTATTTATATTATTTGTGTGTGTTTGTGTAAACAGGTGTCTTAATCAGCGTTCTAATGCCATGACGAGACACGATGACCAACTTTTATAAAGGAAAGCGTTTGCCTGGAGTTTGCCTACAGTTTCAAAGGTTTAGTCCACTTTCATCGTGGTGGAAATCATGGTGGCACGTGTAGACATGGTGCTGGAGAAGCAACAGAATTCTACATCTGGATCCATAGGCAGCAGGAAGAGACTTGGGCTTTTGAAATCCCAAAGCCCGCCCCCCAGTGACACACTTCCTCCAGCGAGGCCACACCTGCTCCCACGAGGCCACACCTCCTAATCCTTCTCAAGTTGTGCCACTTCTTGATGACCAAAGTGTTCAACTATATGAGCCTGTGTCGCCCATTGTTATCCAAGCCTCCACAGCAGGTGTGTGGGAAAGCTAGAGGTTAGTCTCAGGTACTATTCCTGGGTGCTGTCCACCTTGATTTTTTGAGACAAGAGCTCTCACTTTTACTGGAATTCATTGAGTTACTAAGTGCTGGGCTGTCCCACCAGTGAGCCTCTTCTGTCCTCTCTTCCCAGCATAGGAATTATCAGCAATTAAAAAAAAAAAGTGAGTTCTTGGGCTGACACTCAGGGCATGATGATTGTGTGGCTGCCCGGCACTTTATCAATCCAGCCATATCCCCAGATCCCTGCATGAATTATTACAAAGCCTCATGGAAATGACCCAAGGAGAGATCATGTCATAGAGAGTAATACAGCCCAGGGCCAGGTACTCCCAAGCCCTCAAGAAGTGGTAGTTTTTGGTATTATCTGGTCCCCTGCCACTCCTCTAGGACTGTTCAATAGAAAGGTTATAAGTGTCACAGGTGTGAGCCACATATGTAATTTAAATGTATTTATTCTGTTTATTATATTAACATGTGTGTGTGTGTGTGTGTGTGTGTGTGTGTGCGCGTCATGTGTGTACATGTGGAGGTCAGGGAACAACATTCAGAAGTCAGCTCTCTCTTTCCATCACAGGATTTAGAGACTGAATTCTGGCCATTAGGCTTGGCAGCAAGCACTTTTATTTCACTGAGCCATCTCATCAGCCTCATACTACTAAATGCTTTAGTAGTCACATTTAAAAAAAGTTAAATAGTATGTCTTACTAAATTCAGCTAGTATGCCCCCAAATGTATCGTGCCAGCAGTTAATATGAATATTTTTAATGAGACACTTTCAGTTTTTAAAACCTCATCTTTGAAATTCTCTGTGCTTTTGCAGTGACAGGTTCCCCATCTCACTTTAGGCTCCTGACTTTTTAAGTGTTCCGTGGGTGGCTATAACCAGTAGCTACTGTATTGGACAAAACGTTGTTAGGCTTTAGAAGGACTGTGGCTGTCTTGACAATGGGCACCATGTCTGACGTTCATCTGCCTCCCTCAGCGCACAGCAGTGTAGTAGGGCTTGATAAATATTTATGAGTTGTTTCTGCATTAACTCAGGGTCACATGAGGCCGGTCGCCAAGGCAGGTGCTTTGCGAACAGTCAGAGGCTATAATGACAGGAAATGGAGTCCAGGCAGTGACGTGCCTTACTCTGTCAGAGACAGGATGGAATGAAGGGAGCACGGAGAGTCTCCCCAGCAAAGAAAACGGGCACAGAGCCTGGCCTCAGTGCTGCCGGCTATCCGTGTAAGTTCTCACGGCTGTGACCAATAGCCATGGCAGAGCACAGCTAAAGGAAAGGGGTTTATTTTGGCTCAGGGTTTTAGGGGGACACAGTCCTTCGTAGTAGGAGGATGTGACGGCAGGAATGTGAGGCAGCTGGTCACACTGCTCTTTAGTCATGAAGCAGAGAGGTGAATGCAGCATTCAGCCAGCTTTCTTGCTTGTTCAGTCTGAGGCCCCTGCCGTCCTGAAGGTCTGCCCTCATTCAGTCTTACCTCTTCAGCTAAACCCGTCTGAAAACACCCTCATAGTGATGCGCCCTCTGTTCAAAATCCAGTGAATCTGACAATTAGCCTTAAACATTATGAATCTCAAGTTAATGTAGAGGCAGCTTGTCGCACCCACTGACAGGGCACTTCTATGGGAGAAAGTGGACTGGATGGAGCTAGGGAGTGGTTATACTAACTGGTGTGTGTTCTAAAGAGGCCAGACCAGGATGGTGGATCCCTTGGAGCTCAAGTTATAAGTGGCTTCGAGTCAACTAATGTGAGCACCAGAGAGCTGGACTCTAGTCCTTTGGAAAGCCCTCAAGTGCTTCTAACTGCTAAGCCACCTCCAAGCCTACCTCTTTTTTGAGCTAGTGTCTGTTGCTGAACTAGGAGTTTACATATTCCAGTGGTCTGCCTGGCCAGCTAGCCCTGGGGTCCTCTGTCTCCATCTTTCGTTGCTGGGGTTACAACCGTCACCGTGCCTGGCTTTTATGCAGGCACTGGAGATCCATACTCAAGCCTTCAGATTCTTTCAGCAAGTGCTTTTATCCACCAACCCATCTCCCCAGCCCATAATTTATTTCAAAATTCTGGCTCGCTGCCTTGATGGGAGCCAGCAGTTGCTCATTCATCTGAGGCTTGGTGTCCTCTCCGTTGTACGTACTGGCCCTTGAGTCCATCAAGAACCAACTTGAAATCCCCAAAGAGTGATGGGCCCGAGAATACGGTGACATCAGGCCACATGTAAGTATAACCATTTATTTTTTCCTGGACCGTGGTTGTTCTCAGCGAGAAAAACTGATCCAAAGCCCTCATGCATAATGGAGATGAGTGTCTATAATAGCGAACTCTAATCAATTGTGAAATCCAGTCGATGCTGGTGTGCCTCATCTGGGAAACAAATGTATTAACCAAGGAGGGGGGCCATGGTCTGGACACCCGCTAGAGAAAAGGGAACCCCCCCCAAGGAGTAGCAATTTGTTAATGTTTTTCTAAGGGAGCCTGTCTAGCTGACAGGAACATCCGCTTAGCATGACAGGTGGGCCCAGGAGGAAAGAAGTGCTAGGCCGTCTTAGCTTACCGACAGGACCCATTAAGATCATCCTGTAAGGCTCTGGCACCCGAGCCAGATGGGCTGTGTGTGAGAACCGCTCCTTTCCCCAGCACTGACAGTGGGTATGAAGGACGCTCTGAGATTCCTCAAGATCAGTTGTCTCTGAACTAACGGATTTTCTGCCTAGTTCATCCATTGCTTGAGGCCTTGTTTAGCTAGGGCTGGTCTCTGACCTGGCTGGTCTCTGACCTGGCTGGTCTCTGACCTGGAAGAAACTGACTCAACAGACTGCCTCTCATCACAGAGGAGAACCTGGTACTGCTACCTCCCTCCTGCCATCCTGTTCTTCTCCTTCCTTCCTTCCGTCCTTCCTTCCTTTCTTGCCTTTTGCTTTTTTCTATCTTCATTTTTCTACTTCTCCATTAACCTTCAACCTGACACATACATGTGCACACGTGTACACACACACACACACACACACACACACACACACACGCCTCGTGTAGGGTTTCTTCTTATAGGTCTCCTTCCCTCCCTCCCTCCTCCTTTTCTCCTTCTCCTCGTTTTTCCTCCTTCTCTCCTTCCCCCTGCTCCCCTCCCGGGCTCTCATGAATCCATGAATCCCACTTCCCAAGTGCTGGGATTCCAGGAGTGTGCCCCACGCCTAGTTTACTCAATGCTGGGATTGCACCCAGGACTTCCTGCTTCTCAGGCAAGTGCTCTACCAACCCAGCCACACTCCTAGGTTCACGGCACAGCCTTGTGTTTAATCTCGAGGATTCTGTGGCTGCGGAGTTTGAGTATCGGTGCTGTTGCCAAGCAGTTCTGAGCTCTCGGAAAAGCTACTTTAAGGTCTCAGTGACTCTCTGTAAAACAAGAGTAATCACACCGGTTCTATAGGATAATGTCAGAATTAAATAGTGTGGGCTTAGGGCTGCTGTGTGTCTTCCTTGTTAGCTGAACAAGCAAGGTTCAGTGCCCATCCTGGACCAGGTGCATGCTGGGGCTGGTGATAGATGTGGCAGAGATGTAGGTACTTGGCTGGGAGGAGAGGGAAGCTGGGCATCTCAAAGCACACCCAAACAAGTGCTGGCAAGGTGCTAGGCCTACTGTCATTCAGACACATGCGTCTCTGTGTTTTTTACTTCTCATTGTCGAGAGGGTCACAGCGGCATGCAGGGGCCAGAGGAGTACAGCCCAAGGGACTCGGGGTAAGGCATAGAAGCAGCTCACAAGGAAGGGAAGGGTGGTTGGGAGCTGGTTGGGTCCTCCAGGACCCATGCCTGCTTCTCCCCAGGCAGCAAAGACGTCTTCAGTAAGACCCTGTTTCAAAAACAAACAAACAAACAAACAAAAACAAAACAAAATCCCAAAACCAAACCAAACCAACCAACCAACCAACCAACCAACCAACCAAACAAAACCCAAGAAATGATACGTGATACATGTTTATGCTGCAGAGTTAGCAATTGAAAGGAAAGTGATGTAGCAAAGGATGTGGGAAAGGGGCTGGGCCTGACCTGCTGCTAGGCTTTCTCCAGCTGCCTGGAGGGAGCATTATAAAATCCAAGGAGTAGCTGGGAGTCCTGTAAGGCAGAATGCAGAAGGCTCTGGCTTTGATCCCAGAACCTCCAACTCACATAAAAAACCACAACACAGTACAGAAATCTTTGCCCTTTTACTTGGTGGTATTGTTTTTTATTCTTCTTTTGATTTTACAGAACCGAGGCCTGTTTTGGTTCATCCCCTGCCTCCCGCCCTCCCCCGACCCACAACAGGCATAATGACAATATCATCAATTCACCATTTAGAAACCTATAATTCAGGCTGGGAGATAGCTCAGTTGCTCAAGTGCTTGCCTTTTATAAGTTCAGTGTCTTATGTAACAACCAACCAACGACAACGAAACAAATGACCCCAGGTGTGACGGTATGAAATTTCTAATCCCAAAGCTGGGGTCAGAGACATAGCAGTCTCTGGGGCTTTCCGATCAGCTAGCCCATCTGATTGTTGAGCTTCTGGCTGGAAAGAAACTTTCCTTTTTTTCTTTTTCTTTTTCTTTTTTAAAAAAGATGGACGGTACTTGGGGAGTTCCAGAGTTGTTTTCTGTCTTCTATACTCAGGAACACACACACACACACACACACACACACACACACACACACACACACACACACCTAATCTTTTAAAATGTATCTTAGTTTTGTTTTATACATGAGTATTTTGGCTTCCTGTATGCATGTGGACCACATGTGAGCAGAGGGCCCATGGATGTCAGAAGAGGCCGTTAGACCCATTGGAACTGGAGTTTTAGGTGGTCATAAGCCAGCATGTATGTGCTGGGAACAGAACGTGGGTCCTCTGCAACCATCAAGTGCTGTCTCTCTAGCCCCTCATGTCTTTTAGTAGGTTCATAATGTTTTGCCTCTGTCACTACAAACAACTTTAGGATGTTCTTACAATTTTTAAGGTATTCTCAGACCTCTTAGTTATTAAGGCTTCTCATTCTGTCCTACCCAGGCAACCACTAACCCTTCAGCCTTTAAGAACTTCTGATAGATATGTTTATGTAATTGGAAGCATGTGTGAGTGTGTGTATGAGCAAGTGTGCATGTGTGTGTGTGTGTGTGTGTGTGTGAGTGGTGAGAGAGCACGTGTGTGTGTGTGTGTGTGTGTGTGTGTGTGTGTGTGTGTGTGCCTGAGACAGAGAGATATGCTTAGAAAAGACGAGTATGTACTGTGCACACAGCTGTGACTTCCTGAGAACTGTGCTCATGTGTCATAGCCACATGTATGATTTGGATAGCTTCTGTAATGACATCATTTTTGTCCGCTGAGGAGACTTCCTCCACCCTAGCATGGTTTCTGAGATGCTTTGTATGGGAGTCAGGCTGATAGACAAAACCACAGGTCACAGGGTTGAGGGAATCCTTTGGACGGCCCATGCTTTGACTATAAATAGAATTTATGTTTTTGAGACAGGCTCAGAAATTGCACATTTATGCTGGGAGAGGAAGAAACCATGCTTGAAGGTCGTAAGCACAGAGGCCTTCAGCCAATCTATACCTATCAGCATTTCTCCTCAAAAGATCTCTATAAAAACAAGCATTGTTTCCACAGAGGCAGTTTACAAAGCAGGTTTGATGGTTGGGATAGAATTCTTGGCTCTCAGCCAAGGCTGAGATCCTTCCTTCTCTTCATTGGAGGGGTTGATGGCAGCTGACAAGCCATCTCTGAAAGGGCCTTGCTTCCCCAGCGTTTGAGAGTCTTGGCCTGTCTAATCTAAAGGGGGACGTGAGGATGTCGAGCTTGGAGAATACAGGATGATTATTTGGGTGAACCCCCAAAGACAGCATCAGTAACAGTCTGAGGAGTTCCTACAGACCTCTGCTCGGTGCAGCCAGGAGGCTTGATTTCAGATTTCTCCTTCTCTGAGCTGGGGAGATGGCTCAGGAGGTGTAAGTGCTTGATGCCCCAACCTGAGGCCTGGATCCCTGAAACCCCCTGTGAAGAGCCAGATGCTATAGCACCTGTCTGCAATCCCAGAACTCCTAGGGTGAGAGAGAAAAAGGCAGGGCAGAACTGGCTAGAGGCTCATGGGCCAGAGGGGAGTACAGAGACAGAGAGACCCTACCTCTGGTATAAAGACCCCAAAAGTTGTCATCTGACCTTCACATGGATTCTATCTCCACTCTCTCACAAAATAATACTTAAACAAATAAATAGACCCCGCCCCCCTCTATTCTTGGCCACTAACCCCTTCTGGTCTCATCATGGCCTCAGGCAGGATAACACTTCTATTATCGATGGTGACTTGATCCAGCTTTGCTCATGACTCAGCAGCAATGATGGCCTGTCACACTTGGCGATTCAGAGAGATGCTGAACGATTTTCAAGTGGAAGCATGCACCAGTGAATGTGAAATATAAGTACATGCCAATAATTTTGAAGTCCAAGTACGCCCCAGACACAGGTGTGCCTAACAACTGGCTCCCTCATACGTTTCAAAATGATTTACTTTGAAATTCCAGTGTAACCAGAAGGCCTGTGTTTTCTCCAGCGAGCCCCGTTATCTGACTGTGACCTGGAATCACATGGGGGTGAAGAGCTGCTGTGCTATGCAGGGGCGCTAGAGCTTTCATGTTGCTATGACAAAACACCTGCCAGTAGCAACATAAGCAACACAAGAAGGTTTAGGAGCTGGGGAGCTGGTTCAGTCAGAAAGCGCCAGATATGCATGTGTGAAGACCTGTGTTTGTTTGCATTTACAGAACTGACATAAAAAAGCTGGGCATGGGAGTACTCACAGTCACATGTAACTGGTAAACTGCTCTCTCTCTCTCTCTCTCTCTCTCTCTCTCTCTCTCTCTCTCTCTCTCTGTCTCTCTCTCTGTCTCTCTGTCTCTCTGTCTCTCTCTCTCTCTCTCTCTCTCCTTCCCTCCCTCTCCCTCTCCCCTCTCTCCACATCTCCCTCATCCCCCCACCTCTCTCTCTCTCTCTGTGAAACAAGATCCCCAGAGCTCACTGGCCAGTCAATCTAGTCAAATTCAGGGCCCCTAATTCAGTGAGGGGCCCTGTCTCAAAAGAAAAAGGTGTTGAGCAATCTGGCAAAGACACCTAATGTCAACCTCTGACATTCTCATCCATACATCACACACACACACACACACACACACACACACACACACACACACACACAGAGACACACATATCTGTACATACATATGCACACTCACAAACTAATAAGTACTTATGGTTTGAGGTTCTAGTCCACAATGTGGGGAAGGAAGGAAGCCATGAGCTGGAGGTGGATGGTCACATGGCATCCACAGGCAGGAAACAGAGGAGGATGAATGCTGGCGCTCAGCTTGCTTTCTCTTATTTTGTCAGTTCAGGACCCCACCCAAGAGACTGTCCACCAAATTAAACCTTCCTGAAAATGCCCACACCTATCTGCAGACAACCCCCAGAGGTGGGTTACCATGGCAACTCTTAATCCAATAAAGTTGGCAAGGAAGATTAAGCCTCATACCAAGTTACAGAGCTGCTCACTCACACAGGTTCCAGTGTGATGGCTGTGCCAGCCCACCATCAGTGAGCTTTGGTAAGACTTAATGGTACAAGGTCCTAGGTGTGGATCAACCACATCAAAGCCCAGGCAGGCAGAGGTTTTAGTAACTCTTAAAACCATGCTATGAATTTGAAATTCTTAACATATCCTGGTCTTCTCTTTGTCCCTTCCATAATGCATCTCTGTTTTTCTCTCCCTCCAAAAAGCAGTTGAACTTGGCTTTGTCTGGGTTTCCTAGGAAATTCCAGCCTGCTCGCTACCAAGTTCACACTCATTGCCCTACTTGTAATCTCTTTGTGCAGTGTGTATGGGATGGCAGGCTCAGGAGGAGAAAAGGACTCAGATCGTTATGGTTAGGCAAGACTTTTGGAAGTTGTCGCTTGCCTTGCATCCACAAAGAGTGTGTGAGGAGCAAGTGGGTAGGAGATTGGCTTCAGGTGCATCAGCTTACTTGCCTCTTCTCATTTCTCATGAATACTTCTGGGAACGGCTGCTAGGGCCCCACTGCAGCTTCTCTGTCTGTCTGTCTGTCTGTCTGTCTGTCTATCTGTCTGTCTCTCATCTATCTATCTGTATGTATCTATGTCTCTATCTATCATATCTATCTATCTATCTATCTATCTATCTATCTATCTATGTATCTATCTATGTATCTATCTATGTATCTATCTTCTATCTTGCCTGTTTGCCTGCCTAGCCCTCCTTCTCTATGCTTTGGGAATTGAACCCAGACCTTCATGCGTGCTCTACAAACGCTCTACTTCTGAACCTCAACCCCTCCTTCCCATTTGTAAAAGGACTCCTGGCCATGGCCATTTTGTTCCTTGTGCCCACATGTTGACAGTTACCTGTCTTCCTAGATGTATTTTTTTTTTCTTTTTGATTGCTAGTCGTGATAGCGGCTCACACTCAGCCAGGCCCTGAGAACTGTTGTTGCTCCTAGGCTGCCCACCTCCAGTCTAATCTTGGCTACCACCTTGACCTGACCTTGCCATTGAACTTGGCTGAATTGGTCCCATTCATCCAGACTGCAGCTAGAGCTTGGGATGGAAATGCCTGCTCTTTATTTTCTAGGTGCAAAGTAGTCACTGAGAGCCTTAGAGTCCCAGTGGACAGTGTCCCTCGATGGTGGCCTTGAGCTGTGTGTGCATTTGTCCACATCCTCTTCCCACTGCTTGATTTTGTAAATTTTATTTTACATGCATTCTGGGGCTCTGAACTCATGCTTGAACAGCAAGCACTTTAGCCACTGAACTGTTTCTCCACCCACTCCCACATGATTCTTTGAGATCGGAGACTCTCACTGGCCTTCCTGACTTCACTGAGGTTGATGGCTGGCCAGCACCAGGGATCCCTCTGTCTCCTCTCTCCCCTCACAGCACTGAAGTGACCAACTTACAGATGTAAGCCATCATGCCTGGCAAGACTTTTCCTTCTAAAACAAAATGAAGACAGAGCCCCATGTGTGGCTTCTTAGGCAGAGAGCACTGTTAACACCTGGTTACCTTGTAAGGGTTGCTTTTTTTTTTTTTTTTTCCAGTATTTGGCTTCTTGTTAAGCATTTCCCCAGGCTTGCTGAGCGATCGAACATCCCTTCAGGACTCTTATGGATTCCAGCTTTCTATTTTTAGCTCATGCTTGTATTTTCTGAGTTCCTGTGTCAAAGCTCGAGTTACGTTATTATGGATTCTGCTTCTCTTCACTGGGATGGCTGGAGTTAATTTTGAGTTATAATGTTGAAAACAGCTAACATTTGTACAGAGCTTTACAAGATTTGAGGCTGATCACCTGCAATTTTTTTGTTTGTTTTATCTCTGTGACAATTCTGGGAAGCTGTTTTGTTCCAGTTGTCTTTTTTTTTTCTTTTTTTTTCATCAAGGAGGTCACTGAGGACCCAGTTGAATATAGACAGTGCCAAGGTGACAGAAAAGGTTTTACTGTTTTCTTTTTGCGTAGTAAAACTCCCCCGTGTGTGTGTGTGTGTGTGTGTGTGTGTGTGTGTGTGTGTGTGTGTGAGAGAGAGAGAGAGAGAGACAGAGAGAGAGAGAGAGAGAGACAGAGAGAGAGAGACAGAGAGAGACAGAGACAGAGAGAGACAGAGACAGAGAGAGACAGAGAGACAGAGAGACAGACAGAGACAGAGACAGAGAGATAGAGAAAGAAGGAAGGAGGGGACAGACAGGAGAGAGGAGTGAGACAGACACACAGAAAGAGACAGAGGAGAGGGAGAGGGAGAGGGAGAGAGGGAGAGAGAGAGAGAGAGAGAGAGAGAGAGAGAGAGAGAGAGTGAGATTTAAGAAAATATGGATATAGCTGTAGATAGAGGGAAGAGTTGAGGAGGGGCTGGAGATGGCTGCTCTTGCAGAGAACCTAGGCTCAGTTCCCAGCACCCACATGGTAGCTCACAACTGTCTATAACTCAAGTTCTAGGGACCCTGACACCCTCTTCTGATCTTCATGAGCATGACACAAACACAGTATACAGACATACATACAAGCAAAACACCCATAAACATAAAAAAATTAAAATCAAGGATTTAAAGAAAGAAAGCAGGAAGCAAACAGGACAGAGAAGTGACTGAGAACGAGGCATAAAATAGCACACTTGGATGAAGATGCTGTAATGAACTCTGACTTTTTATGCTAACCTAAAAGAAGCAAATATATGTGTGTCTTCTCATTTTACTGTCCAGTAGCTAGCATAATCACCATCAGAGAGTGTTCATCTAGCAACTGGTGGGAGCAGATGCAGAGACCCATAGCCAAACATCAGGTGGAGCTCAGGAATCCTACAGAAGAAGGGGAGGAAGGATTGGAGGAGCGAGAGGAGTTAAGGACGCCGTAGGAACATGACCCACAGAATCAACTAACCAGGGCTCCTAGGGACTCAGAGACTGACCAGACCATCAGGGAGCCTACATGGGTCTGAGCTAGGTCCTCTGCGTACATGTTATGGTTGTGTAGCTTGCTGTTCTAGCTCTGGGAACAGGGGCTGTCTCTGACTCTTTGGTCTTCTTTTGGGACTCCTTTCTCCTGTTGGGTTGCCTCATCTAGTCTTGATGTGATGATTTGCACCTAGTTTTGTTGCAATTTGATATACCTTGTTAGGCTGATATTCCCAGGAGTCCTGACCTATACCGATGGGAAACTGAGAGGGTCAAGAAGTGGATCTAGGGAAGAGGGCAGGTAGGCGGTGGGGGGGGGGGTACTGGGAGGAGAGGAGGGAGAAGAAACTCGAGTTGGGATATAATATATGAAGGAAGAACAAATAAAAGAATTTTTAAAATGTGGTGATGAATACATAAGCAAATACATGTGTCTTCTCATTCCACTGTCCAGTTACTACAGCTATGAGCGCGTGCGCGCGCACACACACACACACACACACACACACACACACACACACACACACACACACACAATTTACTTTGGTCACATTGACCTACCCTCCCTCTATTACTTGCTCTTGTTCCCTTCCCCCTTCATCTGGTACCCTCCCTCTTTCCAATCTTCATCCTCTTCCTCATCTTCCTCCTCTCCCTCCTACCCCCCCCCCCCCCCCCCCCCCGCTCCTTTGGTGTTACTGAGGATTGAACCCAGGGGCTTCTGCATGCCAGGCAGGCACTCTGTCACTGAGCTACCCTCCCAGTTTTTCATGTCTTTATTTTTTAAAAACTAGATTCTACACATGAGAGAGAATCCTAAGAAATATTTGTGTTTCTGAGCCAGGCTTATTTTCCTTAACATGTTTATCTGCAGTTCCATCCATTTTTTTTTGTTGTTGTTGATAATATTTTGTTCTTCTTTTCTTTTCTTTTCTCTTCTCTTCTTTTCTTTTCTTATTTTTGACTCTTTTTATTGATTCTCTGTGAATTTAACATTCCCTCTCCATTTGTACCCACCTTTGCAACCTCCCCCATAAGAGAGGAGAAAAATCTCATTGTGGAAGCTGTAGTGTGTCAGTGTGTACCACAGTATACCATTTTTGCCCACACTTCTTTACTTGCAAATGCTGATTGTAATGAGTCGCTGGTCTGGTTTGAGGCCTCTGGCTTCTGTGACTGTATCAATATGGGGACCTCACTGGGACTCCTCTCAGATATCTTTTTGTTACCCTATGTCATGGCGATCCTCTAGTTCTGGATCTGCAGGGCTGGCCCTTTTATGTGCTCCGGCAGTTCATAGATGGGATAGGTGTTGGGGTGGGGCCAACTCAAAGGCCTGGATCTGGGCCTGATCTGGTCACCCTGCTGGCCCTCCCACTCTCATATCCTCAGGGTGGCTCACTGGCAACCCCTGAAACCAGGGACAACTCTACTCTCCCTGCTTTCCAGGTTCTGTGCAGGGCCAGCTCTTCCAAGTGTTACAGCCAGTGAGGGGCAGGGACAGCTCTCCTGCCAAGGCCAGGTCTCCTACCTGCCACAGGTGGTGAGGAGCAAGGTGGGGCGGGGGGCAGGAGGGGAGGCTATTTATCTCTCCCTTGTCAATACTACTAACTTGGGCCAGATCTCTCGTGCTCGTATTCTTGGGGCTGGCTCACTGGAAAGTCTCACAATGCACTGCAGCTGGCTGGGGTGGGATCAGCTTTCCTGTTCTCATACCCCCAGGGCCAGCTCTCCCAGGATCTCCAGGTGAGGGATGGGGCCAGTTCTGACCCTGGGCGGTAGTCCAGCCCAGGGATGTTTGCCTGACCTTTGGTGGTAACATACCTCTGATTCTGCAGGACTACGGACCCAGATGTGGCCCCGGGTCTCCACAGCAAAGGAGAGGACCCCACCATGGTCCCAGGTGGCATCCCTGGCTACTCACACTGGCCCGTTCTTCACTACCCTCTAGTCCTCCATTCTGCCTCTTGTCATTGTGCCACATCCTTCTGTTTCTCTTTCCTTTTAATTTCTCTACCACTTGCTTGTTTCTCTTAATGATGCTCAGAGTCTCTGAGTCTCTGGGGTTGTGTCAGGAGTGCCATGCCCCACTCATACGGTATGGCACTGGGCAGGGATCCCCTCAGGTATAGTCTGCCCCTCAGGTCTGTGCAGCGCCAGGACTGGTGGTCACACCAGAATGTCCCCATGCGAGGGTGAATGTCCTCTGTCTCAGGCTAACTCCTGTCTGGGGCTCGTGGTCCTAGGCGTTCTTCTAGTCTCCTGCTTGCTCCCTGTCCTGGGAGATCAGCAGAGTCGGTGGAGTGGAGTCTCGGGCTCACCTTTTTTCCGGGACTGTTGTTGAGCTATTTATTATTCAGATGTTCATGGGTCAGAACACTGGGAGTAGACATGGCCTCTCTCCTCGCTGCCACCTACTGACGCACATACAACACAGCAGCCACACCTGGATTGCCTCTAAGGGCAGATTATTTTGATTTTCTTTACGGTTGAAAATAAAGCCCCTTTGCATATGCGCATATATGCCACATAGTCATTTAGCCACGGGAGGCCACCTAGCCTGGCCCTTGGGCTATTGGGCTATCATGAGGGCCATGCGAATGCTGGTGTCTGTGTAGTTAGCGGACTTACCTGTCTTCTCAGGAGTGGTCTCTCATCTTCATGTGCTCCATGAACACTTCACTCACAGAGCCATCTCCATCCTCCCATCCTCATCTGTGCTCCCTCCTGGAGCACTTTACCCACAGGGCCACCTCCTTGGCCCACCATATATTTTGGATTGCCTGTAAGACTAAGCTTCTCTGTTATTGAGCTTTTGCATTTCTTCCTGCAGACTTGCTTTCGTGTTCTTTGTCCTGCAGTCTAGGTATTTCCAGTTCTGCAGATTGATTTTCAAGGTTTTGTAGGGGTTAAATGGTACCTAATTCCGAATGCTCCTCCTCCTGTTCATACTGCCTGCCCCTACTATAAAAGCCTAAGAAGGGATTTCAGCTTTTTTTTTTTTCCTGCAGGAGAACAATTAGCGCAATCAATTCATAGTAAGTTTAAGTGGCTTATCTTTCATCTCTCCCCAGTAGCTCTCCCAGGGCCTAGAGGCTGGCACATAGTATGAAGAGATACACATGTGGTTACAGATATGCCAGGTGATACCCTCTGAATGAATAAACCTCCATGGTTCCCAGGGATTAAATAGGATTAGGATGAGGGTAGAGACAGGGCGCTCCGGTGAGATAGCTTTCAAATCAATATAATCTTTCTAATAGACTTAGGTACTTCAAGGTAGAAGGAGCTAGCATAAGCCACAGTGAGTTCCCAGACAGAGGGATACTCCACGCTTAGAGAAAGTCAGCCTCATTCTGGGGGGTAAAGAGTGATTATTTCACATTACAGGGGCTTCTTTTCTAGCAGTGGGCTGGAATAAAACTGTGTCTCCTGGTTTTGTCCGAGGATCTTGTTCTAGGTCAGGCACCCCAAGTGTTACTTGCTATGTGTTGGTGGCTCCTCGGGGGTTGATTGGCTCATGGCACACTGGTGTCCTTGGGCTCATCAGAGATCCATGTCTCTGTGGTGTTGGGATGTCTTCCTTGGGTGATGATGCAGAGGCGGTCTGTTTGCCTTAGAGAATCTATCGGACTGTGTGCCTCCTGAGCCTGCTTACCCGTCCTACCTTCCTTCTTGCCTACCTGAATATTTGGGACCAATTTGTATCCCAACCTCTTAAGCTTGATGCCTGAAAATCAGTGTTGCATCCCCCAGCTCGACCCCAGACACAGCCTTTTACCAGCTTGGCACTAAGTAGGCTAAGCTGGCTGGCCAGTAAGCCCCAAGGGTAGAACTGCCTCAACCTCCCCAGTATTGGGATTACAATAAGCCACCACACTTGCTTTCTATACAGCTTCTGGGATCTGAGCACTTTGACACTGAGGCATCTTCTCAGAACGACCTGCCCTACTTTATGCATGATCGGATAGGATCAACCTGAGCTTAATGAAATTACTCAAGGTGTCACATGGTGAGGGCGTGGGAACCCAGGAGCCAGTGGTGCTGGGGCTCAGTGCTCTCCGCACCTGCCAGCACTTTCTAAAAAGGTTTGTGTTTCTGAGAAGGTGGGGAATGTTGATGATGGAGATGCTGGGGATGCAGATGCTGGGGAGGGGGGGGGTAGGTAGAAACGATGACAGTGGGGGGCAGTGATGTGCCATCCCGCTTTTTCTGAGCCTCAATTTCCTTGTGTGTAGAGGGAGATGGCCTTGTCTCTAGGGTTCTCTGGCCTGGAGCTTCCCAAAGAATTCTCTGGAAGGCAGACCAGCCATGGCAGAGGCTTAGTAGCAGTTGAATGTATTCTGGCCCTTAAACCTTAGCTCATTGGAGTCCTCGCTGACACACTGACAAAGAGCATCCAATAAAAGCCTGGAGACATCTCAGGTGATCCTGACAGGAGCAGGCAAAGGGGGTTCTCCATGAGATGGCATAGATGGAGCTGGAAACAATCCATGCCTCTCATGGGAGCATGGCCACCAGGTCATGACAACCGCATCGACTGCATCGATTTCCACTGCTTTGATAAGGAAGGCGCTCCCTCTACTCAAGATGTATGTTGTGTGGGAGCCATGCATCCTGCTAGCTTAGCCCTCAGAGCTTTCTCAGAACACAGTGACCCAGGAGGCTCTCCGATTTGGAGTGAAGGGTCCAGGTTCACAGGGTGACCCAACCTGGCCATGTGGTCTTGACCTAGAAGGGCCACAGATTCCCTGTGTGTGTGTGTGTGTGTGTGTGTGTGTGTGTGTGTGTGTGTATGGCGGCTTATGTTGGGAAGAAATCACAAAAGCACCTTCTCTCAGGAACGTGCTGCTAAGAATCAGGTAGCTGGGTGACCACAAGCTCCATAACCATTGGAGCCCAGTTTCTCTTCTGTGAAATGGGCAGAACAGCAGTACTCTCAGGAGGACTATGTGAATGACCTTATACATAATGACCGCCTCATGTGAAAAGCGTGGACATGGTAGGTAGCTCTCCGATGTCTCCTTGCAGGCTGGAAGCTTCCAAAGAGCAAGATCATTTCTGTTCCTTTCCTTCCTCCTTTGCTCTTGCTCTCTCCCCATGGGTCCCCCTTCCTCCCCTTTGCCCCTTTTCCTCTTCCTCTTTTTCCTCCCACCCCTTCTTTTCCCCTTCTCCTTCCTCTTCTCCTCTTCTCTCCTTTTCCCTATTCTACATTCTCTTCTTTTTTTTTTGTCTCTCTTCCCTTCCCCCTCATTTTACTTTCTTTTTTGTGACTCAGTGGATGAGTGTCATTAGGATTGCTTCCAAGAGCACAGAGTGGGTGGATGGGGGAGGGAGTGAACAGATGGGGCACAGGTGTTAACATGGGCACCTACCAGTGGTCATACTACTGGAGAAAGTGTCTCTTCCTTTCCCAGCAATCACTAATGGCAGCAGCTCCTGAGAGGGTCCTGCTAATAACCTCAGTGATGGGTAGGGGCTCACGAACCCTTTCCAAAGGGCAGGATCTCACATATCTGGGGCAACACGATGCATGCAGTGCTCACAGTGTGTGTTTGTAGTGGAACTTGGATACGTACTTACTAAATCCATGCAGAGTGGGTGATGCTTTGCTGGGCTAGTTCTTTGTCAACCTGATGCAAGATGAAGTCATTTTGGAAGAGGAAACATCAGTGAGAAAATGCCCCTACCAGGTTGGCCTGTGGTGCATTTTCTTGTCTGATGGTTGATGCAGGAGGGCCCAGCTCCCGTGGGTGGCACTATCTGTGGGCTGGTGAGCCTAGGTACTATAAAAAAGCCAGCTGAGTAAGTCATAAGGAACAAGCCAGTAAGCAGTACTCCTCCAGGGGCCACTGAGGCAGCACATCCGGAGAAAGTGGGGGTGTATTTGACTAAATTTGTTTTGGAATACATAAACTTAACATGAGGGACCCCTATGGTTCTTTCTCTCTCACACCAAGACTGAAATCCACCCACATTTTTCTCCCATCACTCCCTCCTGGTGGCCAAGCTGCTCCCAGTCCTGATCAGACACCTATGTGGAAAAAATGTTTCTGTCGCTCTTGGGAACACAAGGCCCTAGAAGAAGTGATGTCTGACTGGCAGCCTGAGGCAGGGACAGCAGTAGCTGAGAGACACCTCATAGCCTTGGGCAGGCGATGCAAGCTGATGTGCAGATCTGTGACACTGAAGCAGGGCTCCTGTCTTTCAAGAGTAAATGCCCAGACTTTCAGAAAAAGCCTCTTAATATTTACACAGCAAATAAGAAAAGAAGAAGAAGAAGAAAAAAAAATCCCAACCAACCAACCAAAAGAAACCCCACCAAGCCGTGTCCAAGGCTCGAGTCTAACAGAAGGCCTGTGCACCCTTGCTCAGCCTGCAGCCTTCAGATTTGGATTCCACCAGAAGATGGGGAGGCAGAGTTCAGGTGAGAGCAGCTGCTGAGGGAGTGTCCCTACTCCCCGCCCCCATGCTGCCCACAGCCGGCCATTTGTCCAGCAGCTTTCCTTCACACAGATGAAAGAGATGCGATGCACAAGGGTGACATTTCTGTCATGAAGGCTGAAGGGCCTGTGAGGGAAGCAGCATTTGGAGAAACTGAGGCACTTGCCTTGACACCACAAGTCACCCTCAGAGGAGCAATGCTGAGGCTGGAATCTGGGCAACAGTGAGCCTTTTGCTTAAGCAGAGTCTCTTTATTGATGTGTCCAGGAGGTGGGAGGCTAGTCCTTGGGCTTGCTTGCATCTGACAGACCTATCTGGAACCTTAACTCTGCCCCTGCAGGGGCTACGAGGCCCTCCCCCCCCCCACCCCGCCCCTTCCTCCCCGACAAGGGACTTCCCCTAAGCCAGATTTTCTCCTCTGGGTAACAGGGGTAGTAATACAACTGACCCCCTGGGAAGGGGGATTGTAAGAATTGTATGAGGTTGAATTGGGCGTCGTGGTGGCACACTTCTTTAATCCCAGCACTTGGGAGACAGAGGCAGGCTGATCGCTCGCTGTGAGTTTGAAGCCAGCCTGGTCTACAAAGCAAGTACAGGACAGCCAAGTCTACACAGAGAAACCCTGTCTCAAAAAACTACAAACGAACAAACAAACAAACAAAAGAATGTATGAGGCCATGTGGAAAGGAGGCTTAATTCAGACTGTGTTCAAGTGCCTATCACAAGAAAGATACCATGACTGTAGGAGTCTGTGGACCTGACTTCTAGGGAGCTCCTGGAAGGATTAGAAACTGGTAGCCCAGGTCTCTAATCCCAGTAGAGGAGGAGGGTGGAGTTCAAGGCTAGCCTCAGCTGTACAGAGCCCATGGACAGCCTGAGCTACATGGTAAGTCTGCCTCAAAAACTGAAAGCAGCTGGGTCCAGTGGTAGAGGCAGGAAGCCAAGATCATCCTTGGCTTCATGGCAAGTTTGAGTCCAGCCTGGCCTGCCTGAGATCCTGTTTTGGAAACCCAAACCCATGCCTGTAATCTCAGCACTTGGGAGGCAGAGACAGGCGGATCTCTGAGTTCGACGAGGCCAGCCTGGTCTACAAAGCAAATCCAGGACAGACAGGCTACACAGAGAAACCCTGTCTCGAAAACCCCTGCCCCACCCAAAAAAGAAAAAAACCCAAAGAAGAAAGAAAATAAGGAAGCCAAGGCTGAGTTTGAGTTTTTTTCTTGGTACACACACACACACACACACACACACACACACACACACACACACACACACACACCCCGGGTACTTTTCTCTCCTTTAGGAAATATACAAATTAATTAAAATATGAGCCCTGAAGACAAAGGACTGACAAGCTGGACACAAAGATGAGAACTTGGACCCTTGTTAGTGAAGTTTGAGATGTCCTGACTTCGCTGTGTGGTGTGCCAGCCGGCCAGGTGGCTGACTGCGTGCAGGGCAGGACACACCGGTGCTGGATCAATGTGGCAGGCGTGCTTTCTGCTCCTCTGAGTCTGGGAGTCCACTCAAGGGTAGAAGTACTAGCAGGAAGATGCCCAGACCACAGGGATAGGAAGGCTGCTCCTAATTGCCACTGGGAGCAGAGTGCAGGGGTGGGGGTGGGGGTGGGGGAAGGGGGCACAGCTGGTGCAAATGCTCGAGGCAGGCTGGAAATGAGGGGAAATGAAAGTAGAAAGATAGGTGCGTACTCTACTCAGCAGCTGAGAGAGGGAAGCCAGGAGAACACATTCCACACTCCGTTTGCAGGCTTCCTGCCCCAGAAAAAGATCCTCGCTGGTAAATGAATCACTAGCCTACTTATGTATATGCATCCATGTGTGACTCTGTGTGTGTGTGTGTGTGTGTGTGCGCACACACATCTCATTTACTTAAAACAAACACGCTCTGAAAAGGCTCGAGGTGTGCCTCTGATGTCTAAATGGCTGCACCATGTGTTAATGCAGCGAAAACGCAAAGTGCCCTTAATTTGGGAATGTTAATGTCTCCTGCAGGTGCTTTGCAGTTAAACGCGTTTTCTTTCCTTTCAGTGCAAAGAGTTTTAATTTTTGCCTGCGCCTGTTTTAAATGTTTGTTTTTAGGCCACTGCTAGAGTTATTTGGCTTAATGAAAAAAAATTATTTGCAAAAAGAACCGAGGTGCCAAGGCTTAAAAAAGTGTTTTGTTTTTCTTTGTGTGTGTGGTGTGTGTGGCATGTATGTCTGTGTGAATGTGTGTGTGTGTGTGTGTGTATGTGTGTGTGTGTGTGTGTGTGAGCTCTGCTGTGCATGCCCACATGCAGGTTAGAAGTCAGAATTGAGTGTTTCCTCTACTGATCTCCACGTTATGCTGTGAGGCAGGGTCTCTCACTGAACTTGGAGCTTGCTGCCTGGCCAGCAAGCCTCAGAGACCTGCCTCTCTCCATGCCACCCAACACTGGGCTTAGAGTACATAGCATTCTGCTTGCTTGCACCACACACAAGGGTGCCTGGCTTCGAACTTGTGTCCTAAAGCTTGCAGAGGGAGGGCTCTCCTCTCTGCAGCATCCTTCCCAGCTGCTGAGGTGCCATGGCCTTCACGGTCATTAAGGACTCTCTTCTGTGTTGAATCAAGGAGATGCTCTAGGTGGAGGGCTCAGAAGCTGAAGTCAGCTGTAGCTTAGGGAAGGAAGGATGGACATGGGGCGGGGTGTGTGTAGGATGCAAGTAACAGAAATTTGACCAAGTGTTAAGAAAAAAAAAAAAAGCACAACAGACACTGGCCGTTCAGCTCTAGCCTGAGACTGGGGAAGGGGGATGGGGGGAGGGGGAGGAGGTACCACAGTACCAGTTCATCTAGAATTCTGCTTCCTTCCATCCTTCTACCTGCCTGTGCTCATGGTGCCTCGTGGTTTCAATGTGGCTGCTCTATTATAAGACAGCAACCTGAGCTGGGAGCCCTCTCCTTGAAGGGTTCTCTTTCTCTTCTCTCCTACTGGCTGGAAAATGCTAGTGATGTCTTGGGAGCTTGTGGTACCATCTTCGTGGACCATGCTGTAGAGGTGGTCCACCATTTTATTCATTCTGGTAGTATTTTATCGGTCCCTCCTCACCACAGAGCTTCTATACTATTATTGGGCATCCCAAATCTTTGTACACCCAAGCAAGTTCTACTGAAATTCAAGAAGCAATGTCAAGGACACAATGGAACCTTGCTTAGGCAAATCTTTGTAGAGGGACACTGGTGTTCTTCTCACTGTGCAAGCCTGTTCTTACGGTCTGGAGGCTTGGAGGGTCACAGAGGGGAGAGGGGGACAGTGGAATCTAGAAAGTTCCTGCATAGGGATAACCTCTTCTTTTAAGGTTGATTGGGTTCAGAATTGCACTGTGCTCACACACACACACACACACACACACACACACACACACACACACACACGTGCTTGTGCGCACACACATCTGCAAACGAGAGAGAGAGAGAGAGAGAGAGAGAGAGAGAGAGAGAGAGAGAGAGAGAGAGAGAGAGAGAGAGAGACGGGGGTGGGGTGGGGTGGAGAACAGGCATATATATGGAGGTTATAGAACAGCCCCAGGTGTCAGTATTCATCTTTCCCTTGTTTTATTGTAAAAATTATTTGTTTTTATGTGTGTGTGTGTGTGTGTGTATGCATGTGTGCACACACGTATGTGCCTGAATGCGTGTTTGTTCACACCATATGCTTGCAGTACCCTTACAGGCCAGTAGAGGATGCTAGATTCCTTAGAACTGGAATTAAGACTGGCTTGGTTGTGAGCGCAAGTGAGTCCCAAGTCTGCAAGAGCAGCCAGGGCTCTCAGGGGCTGAATCACCTCTTCAGCTCCATCTTCTACTTTGTTTGAGACTGAGTGCTTTTGTTGTTCATGGCTGTTTCTTCCAGATAGCCAGCCTGCGAGGTTTTAGGGGCTGTCTTCTTTCCGTGTCCCATTTTGCTCTAAGAGCACCGGAGATTGCTGAGGTAAGCTGCTGAGTTTTAGCCACTGCAGTCCCACCTTATGTATTTTGATTACAAATTTATAAAACAAGTTTCCTTGTGACTGGCCTGATTAAACTGAGAGGGAAAATTACTAAGAATCTGGTTAATTGGAGAATGGTAGCGAAGCATGCGGCCGTTGCTCGGTTGTTGGTGTGAATTCATGGTTATCTTTGTTATTTTTGAGAGCCTAGTGCATTACAGTGGGAAGGCATGGAGTCAGGAAAGCAGGTCACTGGCTCGGTCCACTATCCGGAAGCAGAGACGGGTGAGTGCCGGGGCTCAGCTCACACAACTCCCTTTCTGCAGTAAAGATGCCAGCCTACAACTCAGTGCCACTCACAGTCAAGACTGGTTTTTCCTTTTCAGTCAAATCTTTCTGAAAACACCATCACAGACACAGCTGGAGGCGATTCTAAATCCACCCAGTTTGATAGTGAGGATGAACCGTGGGAACTGCGCTTGCTCTCTGAGGCCCGGCCGTCACCTGCACTGGTTTCTCGTAGCCCCCGTGCCTTACCTGGCACAAAGAACCCACCCAGCGCAGAGCTGCCAAGTGAATCGTCCTCATGCTCACATATGTCTCCTCCTCCGTAGTCGTCACTGATGGACTGTGATGACATGCTTTAATTAGGCTGGTATTAAAAATGGAGTCCCGATGAGTAAACATGCTAAGATAGAATGGAGAAGATGATTCAATAGCTTCCAGCCTCCAAAGTTTAATTAATGTTCCTGGGAAACCATTGCATGTTTCTTGGGTTTAATGGTTTAAAATGTTATTGGAATCTCACCATGAAGGGAAAACTGAGGAGAGATAAGGATGGGCAGCTTACTAGGACCCCCTGGAGCCCAGAGGCGTCCTCACCCACCCTTCAGTGGCTTCCTCACCCACCCTTCAGTGACATCCTCACCCACCCTTCAGTGGCGTCCTCACCCACCCTTCAGTGGCGTCCTCACCCAACAACTACTCACTCACTCACTCACTCACTCACTGGGTAATTTTGGTCCAGTATTTGCTTTTTCTTCAAAGCCTGGCTTTGGCTATGACTAACTCTCCTCTTCCTACAGAAGCTTAATTTTCTTTTCTTTGTCCGTCAGTATTCATCCCTACCTGACCATTCATTGTTCATCATGTGTTAAACTACCCAACCATCCAGTCCATCCTCCATGCATCCACTCAAGCCATGCATTCACCAGTCTGTCCGTCCTTCTGTCCATCCAAGTGTGTCATATCCATCCATGTATTATAATCTTCTATCATCTATCCATTCATCTATCCATCTTTTTATCTATCCTTCCATCTCTTTATCCATCTACACATGCATATGTATATACATATAAACATCCATCCATCCATCCCTTTCTCCCATCTGCATTATCTAGATGTAAATTGCCACACATCTGACTGCCTCTCCTCATCGCCCACATACCCCCTCAGTCTGCTGAGTGTCACCCAAGTCTCCTATTCCCCAGAGCTTTTGTGCTGATGTTCTCGCTGACTGAGCGCTCTTCCTGATTATTGCATGGCTCCTTAAAAAAACAAAACAAAACTACATAACCATTTATTTCACAGCTTGTCATAGTTTGCTGTCTAAGAAGATAGGTACTGGGGACATTTAAGTGTTCCTAGCCATGGTTCCTTTTATCTGGAATTTTGTGCCAAGGTCTCCAGAAGAACTGATTTCTGCTCTGTTATTTCTAGTGCCCCTAACTGTTTTTCTTGGAACCTCTAAGTGCCGTTTGAAGTTGTGGTCTTTATCCCATCACCACCTCTAAGTTGCAAGATGCTTGAAGACCTTTATCTATCTCTGGCTTAAGATGGACCTGTACAGAGCAGGTACTCATTAAATAATTGACTCACTTAATCATGGTGGGTTAAATTTTGTCCTCAGAAAACTTATAGTATATTTAGAGAGCCAGACGTGATATTTAAGAGGATAAAGAAAATAAGGTGGCCATGTAAAAGCTAGATAAGAAGATTCTGACCACCAGGGCAGGATGGAAGTGTCCATGGGTGTCCATACTAAGATAGGGTTGGGATGACAGGAGTGGATAGAAACCAAAGGGCAAGGGAGGTGTCATGAATGACCATGTGAGTTTGACCCCAGACAACAGAGGTACAGCTTGCGGTCTCCCAGGCAGTCGGGGGCCCAGGGTTGCAGAACAGCTGCTCCCATAATGTCCCTTGCACTGACTGTCTACCCTTCTTGACTCATTTGCCCCTCCATTGTCTGTTCTCGAACTACCCTTCACATGGACCACCAACACCCACGTCTTGTCTCAGTACTGGCTTTTGCGAAACGCAACATGAGATAGACAGAAGGGCGCTTCCATACACACTAGAGAAAGTCAGGGACCGGGTAGAGGTGTCCCCATGGTTCTGAGGGACCACCCATCTCTGCTAGTGCCATTGGCCACCTGCTCAAGGGGGAAGAAGCTTTAGCTCTTTGCTCATAAAGGAGGAACAGAGAATATAAGAAATAAGGGGTGTGCGTGCGAGCGTGCGTGCATGCGTGCGGCCCTGAGAGCGCTGCCCCACCAAGCCCTGCCACTCATCTTGTCTTAGTTACTGTCCTGTCCCTGGGACAAAACACCTGACAAAAGCAACTTCAGGAAGGAATGATTTCTTTCAAGTCACGGTTCCAGGGTATATATAGGTCATCTTGGTGGGGAAGAGAATGGCAGGAGTGAGTGTGAGGCGGTTGGCCACACAGCATCTAGTCAGGAGGCAGTAATGAATGCTGCTGTGCGGTGCAGCTCACCTCCTGTCCATGGGATGGTGCAACTGCCCGCATGTAGGCTGAGTCTCCCTCCCCCAGCTAATCCAGTGAAGACAAACCCCTCACGAACGTGTTTGGAGGCTCTTCCCTAGGCAATTCTAGGTCCTGTCACAATTTGTATAAACTGTCATAGATGTTGTGTGCTGCCAAGCAAGAGCTTTGGCCTCTCTGGGCCTCAGTCTTATCGCTGGCCCAGGGGTGCAGCCAGGTGGTCTATTAGTTCTTTACGCTTTGCTTTCACAGCCACAACCCTCTCACATTCCGACTGCCTGCTTTGGCTTCTCTGCTCCTGCAAACTGCTCCTCCTCCCAGGGCAGTTGAGGGTGAGGTTGTTGAGGCACACAGCATCTGTTTCCTGTGAGAGGCCCTAATGAAGTTAGATCCATGTAGCTCGGTTTGGAATCTCAAAGAAAACCGTCCTCTCCATGTCTGAGATATCATTATGGTTAATAATGATGACATCAGTCTACCTCATCAGGGCACGCCAGTGTTTAACTAAGAAAAATGCTTCTGTCACTGTTAGTAAATACGAAGCGTGCCTACTCCATCAGGGTGACACCCCCCAGACGGGTGACTCCCTTCCCGGGCTCCCAGTTGCTCATTTGCAATCCAGCCCTCCTTGGAACGACAGCGTGCATTCCTTATTGATGCTTTCGCTCTTTGACAAATACATTTTTCCATGAACAGAAACATAATTAACTTAAGTCATTTATATTAATCACAAGGGGAGAATCATGCAAAACAGGGGTAATTTTGTACTGAACAAGGCACACTGTCTAATGAATATAGATGATGCTGATTTATGTGTTTATCCAAAAAGCAACACAGAGAGAGAGAGAGAGAGAGAGAGAGAGAGAGAGAGAGAGAGAGAGAGAACAGAAAACTATAAGCCAACACCCAACTTCACTCCAGCCCCCGAAAAAGCTGGGAAAAAAAAATTCTGTCAAGGTCTCTTTTTAATGATGCTTCCAGGCTTGGTGGCATCCTGCCCACAGATCGAAAAAGAAAATGACTTTTCAAGTGTTTACAGAGCCTGAACAGTGAGAGAGATTCCTTCCCAGCGTGGGTGTCCCAGCGTGACTTCAGGAGGCTGGAATGGCCAGTCTCTGCAAACGCTCTGCTGCTCTCTACACAGCTGAGCCCCTGGGAAGGAGTGTGGGGTGGGTCAGGTAGGCGTGGTCAGCAAGGGCCAGGTCCTAGCAGCTCAGCCTCCCTGATGTGGAACAGTTGGCTACTGAGATTAAGAGCAGTAACTCCTGCTGTTCTGGGGCTCCTTCTGCCCCACCCACACATGAGTGAAGCGGTTGCCAGGCCCACTGGAGGAGGGGGAGGAGTTCAGGAATAGGGAGTGGGAGGCGAAGAGGAAGGCAGGGCCACTGAGACACAGAAAGCTTGGGCTGGAATCCCTACCCTATGGGAACCTCCTCCCCCCATTTTCCCATTAGGGAAACTGAGAACAGGAGAATTATAGTGTGTGACTTCAATCAGGCACATGCTTTTCCAGATGCTGCTTTCTGATGCGTGCATATGTGTGCATGCATGAGTGTGTACACATGCACACATATATATGCTTAGATGTGTATGTGCACATGTGGAGCTCAGAGGTTGACATTAGGTGTCTTCTTCAAGTCTTTCTCTACTTTTCTTATCATTATTATTATTATTATTTTTAAAGATTTAGTTATGTGTACACATGTGTCTGTGAGTGCAGGTACCCCTGGAGGCCAGAAGAGGGCATCAGATTCCCTACAGCAATGATTCTCTGTGGGTCACGATCCCTGCCCCCCTCCCAAAGATCATTGGAAAACACAGACATTTACATAAGGATTCATAACAGTAGTGAATTACAGTAATGAAGTAGAAACAAAAACAATTTCATGGTTGGGGGTGACGACAACATGAGCGCAGCATTAGGAGGGGTGAGAGGCATTGCCCTAGCTATAGCTACAGGTGGTTGAAAGCTATCCCACCTGGATGCTGGGTACCAAACTCAGGTCCTCTGCGGAGGGCAGTATGAATGCTTAGCTCCAGCCCACTGACCTTTTTTATGTTTTGTTATTTTTGTTTTGTTTTGTTTTGTTTTAAAGACAGTCTCTCTCATTGGACCTGGAACCCACTGACTTCTCTAATCTAATTGGCTAATAGGTCTTCCTGTCCCTATTTCCGCGCTAGCACTGGTGTTACAGGTGTGTGGAACACTCATATTTTTATGTGGGTGCTTGGGATCTGAACTCGGGTCCTTATGCTCGCACCGCAAGCACTTTACTAACTGAGCCATCTCAGTAGGCTAGGCTTTTGTGTCTGTGGGTACAATTGTTGCCCCATTTTCTGGACAAGGAAACAAAGACTCAGAGAAAGGGAGGCACTTGGGCAAGACCTCAGACAGACACCTTCCCTGACATCTTCTGCGTGGGAAGAGAAGCAGGCAGTCTCTGTGTGGGGTGTCCACAGGGAGCTTCTGGGCCATCCGGGTAGGTTTTATGAGATCGGTTTCCTTTGCTAGTTAGACACACAGCCACAGAATCATGGGGCGGGGTGGGGGTGGGGGTGGAGGACTGGGAGCTGGTGTCAGGGACACAGAGGGGACAAGGTTAATTAATGACTTCTTGGGTGGGATGACTGGGTTGAGACAGTGTGGGAAAGCAGTGGAGTGCTGGTTTGGAGAAAGAAGGAGGGGAGCGATGCTCTCGGAGGATGAGATGCTGCCTTACCAGGGGTAGGCTGATCTCTTGTTTCCTCTCCCCGACCAGGACTGTCTTGTCCTGGAGCTGGACTCTGCTCGTAGCCCTTGAGTAATGGTGGAGGGGCTGTTCCTGGGGGGTCTCAGCATCTGAGACAATATCACAGGACACTGTGGATTAAAGAGTCATATACATTGTTGTTATTGGAAATAACCCAAAGGCAGCGTGTCAGGGGGCCACAGTCGCATCCCAAACACACCCACCAATGGCATAAACGGTCTGGACCAGTTCGGGTGTGGGACCAGTCCCGGCCCTGAGGAGGCCCTAGCAAATGTCCTGGCTGTAATTTGTCTCTAGCCTGGTCTCCAGCTTCCTTTTCCTGTGCAAGCTAGCTTAGCGGGTGCCAGCGGGCCCCATCTATCCTCTGCAGCCTGGACAGCAGCGCCAGAGAGCACATCTGTCACTGTCTCCAGGGGCATGGATGACTGGAGCGTCATTTTTGACAAATGTCTGTGCTGGAGAGAGAGAGTTCTGCATGGCTTTGGGTACTTACAGACTCCGAAAACTCACAAACACAGCGGGGCTATTCCACATGCCAGTAAACACAAAAGGGCATCAGGCCACCCAGGGATTGGCGGAGGGAAGGGGCGGGGCCAGAGTGTGGGATTGGACAGCAACAGGAGCCCCACTTTCTCTATAGGTGGACCAGCTTGCACCACGAGGGCTGACTCGCCGGTCCCAGACTTCATCGCCTGTACCTGGGTGTGTCACAGCTTTTTCACTGTGTGTGTGCTGCTTCAGACCGAGTGGGCATCCAAAACTGCACACTTGGGTCTGTCTGTCCCTAGAGACACGAGAGGAATGCTCAATGTTTGCACGCTCTCCTTTGCAGCTAGAGCGACTATCTCTTTGTGTCGGCTGCTTCTTGCTGTGGGGTGATTAAAAAAAGCCTGACGAAAGCAACTCAAGGAGGAAGGGATTATTTTGGTTCACGTTTCAAAGACGTACCATCACAGAAGGGTGAGGTGTAGCCACAGGAGTGTGAGGCGGCTGCCGATGCGTCCACTCGGGAAGCAGAGGGAGCCTAGGGCTGGTGCCAGCTCACTTCCGCCTTTTCCTTTAGTCTGAGGTTCCCTCCCCTGCTCACGTTCAGTGGGGGTCTCTTCTCCTCAGCCTAACCTTTTTCTGGAAATGTCCTTGTAAACACGCTTAGAGAGATGTGTTTCCATTGCGAATTTATGACAATGAAAATTAGCCATCACACCCTTGGCAAACCTCTGCCTGGTGCTGATAAACACTAGCCTACTCAGTTCTCACCTCAATCCCATTCTGCAGATGTGGAAACTGAGGTTCAGAGAAGCAGCTTGTCTGACTTCTGACTCACAGGCAGTGGGTCAGGGGTCAGGGGTCAGGGGTCAGTCAAAGTTATCTGCCAAAGACAGGCAAGTTAACACTTCATTATTTTGCAATCCGTGTGATCTCTGAGGTCTACACAGCCTGTCTCTTCTGTGTGCCACTCATGCCGTGAGCACCCACCCCAGGTCACACAGCCCTTGCTGGCAGATTCTTCTGTCTACATGGTCAAGCTTTTCCCTAAGTTTCTCTCAGGCCAAGTCCCTTGAGTTGTAAACAGAAGGCATCTTTATGTAAATCAGGCATCACAGCTGGTGGCCTGAAGGGACAACCAATGGGTCACCTGGACCCACCACATCTCAGCCAGGCCCCATTTCCTCATGAATACTGGAGGGGAAGGTTTCTGGAACTGTCCTTGGGAAGTAATGTAGGTAACCCTTGGCTATGGCTGGGAATGGATGTTCTGGCTAGGTAAACCTGTCTGGTATATGTGGCTCAGTTGCTAGAGTGTTTGACTAGCATGCAGTAGACCCAGGCTTGGATCCCTGGACACCACAGAAACCATGTGTGGCGGCATATGCCGAAAATCCCCAATCCTGGAAGGTAAATGCAGGAGGATAGGTGTTCACGGTGTTCCTCAGGTACATAGCACGTTCAAGGGCAGCTTGAGGCTTTATAAAATGGCCTCAGAGATCAAACAACAATAACAACAACAAAAGGAGAGTCGGTCACATACCACCAATGACTCTAGCACTTGAGGTCTCTGGCTGTTAGTGCTCACCGTCACATGTTGAGTAAAACAAAACAAAACACCAAAAATCAAGCAAACAGCAGCGTGATCCAGGCAGCTGGCCTGCTTCCTAGTGGGGCTCCAGTGATTTCTGTAGGAACAGGAATGATTTCACACAGTACCAACACTAGGCAAGTGCTCTTGGCATCTGCGATGGCGCACTAGACACATGGGGTGTTTGTGAGTCACACGGCGAGTGAGATCTTGTCCTTCCTCTAGCACAAGAGACGTTTGTTTCCTCGACAGTGATGATTTGGGCCCCGGCTCATCCCTCTTGCCTTCTTGATAAATGTGATTAAGATACCCACTTCCCCACAGGTCTCAGTGGAGAACCATCCACTCTCTAAGCCACCCCTGGTCATTCTGCAGGAAACTGAGCCCTTTGAGAACACCCTGCCAATTCTGACCTGCAGATGGTCCCCTGTGAAGTATACTCTATTTAGCAAATCACTGAAACATACTTAATTTTTTTTGTACACGTATGTGGTATATGTGCACATGTGTATGCATGTTTGCATATGCATTGGTTCATGTGTGTGTGCGTAAGCCAGAAGTTCCAAAGGTGGTTTCTTCTTCAATTGCTGTCCACCTTATTTTACTGAGGTAGTGTCATCACTGAACCCAGAGTTCACAATTAAGCCAGCCAGCTTGCTGTCAGGGATCCTCCATCTCTGCAGCTCAAGTTCTGGGGTCATAGGTGGGCCTCCACACCCACCCTGCATTTACAGAGGTTCCAGAGAGGCTGAATATCAGACCTCACACCTACACAGCAAGTGGCTCCACACCAGGTCCCCAGCCCACGGAAGCTCACTTTGACTGGGAGGGTGTTTCTTTGGACATTGGGTTTGATTAACATGCGCACAGGGATTGAAATGTGCTGACAGGGATGGAGGGGCGGTGTGCTGTGCTGACAGGATTGGGCGGAGGAGAGTCATTAAAGGCCAATCTTCAAGGGCTTTCAGTGGATAGGGGGCTCAAATTCGAGAAGCAGCTCTGACGCACGCACGTGGTCCTGCCAGGACTATTATCTCTATCCCATCCTCTTAACGACCTCGGCGGGATGTTAACATTTCACTTTCACAGAGTAAATCCCTGAGGCTCAGCAAGCTTGAAGAACTGCTTGCAGGCTCTCCAGCTAATGACTGCTGCGTCCTGGAGCCAAGGATTTCTTTGAAGGCTCTCCTTAGCCTATGGAGCCTGGGCATCACCGGCTCACTACTGATATCACAGCCAGCTAAAGAGGAGTGATCTCTTCAAGAATGTGCTGTGGTGTTCTGCTTTTTTTTTTTTTTTTTGGCTCAGGGAGATGTGAACAAACATCTATTCATCCCAGAGAGCCCACCATATTCCACCTGCCTGTTAGGGAGGCAGTGAGCCCACTGAGGCGTCTTACAGAAGCATAAGCAACTTAAAAGTAGCTGTGTCACTGAAAGACAATACAAATTTAAAAGAAATTGGGCTGGGCGTGTGGTAGAGATTTATGGCAAATGCACCATCCCACGGACTGGGATTCTGGATTTAAAAAAAAAAAAAAAGAGGAGGTGATCTGAGCACCAGCATTCATCTCTCTCTGTTTCCTGGTTGCAGATATGACATGACAGCTGCCTCGGGCTCCTGCTGCCTTCCTTCTGTGGTGGACTGTATCCCCTTGAACTGTGGGTGGACACAAACCTTCCCTATCATAAGTTTCTTCTTGTCAAGTGTTCCAGAAACAAAGGAAGTAACTAATGCCATCATAGTGGTGGCTTTGGCCTTAGGAGTCAGTTTAGTTCTGCACACATAGGTGTAGGGTCGCCCTGGAAGAGTGACATTCTTTCATTCATTGTCTACCACCCTGCAGTGCTGACGGTGGGACTGGAGGGTCTCCTGGGTCTTGGGCTCATAGGGGAGCTTAGACCCTCTGATGTAAGATCACCCAGCTGGCTTGTCATGCGCTGCCTACCAAGGGCAGAGAGGCAACTGGTGTGGCAGGGCCTGGAGCCAGTCACAGAAGCAGTACCTCCTGGTGGCAACCTGTGTGTGTGTGTGTGTGTGTGTGCGCGTGCGCGCGTGTGTGTTGTTCCTGCTATGCCACAGGGGTTTGGTGAGGCATTGCTCTTGTGTGTGACAGCCCCCTTCCTTTCATTACTTTTTTCTTTTCAGTGACATATTTTCCAAACACTCTGTCTACATCCTAAGTTCCCACCCCGGGTCTGATTGCTTCCCCTTATCCTAGACAACAAGCACAGTCGATGTTTCCCTTCTGCGCCTGGTCTATGATCTCTCTCTCCCATTAGAGCCCAATCTTCACGGTGTGTGTGTGTGTGTGTGTGTGTGTGTGTGTGTGTGTGTGTGTGTTTTATTATTTCATATTGTGGAGACGTGAACAAATATCTATTCGCTAATTATAGACTAAAGACATTCCATCCAAATCTAGCTCGGTGAACCTATATGTTTATTGACATTACATTTAGGAGTTGGAGACTTAAAGGTAGCTATATCGTTTAAAGATCCACTCCAATATGGCTTGCAACCTAAGATAGCTGCAGCCCTGTAACTCCCTACTCAACTGTGGGCAGCTACACTGAAAAACTTCTCTCCCCCAACGATTATGTTCTGCTTTTATAACTTGGGAAGGGACCTTGTGAATTTCCTAATTTTCAAGCACTTCTAAGTTCTGTGAGCTTCCTGAGTTTTCTCTTCTTCTTCTTCTTCTTCTTCTTCTTCTTCTTCTTCTTCTTCTTCTTCTTCTTCTTCTTCTTCTTCTCCTCCTCCTCCTCCTCCTCCTCCTCCTCCTCCTCCTTCTCCTCTTCCTCCTCCTCTTCTTCCTTCTTCTTCTTCTTCTTCTTCTTCTTCTTCTTCTTCTTCTTCTTCTTCTTCTTCTTCTTCTTCTTCTTCTTCTTCTTCTTCTTCTTTTTTTGAGACAGGGTCTCTCTGTGTTAGCCTTGGCTGTCCTGGACTCACTTTGTAGACCAGGCTGGCCTCGAACTCACAGTGATCTGCCTGCCTCTGTCTCCCGAGTGCTGGGATTACAGGCATGCGCCACCACACCCGGCTCTGCTGCTTCTTCTTTAAACATATTACTTTATTTCAGTTGCGTCTGTGTGGAGATCAGAAAGCAATCTTTGGAAATTGGTTCTCTCATCCAGTGTAAGTCCTGGGGATTGAACTCAGGTCTCCAGGATTGATGGAAAGCACCTTCTTTGTTGTTGTTTCATTTTGTTTTCTGTTTTCTTGATACAGGCTTTCTCTGTGTAGCCTTGGCTGACCTGGAACTCACACTGTAGACCAGGCTGGCTTTGAACTCACAGAGATTCATCTACCTCTGCTTCCTGAGTGCTGGGATTAATGGCATGGCCCACCACCATCCAGCTGGTGGAAGGCATCTTTAGCCACTGAGCCACCTTGATGGCCCCAACCTCCTGAGTCATGGTCTCCCTCCCAGGAAGAAGTTTGCATTCAGAAGGAAACAAGGGAATTCTTGTCTATTTCAGTGGTAGCTGTAGTCCCAAGAGTTTAATAGTTGGTTTCACACTTTGTACTTAAAAAACAGTATTTTTTGTCTCTACTCACCCCTCAGTTCCTCCTCTGTCTGCCTCCCAAATTCTTCTTCTTCCTTTATAATTATTATTGCAAAGATGCCTTTATTTTTACTTTCTGTGTATCTGTGCGTGCGTGTCTGTGCCAACTGTACACTGACACTTGATTGGGGCAGAAGAGGTCGTGCGCAGATCCCCTGGATTTGGAGTCACCATGGTTGTGAGCTTTCATGTGAGTGCTGAGAGATGAACTGGGGTTCTCTGCAAGAGCAGCCAGTGCTCTTACCCACTGAGCCATTCTCTCTAGCTCCTTTCTGTAATTATTATTGTTACACACACATACACATACACACGAACACAATCTACTGAGCCCATTTAGTGTTGCTCCCCATTTGTATGGGTCCAGGGCTGACCTTCTGGGATTGGACAACCTATGCTGGACCTTGTCCCTGGAGGGCAAGCTGAATTTTGTTCAAAAGAAAGAAACTGTTCTATTTTTTGTGTTAGAGGGTGTGTGTTTTCCTTCTCCTTTTTAAAAAAAAAAAATTCATTGAACTTGTTGATGTAATGAATTACATTAATTGGTTTTCTATTATAAACCTGTGTGCTTCTAGGATAAAACCCACTCGCTGCTGACATTTTGCCAGATTCCATTTGCTAGCTTTTAATGTCCAATTTTCACACTTGCAGTCACGAGAACAATTGGTTTACAGTTGCTTCTCCCTAAGTGATCTGCTTCCGGTTTTGGATCAGAGCCTCTACTCGTTACCTCAGCTGAGCTGCCCTGTTCCATCTTTCCTGGTGATCGGGAGAGTTTAATCAACACCGGGGTTATTTGCTCTTTAAAGGCTACACAGAACTCAGCTGTGAAACCATCTGTTCCTGGTGCCTTTTATAACTGTGGATTTTAAATCATCCCATAGTCTTTCTTGCTCTCATTGGCCTGCTCAGTTCCTATTTCTCCTGGACCAATTTGGGTTTTTTAATGTCTCACTAGTAAATGTACACTTCTGGCTGGTCCCTCATGTTACCACAGAGCTGATGCAAGATTCCTCGGAAAACGTTTACTCTCCCATGCACTTATAGTGTGTCTTCTTTCCCGTCCTCCATCCTGCTTGGTTTTGTTCTCTTTCTTCTCCCTTTCATCAGGTACCTAACACAGTATCTTGCTCCCCACACTTTGAACAGAGGCTTGTGTTGCCATGTAGAGCCCAGTACTACCCAGCGAGAATGGAGCGTGCAGGAGCGTGGCTGGCAGAGCTCCTGGTGGTGCGGTAGCAGGGGTGCGGCCGGGCAGCAGAAGGTTGGGTGGAGCTGATGGTTGGACTCCCGGTGCCTGGTGTTCCTGCTTGCTGATTCTGTGGCCACAGAGGGCGGGGAAGTTTGTGAAATGGGAATGAGCACAGCCATTACTCACCCCTCATGGGTGACAAGGTAGATGGGTACCCGAGTGAATAACCCTCAGCCACCATCACAGAGGGTACAAGGAGCTTGGGGGAATAAACAAGGGGCCATGGGCTTCTCAAAGAGGAAATGAAGCTTGAGCTCAGACATTCTTCTGTTTAGAGCCAGTCATACATTTTTTATAGGTACTTGTTTGCTTACTTATTTATTTTATTTCCATGTTTTAAGATTTACTTTTTATTATTTTTACACACACACACACACATACACACACACACACAGATACTCACACACACACACACACACACACACAGAGGGAGGAAGGGAGAGAGAGAGAGAGAGAGAGAGAGAGAGAGAGAGAGAGAGAGAGAGAGAGAGAAAGAGAGAGAAAGCCATACAGGTGCCAAGGACCTGTGCTGGGTGAGTGGCCACACCAGAACTGATGTTGTAAGCGTGAGTTCTGAGGGTCACACTCAGGTCCTCAAGCTTGCAAGCACTTTATCAACTGAGGCGTAGCCACAGCTCTGGACCTAGCTAGATGTGAACTGTAATTCATACCTATCTGTCTGTCTATCATCCATCCATCTATCTATCCATCTATCCATCTATCTATCTATCTATCATCTGTCTATTATCTATCATCTATCTATCATCTGTCTGTTATCTATGTATCTATCTTATATCTATCTATCTAATCTATGATCTATTTGTATGTACACACACACACACACACACACACACACACACACACACACACACACATGCTTGTGTGTACCTCTCCCCTTTCCCTAGAACCTCACAAGGTAAGCTTTAGGGGGAGTCTACAAACATCAGTCTTCAACAATAGTTCACCAGAAGAGTACTTGACTAAGATTCACCCCTTTATTATCATCTCCTGTTTCATATGACAGGCTTAAAATAAGCCAAACAGCATCTTTAGATGACATGACTTGTTGGTGGGGGCGGGGGGAGAGGGGCACTTTGGTCACAGAACTGACCTACTGAACCGAGACCCCTCAGCATAACCAGAAAAGCAATGTACACAAAAGCCACCACTGCGAATCCAATCCAAATGATGTGGTGGGTCCTGACTGCCACCGAGGAGCCATACTCTTTGAGCAAAGGAGCGAGGCTGGGCAGGAGGGAGGGGACAACTGGAGAGAGAGGCAGCCCAGGGTCTGAAGATCCAATCCTCAGTGCTCTGACTCATGAGTGACAGCCCTGAAGCTACTGGGACGAACTCAGCAGTGTCTCATTACGAACAGATATTTATTTGCCAGACTCAAAAGATTCTTGAAAGACAGGCTGTTCCACTCATGGATCTCACAACTGCCACAGCTCCCTGGCTGTGGTAGCTACTCTCCGAGTTACTGTAAAAGACACCTGGTGCAGGGACAAAATTAATGCCATGTTCCAGATGTAATGTATATTCTGCAATTAATGCCGTGGTCTGTGAATGTTCTGTGAGAGCTTGTCCTCCAGGTGACCCCACTCCTTCCTGCGTTCTGGGAAAGACCACTGTACTGCCATAAACTAGACCTGCCAGCAGTCTCCAGAAACTCCACCGGAGCGATTAGATACAATTAACTCCCAATGATTCTCTGAGATAAAACAACTTCCCCTCAAGACTCAATCTCTATCCAACCTGCCAAAAGGTTGACATTATTGTGACCCACAACTTCCCTAAAGATTCAGCCTCCCACCCAACCTGCCTGAAGGTGGACATTCCTGTGACCTACAACCCCCGCTTATGAAGTTGTTTCCTTAAAGATTGACATTCCTGTGACCCATAACCCACCTCCTCACCCCACCTCCCCACCCCCGCTTATGTTTTTTCCCCTTTTAAGCCCAATACCCTTGAGGCTCTATACCATCTCCTGTCCTGCTGCGTCAGGAACGATTGTGACCCGAGCTCTGTGCCCATAATACAGGACCCTGTGTATATTGCATCGGTATCGAGTCCTAGTGGTCATTTCGGTGGTCTCGTGATCTGGGCGATCTTGGTATTACACTGGGAGAAACACCATAGCAGAGGAGGGAAATTTTGGCTCCTGGTTGTAGAGTGCCCTCCCCAGGGTTGCTTGGCCCCAAGCCCTGAGGTAGAACATCATGGCTCTTGGAGCATGTAGTGGAGGAGGTAGGCAGGAACCAGAGAGAGACTAGAAGAAAGGATACTTTTCAAAGCATAACCCAAAGCCTTCCCTCATCCAGTCAGGCCTCTCTCTGAATTGCAGTGCTAATAGCCCATTGGTTGGGAGCCAAGAGCTCAGTATGCAAATCAGCATGGACAAATGATCTTGCATGGCTGTCTTAGCATTTTACATAAGGCAATGCTCTCCCAGCCCAAAGCTGGGAGGGAGGGATGGCTGAGAAGGGGTGTGTCTGTGAGGGGTGTGGCCATGAAGGGTGTGGCTGTAAGGGAGTGTGTCTGTGAGGGGTGTGACTAGGAGGGAACGTGTCAGGGAGGGGTGTGGTTTGGAGGGCTGTCTATTCAGTACGGACAAGAGAGGAAATGTACTGAGTGTTGTGTGGGGGTAGAGATGACACTCCCTGGGGGTGGAACCCTATAACTTGGAGCATGATGAAGTTGAAAAGGGGCTTGTTAGAGTGGATTGTTGGGAGAATGTGTGCAGGTGCCCAGCATAGACACAGGAATGTGGTTTCTGTCATCAGCTTTCCAGTGTGGCTGGAGGCTGCTGTTCACCCAGAAGATGAGGATCTAAGCTCTATGAGTCAATCTGTGTGAGCATCCTCCTGCTCCAAGGACCCTCCCTCCACCAGAGTCCAGGAACTGAGTTGAGTCTTGGTAGATGTTGGAGTGATGATCGCTTCTCCCCAACGCACTGCAAACTCCTGACACTAATTGGAAGTTGCCATAACTCTAGTCCTCCTCCGGCAGCCGCCATCACGTGTACCGCTCTCTGTGGGGTGAGGCTTTGCCTGGCATTTAAACATTTCTGTTTACAGAAATTCAAGGAGCCAGTTGTCTTATTTGATGTTATGAAGCCAGTCCTTACGGGCCTAATGCAAGCACAGGAGGCCCCACTTGGGGAGTGCAGGTGGACGGGGAGCCCATATGGTCAATGCTGCGTCCGTCCTGAGGAGCAGCAGCCTCCTTTCATATTCCGCTTTCAGCAGGTTCTGACAGCTTCCTACTGTGAATGCCACTGCTCTCAGATGGAGGTCACAGGAGAGAGGTCTGCTCAAATGGGGGTCAGGGGCGGGGCGGGGGTAGGTTGGGGAGCTGGCTGGAGGCACCAGGAAGTTAAGATCTAAAAGAGGACCCTCACGAACCGTGAGAACTGAACAATGAGCCTGGTTTTCTCTCCTGTGTCCTCTCTTCACAGGAGTTCTTTAAATCCTCCAAGACCAGTCTTGGGGGGAACTATACCTAGTTACTCACCCTGGGGGACAAATTATTAACGCTCTCATTTCCTGTCTTATCCCCTCAACCCCACCCCTACTCACCTGCTGGCTCTTTCTGAGCCCCACATGCTTGGATCCTTGCTGACCAATCTTTGTCTGGGGCTCTGCTTCTCAAAAACTCAACTATGACACAGCCCTCCCTCTACCGGAAGCCCATGCAGACTGATGTTCTGCAAATACCAGCAGGTGATTTCCTTCTTAATCTGTTCGTGGTAGTCAGGACCCTGGGATTAGTGGATCTGGAGAATATTAGTCAATCATGTGCTTTCTCCTTTCTGAGCAAACCTTAAGCAAACTCATCTCCTTCACCGCTCAGCTTGTTCCCAGACAGTTGCCAGGGAGCCTTGGGGGGTGGAGGTTGCGGTGGAGGAGGGGTTTCCATTCCCTTATACTGGCTGCTGAGGGCTCCTTGATAAAGTGTTATGCTATAGACTACAGGGAGCTTTTTTTTTTTTTAAATCACCACCCTAGTGTTTCTTAGTTATGGGCTTTCTAATATATAATTGGGAACTCATGGCACTGACCCCCTGGAACCCTTGTGACTCTCTACTCAGGGGAAATGGCCTGCTAATTCTTAGGCTCAGGGCCTGGATTTGCCTCACCGACCTGGTCTCTGAATTCCTGACTCCCATGTCTGTTGCCCCATCTCTACCACCACCCTGATCTCCAGTGGTATCTGACATGGAAGCTACTCTCTGGGTCTCTCTTTGCCATAGTTATTGGCCTGGCATTATGGGTAATGTAGTTCTCATAGTATGGCACAGAGACCTTGAGGTCTTTTCCTCTTCCATCTTTTCTTAGGAAAGGTACTGGCTGTTACCTCCATACTCTGTGCAGACTGCTTGTGTGCCTCCCACCTTCTGCTGCCTTCTTGTTTAAGCCACCACCATCTCTCTCCTCTGAAGGGCCAGATTGAACCCGATTGGATCTCTCGTGTTCAACTCGTGGTGTTAAAATCGCAATATCAGCCTTTAAATCCAACTCAAGGACTTGAGATGGAACCATACCATCTCAACGAGAGGGTCAGATATTGATAAAATGTCTGTGGCTAAAGTCATTTAGCCCCAGCCTATGGTGCCATAGCAGAAGTCACATAGCCCCTATAGGTACTCAGCAGCACCAACCAATTCCAGTTAGAGGCATGTAACAGGATGTTTTTGGTCCCAGAAAAACTGAGCAGGAAAGATCTGAGTTAACCAGCCACTAATGTGACCATATATGGACTGTAACTCGGGTGACCTGCCATTGGGCCCCAGCCTATCAGACTTTTACCAGCTGAGTCATCCTGAAAGCCTCCTTGATGATTCGCTGTCTACCTACAACATTGCAACCACTTGACTTGGGTCAGAGCAGATCTCTTTTTCACTCAGAGCCTTCCCCCAGCCTCACTGGGATGAAGGTCAAGTCTCTTCGGTGACCTCAGGGTTTCAAAAAAAATCTGTTCCTAGCTTCCTCTCTTTTGTCGGACTTCAATTTCTGTGAGACCTCTCCTATCTGACTTCCTCCTGGATGATTTAACTACTCCCAGGCTCACTTTCTTCCTCCAGAATGACTTCCTCCTTGCTGACTTCCTTCCTCCAATCTGACTTCCTCCTTGTTGACTTCCTTCAGGCTGACTTCCTCCTTGCTGATTTGCTCCAGGCTGACTTCCTCCTGACTGTCTTTATCCAGGCTGAATTCCTCCTTGCTGATTTCCTCCAAGCTAACTTCTTCCAGCCTGACATCTTTCAGGCTGACTTCCTTCTGTCTGGCTTACTTCCTCTAGGCTGACTTCCTCCAGACTGACTTACTGCCTCCTTGATTGCTTCCACTTGCCAGGACAGCCTCTGCTATTTTTTAGACACTCCATACTCTGCCTTAAGGCTTTGCACTGACTGTGCCCTCTGTCTGGAATACTTTTTCCTTAGAAGGGACTTTCCCTCATTTGCTGTCACTCACAGAAGGGACTTTCCCTCATCCACTGTCACTCAAATGTTGCCCTACTTCAGACTTCCTCTATGTCCAAATCAGTCCTATTCCATCATCTACGGAGGCAGAGTTAGGGTCACACAGTAATGCATAAAGCAATCATGGTGGTACATATCTGCAATACTGTTATTTGGAAGACAGGCAGGAGGATCAGAAGTGAATGGTCATCCCAGTTTGGGCTACATGAGGTGCTGTGTGTGTGTGTGTGTGTGTGTGTGTGTGTGAGAGAGAGAGAGAGAGAGAGAGAGAGAGAGAGAGAGAGAGAGAGAGAGAGAGAGAGAGAGAGAGGGTGGGATACTTGAGCTAAGGCTACATTTGCCTTATTTCTCTAGATATGGATTAGATAACAAAATCCTTTTTTATGATCTTGAGGCAGAATTTGCTTAGCTGAAAAATGTATGTTGTTTTGGAGGTAGGGAGGAGTAGAGAAAGATATATTTTTGCATCCTTACAAGTGGCTCACAAAAGCATTAGCTACTTATGAGAGCTGTTATACCCAACGTATTGTGCACAAATAAGACTAGGACTAAGTCTCTGCATTCAGTGAAGTACACTGCCACCACATGTCACCAGCGGGTGTTTCATAGCATACAAAGGTCTTTCCCGTACATTGGCTAATTTGATCCCTAGAGAGAACCTGCGAGGCAAGCAAGACATACATCATCACCTCCATTTACACCTAAGGAACCACAAGGGGGAACTAACCTCTTTGCTCGTCTGCAGCAGGCACATGACACACGATGGTTAATTCTCATGACGAGCCTCAGTAGTAATGGGCGTTCTTACTTATTGTAGAGTTGGGGGTTATAGGCCTAAAGACCTAAGGCCTATAGTTTCTCCTGACTCCTCATTCAGAATGTTTTTTATGGCACCATGTATTTTGTGCACGGTGGGCATACATTTGCAACTATTCAAAGAGCTATAACTAAAGAGATTCTTGTTCTTTCAGCTTGTCGTGACCTCCTTCCCTTAGGTCAGTTTGTGATGGCTGGAGTCTCGATCTTGCATAACACGGAATCAAGATCTTGGGAACAGAAAAAGGTTGAGTGGAAACAACAGAAGCTGGGAAATGGGAATAAGTGGAGAGACGGTGGCAGGGAGTGATTCTGGTGCAGAGTGCTGAAAGCTTGGCAGGGTTGGCAAAGGGAGGGCTAAAAGGAGAGATGGGGGAATTTCAGAGATTACCTGTACATATTAACTTGGATCCCTGTTAATATTCTTTGAGTGATGCAGGGAAATTGAAATGCGTGTAAAATTTCCTTTGGTTGCTGGTCAGTACTCATTTGTGTGTGATGCTGTGCAGAGAATGGGGCATCCAAGACCCCAGGTTATATTAAGATTATGCACGCAGATGTTTGATGAAGACAGTTGAATGTGAAAGGTCAGGTGTAAAACTGTGACTCAATGATAGAAAAGGTAAGAGTGAAAAAGAAAAGAGTTAAGGGAAAGCATTATGTAGCTATATGAATGAAAGTCTCCCCAGGAAGAAGAAGGAGGGAGACAGGAGGGGGAGGAGGAGGAGGAGGAGGAGGAGGAGGAGGAGGAGGAGGAGGAAGAAGAAGAAGAAGAAGAAGAAGAAGAAGAAGAAGAAGAAGAAGAAGAAGAAGAAAGTTTACAGGACCTGAGAAGCTCAGGAAACTTACAAGACCCAGGAGGCTCATGAAATTTACAAGACCCAGGAGGCTCATGAAACTTGTGAGACTAAAATTTTAGGAACTGACCAGACTCAAAATGCCCTCCTAGATCTGTCCATATAAACTATAAAGAGTTGCTGGAGCAGGAGGAGGGAGACTGTTTAGAATGTTATCTGTCTGCAAGTTGTGCAGGGAACTCCAGTGATGAAGCTTCTGGAAGCAATCCCTCATGCTGGATGGGCTTGTGATGATTTAGACACCCCTTTTACCCATGCTCCTGTAAGTAACTCGCTGGTGAATAAACTCATTGAATCACCAACCTGGACTTTGTCGATTTCGTCATTGCCCTATCTAACTAGGTTGAATAGAAATAATCCCCTAGGACAAGTCACCTGACATAAAGATAGAAACAAAACAGAGTATAAAAGGTGGCAAATTGTTAGAATAATGGACAGGGCAGACTTGCGTGTTAGGGAAACAGAAATCAAGGAAAGTCAGTTAAATTAAACTTTTCTTATGCACAGGTCCATCCAAGGCTTTCTAGCAAAATCTTAAACTTTCTGAATTACGATTCATTATGAGAAACACACTTTTTACTGCCATTCATATATACATGCACACATACAAAGCTCCTTTTTGAAGTAAATAATGCTTATTTTTGTGCCTCCCACCCTAATTAGCTATTTCTTGAGGTGTTCGTATCCTTGGTGGTTCTGCCTCATCCTGCCTCAGCCAGGCTGGCATGATGCAGATGCAGGCTGGATGAAGTTCTACACAGTGGGACTCATCTTCTTGGAAGGCTATTCTTGGGGATGCTCCCTTTACAACTCAAACTGCCATACTATGGCAGCCCCAATGTGGCCCTGTGGGAAGTCTAGTTGGGGAAACACCAAAGCCTGGCTGATCGCCTAGCTGACAGTGAACACCAGTTTGCCAGCCACATGAATGATTTTCTTGGCAGCGAGTCCCGTTGCCCCAGGTAAGCCATCCCATCTGTTGCCGTGACTCGGAGATGAGCCATCTTCGCTGGTCTATAGCAAATGGCAGAGTCACCAGCTTGTTTTAGGTACATTTAGTTTTGTTCTGTAGCACTCAGTAAGCAAACATCTTGATTATATATGACACCCCATGATCGTCTTTATTCTGTTCGCTTTCATCCCATTTTTGTAAAATGCTAAATTGGTTCATGGCCCACAGATGAGTCATGACCAGTTTAAGAAGTGCTCCTCTAATCAACGGCAGATGTGCTTGAGATAACCTATCATCCAATCTCAAGTTCTGTTGCTCCTGGGCTTGGGATGTAGGTACAATGGGAGTAATATAAAGGTACCACTTGGTCCACGGCCCTGTCTTCAGGATGGGTTGCCCCTGTCTAAGTGGACAATTTTTATTCCATAGACATTGTGCCTCCATTTCAGGAGGTATTCAGCCCTACCTCTGGTCCTGGAAGTGCAATTTGCAGCCAAGCATAATGTACTGGTGCCTGATCCTGCCAGGCACTGCATCCATTTCAACAAGTGCAAGAAAGACATCGCCCTTCCTGTAGAAATCTCGATTGCTCCAGTTCCTGAGGTAAGAAGAAGCAGCCGCCTTCCCATGCCACTCAGTGTTCCTAGAACTCAGTCTTGCTAAAGGACTTCTTCCTTTTTATATTCACTCCAGAACATGTTCTATGGATCAACTGGAGCAGAACCACCAAGGGAGCTTGTTAAAACTAGAGTCCCAAGCCTCACAAAGTTGCATTGTCTCAAATGCTCTTCCGACTGTGGCCTGGCCCTTTCTCTGTATTGCACCAAGCTCCTCAGCTTGTTCTATGACATGTTGGCCATCACACTCTACTACATTAATGGCTTATGGTGTATCCATGTATTTAAATAGTAATGGCCTCAAATTCCACCGGGAAATGCACCTGTGTTTTGTCCCCATACCCACATGCATGCGCGCATGTGTGAAAGAAACAGAAGTTTTATCAAGCTCCAGGATGTGTGCTGTGTTCTGACATTTTCTCTGTTTTAATCTTTTTCAAATGCTGGCTGTGACTCACTGGGTGAGTTTATGATTCACTGATGGGTCTCACTGTACAGCTAAAAACAAACTGACCTGAGCAATAGGTCTGCGCAGGAGGCATGGCCGATTCTCTTGTATTTTTGCTGTAATGATGGTCATTTGGAATTGTGAGAGCCGCCCGCCTCTCTCCAGCTGCCCTTTGATTTGAATATTGCCTGTGCTTACATTTCTGTAGCACTTAACTGCTTCGTGGTTCAGTGCAGTGAGCCTTATGAGAACCCTGCGAAGTGTAGCTGGCTTTCCAATGGAGTCTAGTGTAGGCTTCAGGTTGAAGTCTTAAGGTGCTGGGGACCCCCACTTCAGAGAAGGTACCAGGATGGGCCAGGACAGAGTAGGGGAGAGGAGAGGTGACCTCTGCTTTCTCCCATGGCGCTCATTCCTGAGTCTTCTGCAAACAGGTGATGGGGTCTGATATCTCAGCGTGAGATTTGTGAAAGGCAATGTGTGCTGTTCCAGTGTCGAGCTGTTCCTGTGCCATGGGCCACTGCTAGGGTCACATGGAGAGAAACTAGAGGGGACTTATAAAGACGGGATGATGTGTGCCCGCACCTTTGTTATCTGTGGCCCCTTGAATTTACGTTTATTTGGTCACTTCTTGGGGTGAGCAGTTCCCTAGTTTTACTCTGCTGTGTGACCAGGATTTAATTCTCAGAGGCAGTGCACAGCCATGCTGGGCATTTCCCTTCCATCCATCCTGTCTGGACCACTCTTCTCACTCCCTTCTCAATAGTCAGGAGGGGTCCCATGTTCTCTGTCCTCGGGTTCCAGATGGTCTCAGCTTTTCATCATTTTGACACTCCAGACAGCCCCAGAAATCAAAACAGATTCAAAAATGTGCCATTTACGGTGTCCAAGAAAGCCAAACACATCGTCCATGATTGATTTAGTGGCTGCAGCTGGGCGTGGATGCAGACAGACAGCTAATGAGATAATTTTTCTAAATGCAAGCTGTAAACATGATAGCGCTTCCCTCTCTCTCTGAGTCTCCCCAGCCTCCCTGCTTTCCGCAGAGATCCACTACCAGTGTGTATTTCTGCATGGCTACAGGGCAATCTGTGGCCTATCCTAAATGATATATTGGGCTCCCAATTCTTACTTTAGGATGTGGTCTTCACAGAGGTTAAGATGAGGCCGCTATGGTGGGCCGCCATCCAATATGACTAGTTGTCTTGTGACAAAAGGGAAATCTGGATGCTGAGAAATGCACAGAGGGACTAGAATGTGAGGAGATGCGGGGAGGCAGTGGCTACTGATAAGCCAAGGTGTGGACCAAGACTTTTGCTACAGAGGCCTAGGAAGGAGCCAGATCTGCTATCACCTTGACCCCAGATCCACGGCCCCCAGTGCTGCAAAGCAAAACATCCCATGGTTAAAGCCAACTTGCCGATGGTGCGTTATTCTTTCAGCTACAGCAGACAACACAACCGTTCCCTCTGCATTTTCTCCAGGGTGATTCCTTCCTGGAGCAGAGGAAGGGGAGGTGGGTGAAGGCTGAGGGAGTTCTCAGAGAAGGTGACAGTCCTGGGTTCCAGGGTTCTTGGCTATCCCAGGACATCTGAAGCCACACCAGGGTCCTGCGACGTTTCCAAAATTTCTACAAATGATATCTAAATTACAGTTAGAAACCGTTAATCTACCCCATGGCCATGGCTTTCCCTCCAGACCTTTGTGGGCCATCTAGTGGCCTTCAAGCACTCACACAGTATTGCCTGAACTGGGCAAAAACGTAGTTAGGGACATGCATTGTGTGTATGGCCATGGATACCTCCATTTCACTGTCTGTACCTATAATCATCACTGAACACTTTGTATTTTATAGACTCAGTTTCAGGGAGGCCTATTTTGGCTTATGTTTTAGAGGGGTAGTCCCATCATGGTGGGGAAGACATGGTGGCTCTGTCTGTGGGGGAGGCACCATCATACCTCATGACCTATTTGCATGCTCGAAGATACAGTGACAGGCATGGAATAGGATCTGGGTATAACCTTTGGGGCCTGCCATTAGTGACCCACACCCACTATCTGTGTCTCACATCTGAGATGTCCCCCAGCGCCCATAACACCACCATTAGCTAGGGATCAAGTATTCAAACACAAGAGCCTTTGAGGGACAGTTCAGATGGAGCCTGAAACAATTCAGATGTCAGGACGCCTTCCAGGGCTTCTCCTGCTGTGCTCTGTGCCTTGTGAAGTAACAGCGAGATGTCAGTAGACAACACATCAGTCCACAAACGACACTAGCAGCAACCAGCACCAGAGGTGTGTGGGCAGAGGGAAGTGTCAAGGTGTATGATAGACTGCTCAGAGATAATGCAGAAATTCTTCCAGTCCGAAGCACGCATAGTTCTAAGTTAGCACGAGAAGGTGTGACAACAAGTAATGAATACGAATACTGTGTTATTTTTCTGTATTGTGATATACCCGTGGTATTTGTCAGCCTCTTAGAACTTGTAATTTTTCATGATTTTTTCCTATTTAAGGTATTTACCTCCGTACCTCACTTTGTGTTTATAATCATGCACCCTGTTCCTTAAAAGGCTTCCTTACAGTTGTATCAATTCCAGAACCATCCATTTAGATTTAGGCCTGAGTGTGAGAAATTAAGAGGGGAGGGGGAGGGGAGGTAGAGAGGAAAGATGGGGAATGAGGAGGAAATGCTGAAGGGGAGGGAGGGCTCGAGGGACACTGTGGAGATGGACAGTGTATTAGTTGCCCGCCTGTTGCTGTGATAAAAGACCAGGACTAAGGCAGCCTAGAAGAGTTTATTTTGGCCTCTGATTCCAGAGGAGAGGGACAACTGTCAGTGACGCCAAGCTGCAAGCTCTCAAAGCCTGCCCCCCAGTGAAGCGCTTTTCCCAGCAAAGCAGTGCCACCTCCTGAAACGGCCCCACTAACTGGGTGCTGGGACCAAGCATGCAAATATCTGAACTTATGTGGAACATTTCTTATTCACAGATATAAAGGTCAGAAATGGAGGGTGGGGTAACAGGACTTGGAACTGTAGGGCCCTGACTGGCTTCCATTGCCATGTGATAACGGTTCACGCCTCTCATGTGTCCGGGGTCATTTTCTATCTCTCTCCCTGCAATACCAGCTGTGTGAGAGTAGGAGCTGTGTTCTGCTCGGCCCATACACTCTAGCTCACTGAACAGGCTTTGGAATTGAAGACGCTCAGTGTAAATACTTGTGAATGGAGAGAGGGGAAGAGAGAAGAGGAAGAAATTGCTAGAACTACAGAGTCATAGATGTGTCGGTCCTGGACAGCCGCAGAAGGTAGAGTAATTCAGCGTCTCTTAGTGAGTTTGCTGCTGGTGTTCAGAGGAAGAATTCTTTCAAGCCAGGGAAGAACGTATCATAGATTATTTAGCACCTGTGGCCTAACCCACTACGTGCTGTTACACCCCAAGCAGTGGGAACGCCTGAAGCTGGGAGACCTGCTCCCAGCTGAGAATGGCTAATCTGGTCCAACTCTCTCATTACAGAAGAGGCAAGCAGAGGGCATAGAGAGGCGGAAGGAGGGTGGAGAAGAAAAAAAAAAGGCGGAAGGGGTTTGTGGGACAGCTCAGCGGATAAAAGCACCAGCTGCCTGCCAAACCTCATGACTTCACTTTAGTACCTGCGACCCGCATGGCGGAAGGAGAGAACCAATTCTGCAAGTTGTCTTCAGACAGCCACATACTCACAAGGAAATGGAGGAGCGTGTGTGTGTGTGTGTGTGTGTGTGTGTGTGTGTGTGTGTGTGTGTGTACACACAATTCAGAATCCTGATGGGCTCAGTGGATGAGAGTCTACTTATACAGGCCCTGCAGACAGGATCCTCCATCTCCTGGAGAAACAAGGCATCAGAACTCCCCTGGGACCGTAACCAAGGATCTACCATGGGGGCCACTTTGCCCTAGGGTCTTCACTTCATAGGGGGACCTATGGCCATTTTGTACCTTCAAAAACTGCAATCAATGTTGATTAATAAAGGAGATTTTCTGAGGCTGCTCTGACGTATGCTCAATTTCAAATCCATTTTCCTTGTTTAATAGAGCGAGAAGGGTTGAAGGATGATTCCAGGTTGGGGTGCTTTGTCATGGTCCCACTCAACTTGCCTCACAAGGGTGCCTATGTATCTCTGGGGCCAGGAGAGGAGAGGCAGGCCTGGTTTCAGCAAAACCCACATTCCTCAACCCTGCAAGCAAACGCCAACTCTGAGGTGAGGATGGAGTCTGGAAAACATTGGTTTCAGTGTTCTCTGGAGACAGTCACCTCCGGTCTCTTCCTATTGGTCTTCCAGGAAGAGTCTTCTTAAAAACCGAGATAGTGAAATGATAGTAAAATCAACCAAACAAATAAAGAAGACTGAAAACTAGTCTTTAATAATAATGTACATTAGCTTGCTGTCTGTTAAGGCAAATATTTGTGCCTCTAAACTTCTTTTACATTTAATTAATTAATTAGTGTGTGTGTGTGTGTGTGTGTGTGTGTGTGTGTGTGTGTGTGTGTGTGTGTGTGTACAAGTATCATGGCACATAGGTGGAGATCAGGGACAACTATCACGAGTCAGTCCTCTCTCTCTCTCTCTCTCTCTCTCTCTCTCTCTCTCTCTCTCTCTCTCTCTGTCATGTGTATTCCAAAGATTGAACTCAGGTCATGAGGTTTGGTGGCAAGTGTCCTTACCCACTAAGTCATTTTGCTGGCCCTAGAGTTGACTCTTATCCAGAAGCATTAAGCGTGATATCTTAGACGTCACTCATTCACTCAAAGGACACAGTCATGGCTCACTGTGCCATGGTGATGGGATGTAGGACACACAAGGGTCTTTGTGCTCACACTTAAGCACTAGCAGAACTTGCAGTCTTATGCACATGTGGCTGTTCCTTCTAGGGGCGGAATGTAGTACCTGTTATACATCCAGAAGGCTGGGAGGGAACATGACCTTTGTGCTATCTGTGTGGCTAAAGATTTTTCTGGCACCGGATCCTCCCCCAGACCCTTATAATAAACCTATTTTTCTTAGTCAGTCTATAATAGAACCCATCTTTATGGACTTTACAAAGAGTTTCAGTGTAGTCACATATCCTCCGTATTAGCTCACTTTGTTCCTCAAATGGATTTATATATGTTTTGTTGTGAACGTGGTACTGAGTTGACTATCACTAGAATAATTGTGTTGTGCTTAAATAAACTACTCAGAGTCAGACTCCAGAAATAAGAACCAGCAGTGGGTACTGAGTCATGTTGAACTGAACTGCCTTCTTGCCTCCCACTGATCATCTCTGCTCACTGTGAGCCTGTGCCTACCTACTGAGCAAAAGGAGGCTCAGAGGACCAAGAAGAGGACCTGTTTGGTTAAAGATCAGGGAGAACTGGGTCTTGGGAGCTTGGGACCCTGCCAGCTTTCTCAACAGGGACAAGGTCACTCTGTTCTGGGTTTGATTTCTTCTTTGAAAAACAAGGAGTTTGAACTATAAAATACGTTAACTCTTTCCTGCCTGAGTTGATTTTGGTCATGGTGTTTATCACAGCAACTAAGAGTAAACGAGGATGGCGCCTGAATACACCCATGTGTGCAGAGATCACTCCTGGGCATTCATTTCCCAGCAGGTTTCTATCTTGTTTTTTTTTTTTCGAGATGGGGCCTCTGTCTGTGACTTGGAGTTCATCAATTAGGCTTAGGCTGGTTGGCCAGCAAGCCCTAGGAATCCTCATGTCTCTACCATTCAATACTGGAATTATAACCTTAGGCTGCTGTTCCTGGATTTCCACCTAAATGTCAGAGAGCAGACTTACACTGTCACAAATCTGCAGCCATCACTTCACTAACTGAGTGTGAGCCATCTTCCCTGTCCCCATCACGGGAGCTTTTAAGAACTCACGACACTTGGACTGCTAGATGCAGCTCTGGCCTCAGCTCTGTGATGATGGACTGCCCTGCACGGGGACTAGGTGGCTCTTTCTTTACTGGGGAGGGGGCATGCCGTGCTTGGAATCCACCCCCAAATCACTATCTCACCTGTCAAGTTCATTGATGCTGACAGAACTGTCCAGGCTCATGAGGAAGCATGAGAGGTCATGACCAAGAGGTCCTGCTGTCCAAGAGCTGCTCACGTTAAAAGCAGAAGGAACAGGAGGATGCTGTCATGGCCCAGATGAGCTGTGTAGGACAGATCTCAGGGCCCATGAGGCCTTTGTCTCTGACAAGTGTTGTTGAATCTCCCATAGTTTTGAGTGTAGGGGTGTTTGTGCATATCTGCGGCTTTCATCTGGGGAATGTTTCTGGAGTGCATCACCCGGATTACACATGTATTCACAGATGGAAGCACTAAGCCCTGACTGCATAAGTGCATCAGGTACCGAGAGTCCAGCAGGGATCCCCACACAGGAGACTTTACAGTGGAGTTGGGATGCCAGCCTGAAAACCCCACCCTCAGGCTGCCTTCTGCCTACTGCTGAAGTGTGCTCTCTCTCCTGGGAGGAGGCACAGGCCCTTTGTGGAAGAAGCGACGTTTCCCCTTTAATGCTTTTAAACATTGCCTCTGGACCACCCTTGCATCTATGAGAGATGAGCAGAATGAAGCATTCTGGAACAGGGGCTCTGGATGATCTGCTGGGTCTTTTCTGCAGCCTCAGTGACTCAGGACGCCACTCATGACACCAACATCTGCCTCGGAACAGCTGTGAATGTAAGGGGAATCTCTAAACACCTTCACCACCTGTCATGGCACCTGCTCATGCAGGGGACTGTCAGAGCAGGACGGCTCAGTCGGAAGCGCACGGTGGCTCCTTCAGCTGCTGTGTATTCAGGGATTTACCTGATGTACTGATCCCTCTTCCTGCAACACATGCTGAGGCTTTGGGAGAGTTCAGTTGTCTCTTTGGCCTCTTGCAGCTGCAGCCAGGATGGTTCTGTTGAGGAAGAAAAAGATCTTTGGGGTGGGGGCAGCGGAAGAGAGCAAATCTTAAAGGAAGAACTAGCCGAGGGCTTTGGGTAATGTGAAGGCATGTTTGGAAGAGCTGAGTGTGGAAAGCAGGACCCGGCAGGCAGCGGATGGATTTTATTCTGTGTGCCACAGGGAGCTACTAAATGGTCTTGAGCCTGTCTAAATCCAAAGGAAAGAAGAAACACACACTGCCAATCAACAAGGCTATCCCAGGCAGGAAGAAGAGCTGAAGCTGAGGCTAGGAAGCTCCTGACTCTTGTAAGTCTGGCAAGAGGTGCAAGCCAGGAAAGGAATCTGAAATTTAGGGTGTGGGGACAGGAGGCAGCGGTGGCTGGGGAAAAGAGAGTTAAACTTAGAAGCACAGCAGGTCCTTAGCCACGGACTGAACAGCAATCAGGCCCCAAGGCCACTCCAGCCTGACTCAGCATCTGCAATCATCCCTCATTAGGACTCCCAGGCCCAAGTGGCCCTGTGATTGTATGTTTTTACACTAATTAATTTATTCTCATCAGAGGTGGCAATGGTAGGATTCGCCAACCCCCCCCTCTCAAGAATTTGGGGACCAGGGGCAGATTAGCCACAAGCCAAACTTCCCACGCTTCTGTGGTTGTTTACAAGATGGAAGATGCCAGGGTCGTTTGTCATTTTTGAGTCATGGCCATGTCTCCTGAAGGTGCCTGGGGCAGGAAGGCTGGAAGTTGGAGCTGTATTTCTGAGGCTGTTTCTAACAACCCAGGCAAGGCGCCTTTGTTTTATGCTTCCCCAAAGAAGAGCCACTGATCCATGACAGCTTGCCCTGCAGCCGGCCTGGCTGCATATCAAGGTGTTCCCAGGCCTGCAGGATGCTGATAGTTAGAGGGGGCTCTGATGCCCGTCTGTCTTCCTTTCTCTGCCATGCCTTGAGCCTCAAAGAAAGCAGCAACTACCTAACTGTCTTTGTGTCAGCTTTGGCTACTGAGGCAAAAATACAGTGCCCCGATCTGTGCCCTCTCTTGCATTTCTACTCACCTAGTTGGCACCCAATTCTAGAATTACTTCTCTGGAATACCCTTGCTCCCACATGCACATGTGTTAAACATCTGGTCTCCTCTTACTCCTTAATGGCTAGGCTCCACTGGCATTTACCTTGTTTCTTAACTTTACTCATGTGGGTTCTCTTTCTTTCTTCTGTCCCTCAACCCCAGGTTAGAGGCTATTTTTAGACACCTCCAATAAATTCATTCCTTTGCAAGGAAGGACTGTGGCTGATACCTAGAGTGACATCTAATCTTTCATATAAACCAAGACACCCCCAAGACTGGCAGATGCTGCAGAGAGCTGGTCCTTTTTTTTATTGTCCCACTGTTCTTATGTATTCTGACAGTTGCTTCCTGCAAGCCCAAGCCCACATAGCCAGGATCAGCTTCATGCCACAGATCCAAAGGAGATGGGTGAAGAATGGCTATTTGGAGCCATCTCTTCATCTGCCAGAGGTCCCCAGGGGACTTAGTCCCAGTTGCCCACAGTGTTAACCAGGACTGGCTCCATCTCTTTGGGTGCATGTTCTCCTTTCCCCTCTGCAGCAAACAATCTGCGTTCAACTCCTTGTCTCAGCAACACTCTGGGCCAGTGGGAGGTGTGGCTTCCTATCTTAGAGATGCTTCACCTGGCACTGACCAGCCCAATGCTAGCCCAGAGTGCTCAGCTCAGCTAAAAGAATGTATGAATGGGTAGAGGGTGATTTATTGTGGATGTCTGAGTGAGAATTTCCCTCACAGGCTTGTGTACTTGAACACTTGGATCGTAGTTGGTGTGGTGATGTTTTGAGGAGGTGTAGGAGGTGTGGCTTTACTGCACTAAGTATGTTGGGGGGCACATTGAGAGTACATAGCCTCACCCAACTCCAGCATGCTATCTTTGCTTCATGCTGTGGTTGAAGATGTGACCTCTCAGCTTCCTGCTTCTCCCATCAAGTCTGCTGCTTGTTGCTATGCCTCTCTGCCACAATGGGCTCTCATCCCCATGGAACCATAAGCCCACATAAACCCTTTCTTCTATAAGTTGCTTTTGGTTATGATGTTGTCCCACAGCAACAGAAAAGTAACCAATGCATCCATGCACAGGAGAACCAGTTCTTACGGCACAGGGAGGCAGAATGTTCTCTTGTGTACTCATGACACTCTTTTCCTAAACAACAAGTTTCATCTTCTCTCTTCAGATCCAGTCTCCAAAATCTTCATTCCCAATCTTGTTCTCAGTGGATGGGCTCACTGTTCATTTCATTGTAAGCAGAGGAATCAACTGTGGGACAAGAACGTCCACACTGGCCTCATCACATCTACCCCAATATTCATCTCTTCTCTCACCATGTATGTATTTGTCCCCTGCATCTCCCCAACTTCTCCTCAGCTACCTGTTCCCCCATATGCCTTCCTACTTATATCTACACAATCACTGCCTTCTTCCTGACCCCACTTTTCTGTCCCTTACATCTAGCCACTCACATCTGAACTGTGATGTTCTATTATGGTGGCCATCAATCTCCTTAACGCTGTGACACTTTGGTACAATTCCTCATGTTGTGGTGACCCCCAACCACAAAATTAGTTTTGTTGCTACTTCATAATTGTAATTTTCTACTCTTATGAATCTTAATGTAAATATATGATTTGCAGGGCATCCGATATGCAACCCTGGTGAAAGGGGCATTTGTGACCAACCGTGGTTCTTTCTGCTCCATCCCATACTTCTAAGGCCGACTCACCATTTGCCAGGTTCCCCAGGCCCCTGAAGCTGCTGCGTCACCCTCCTCAGCTTTGTTCACTTGTTCGTTCTTGGGAAGGCTCTTCCCTTTCAAGACTGCACGATACCTCCTTCCTTCATCCCATCTCCCTCCTAATTGCTCTCCAAGCCTCCTCACAACTCAACACCCTGTGCATTTGGCATGTGTCTGCCTCCTCAGAAGTGTAAAAATCCATTTGGGTAGGAGTCCTTGTTTTGTTTACTGCCTTAGATATGCTCACAGGAAGAAGGCAGGCATGTTGGCAGTTGTCTGAAGTGAGAGAATTTAAAGCATTTAGACTATAAGACCAGAAACAGTCCTTAAGGGTGACCCAAACACAGCGTTCTTACTTTTAGTTGAAGGGGAGGTGCTGAGGCTCCTCAGAAGTATCCTGGACAGCTGGCATCCAGGATCTCAGTCTCAGAGTCCCAGCTTGGGGTTAATTCCCAAGAACAACCATCACTGTTCTGAGTCCTAAAAGGCTAGTGCTGTGACTCTTGGGGGATACCCAGCTCTCTGTGTCACCACACAGTAGCCAAAGTTACTATTCTCTAAGGTGGCATTAACCCTATGGCTCCTCGGCAGCCCAAAACTCTCAAGATTAGGAACTGGAACATTTGAAATTCTTGGTGTGTAACTGTGGGCTCAACATGGTACAAAGTGGAAGCTGCATCCTTCTCTACATTTATGGTTACAATCATAGCCACTGCTGACCACAAACCTACCATCCAAGATCCAAGGCTAAAATTGTTAGCCCTTTAGTCTTGAAAAGTTTGAGAGGACATTGAGACTCCCCTTCCCCAGAGCTGGGCAACCTGATCTAAGAGGGAGAGAAGTTAGCAAATGACAATGCCAGGGGTCCCCACTACATTATGGAGGGATGCAGTAGAGGAAAGATGTCAGATTTCAGAACACTCGTCACATGCTCACCTCTTGATGCCTGAAGGGACAGTGTTGTCCTTTGGCCATAGTGAGCTCAGTAAGTCAAGGAATGATATGGAGTCTTGAGAGAGAGAGAGAGAGAGAGAGAGAGAGAGAGAGAGAGAGAGAGGGAGACTGGCCAAAGCAAGAGCATAGATTAAAGGGTACCAGGTACCAAAACAAGCAAGAGTCCAGAAGGTGAACCAGATACAGCACCCGGTCCAGCTCATGACCGAGTCAATAGCACAGGACTAGAGGCTGCTGATACCAGTGAACTGGGCAAGGCCCAAGGTCTGACTGTTGGCTGGATTATATTTTTTTTTCAGCTTCAGTCAAATGTAGACCCACATGCAGTTGGCACATATGCTTGCAAACACTCGGAACAGCCTTTAGGGGTCTCCCTGGTCACCATAAACAAGGAGTGACAAACTCTGCGGGCCAGGAGTCTATCTCACAGCATGCTTTCCTTGGAGGTGTTGATCGATATGCCAAGATTCGCTAGTGAGTGTCACACCTGCCTCTTCTCAACAAGATGAATTATCAACTCTATAAGCAACTCAGGGGAGGGAGGGCTGGCTGGACTTGCTGGGCACGAGTCCTGTGGACTCTGCCCTGTGGAGCCACAACTCCCACTCCCCGGGGAGGAGAAATGGGCAGAGAGTAGATGAGCTCTCCCGTCACCCACTGGCTTCATGGAAGGAGAGCCTAGCCTTGGGAAAGAAGCTTTGCCCTGGGAAAAAGATGAGTGCTGGTGAACAGCTCACTGCCTCCTTTCTATTTATCCAGCTGTCAATATTAATCACTGCAGGCACCGATTTGTAGCATGGGCAAGAATGATCACAAAACGGTTTTAGGGCAGTGATGCACATAGGGATGATAATGCGCAGCCTTGTCCTATAGAGTCAGCAGCACACTGCCCATGACACAATGTCGCCTTGTAACCGCATAATAATACATATAGCATGTGGTTAAGAGGACCAAATATGTTAAATAAAGGTGCCAGATGCATTTTATGTGTTTCTCTGTCTCACTGTATTTTTAAATATTACCACAATTAAAAAAAAAAGGTTTATTTATTTATTTTATGTAGATGGGTGCTCTGTCTGCATGCATACCTGCATGCCAGAAGAGGGCATTATAGATGGCTATGAGCCACTATGTGGTTGCTGGGAATTGAACTCAGGACTTCTAGAAGAGCAACCTGTGCTCTTAACTGCTGAGGCACCACTTCATCTCCCCACAATTTTTTTTATTAAATTGTATTTATGTATTTTGTATGTGCATGCATATATGTATGTGGTGTGGTGGTGATGGGACAAGGGGGGGGATCTGTGCACCATAGCTCCTACAAGGAGTTCAGAGGACAACTTTCAGGAGTTGACTCCTATCATGTCACAAGCTTTGGCAGCAAGTGGCTTTATCCATTGAACCACCGCACTAGCCCAAAATATTGTCATACTTGTTTTTAAGCTTTCATTTTCATTTATGCATATATGTGTGTTTGTGTGTGGGGTATGTGCATATGTGTGTGGGTGCCTGTGTATGTGTGTGCTCATTAGGGTTAATTTTTATTCTAAAACTCACACATCGTAGCAGCACCTCCTGAGAAGAGAGCCTCGGTGCAAGATGGTCTACATAAGATGATCTTATGAAGGAGTGTCTTGACTGTTAATTGATATGGGAAGACCCAACCCATAGGGGGCAGCACCATTCAAGGGTTTATTCTCTAGATGCAAGATAAAGTAACACAAGGCTTTGGCTACGTAAGCAACAGGAAGCCACTGTGTCCTGGGTTGGCCAAAGAACTCTTCATGGCCAAGGGGACTAGTCCAGGGCTTTGCAGACTGAGAGTGAAAGAATAAAAGGCAACACGCTTCCAAGCACCTTGCACAAACTCTGAGCAGTATGTGGGCTGTAGAATGAAAAAGAAAGAGTTAAAATGAAATCCTACACAATTGTGCCTTGGATGATGATGTAATTGCACAGACAGATGTATTTAGGCAGAAAGCGGAAAAATCCCAAGTGTCTAAAATAGAGAGACCTTTGGGGTCACTAATACGTGAACCTGCATGGTTACAACGGCATAAAATGTTTAATTGGATAAATGACATGATTTCTAAGTTGTCAGGTCATCGGTATTTCTGTGGCTTTGCAGGTTAATTGCTCTGCAAACTCTGCTACAGGGTTTCCTCCTCTAACACAGATGATGGGTGCCATCTCCGTGGCCTTTCTCTTCCTGTCCTAGAGAAACTGGCGTGGGATGCCCGCGGGCTGTGCCCACTCTTGCTTTAGAACTGACAAGGGGCCCATCCATCAGGGCTGCTCTCTTACCTGCAGAACCTGGATGACTGCTGTGCTCCTCTCTTGGATGGTACCTATGCCAGCCATTCTGGCTTTTTGGCCAGTGCTGTGGAGTCTTGTTGCCCACTAAATCTCATGATCATTCTGTAGACAATGCTTGCAGCATCTTGCTGCTCCATTGACTCAGATAATTCCTAAGGCCCTTGAAGAACAGGGCCAGCTTTTTTTTTTTGTCAGAGTATGTCCAACATCAGTGTCTATTAGCCTTGCCTGCTTTACAGCCTCCCCTGGTGCTCTTTACCTAGTAGGCACGCCACGTACACATGCAACATGAGGTCTGCTCAATATATGTGTATGCCCTTTTCATTATATCAGTGTCTGGGCGTTCATCCTAGTCCTACCTGGTGAGAATTATTCCAGGAATCTGGACTCTGCATGATTTCTCTGAATATCTCCTGGACCCCTCCCCCACTTCCTGACATCTATCTTCATAGTTTGTTTGCTGCTGAACATTGAAGGTGCAGTAGCAATTCTCTTTCTTCGGGCCATTGGCATATTTTTCAGACAGGCAGCCCTGAGTGCCTAACAAAACCTCTTGTCCCTACATCCTGTCATTGGGCTACGGGACACACTCTTTCAAATTGCTGTGGGTGAGTGGGTGGCCTGCTTCTGGGCCTCAGGTGGAAGGGTGCCTACAACTCCAAGAGCTGGGAAGGTATCCTAGCCCTGAAGTAGGACAGTGTCTCAAGGATGTCCCGAGACACAGGAGCCCAGGAACCTCACAGCTCTGAAAGGAGGCCTCCCCAACAGAGATGATACAGCTCCCAGGGAGGGTTTCCCCAAACCATGAGGAGCTGAGCAGTTTTCAATCTTGGGAGCCCAAGCCCGGCTCCTTCTCCACAACTGAGGTGCTGAGAAGCCTTGGAGCCTGAGCTCCCTTCCTTCTTTGTTTCTTCTTCCTTTTCTTCTTCTTGTGATGAAAGAGTCACAGCAGGCAGTAAATCTCTTAAAAGAGGTTTATTGGAAGGACAAATCCAGGAGGAGAAGGGCGAATCCAGGAGTGCGCTGGGAGAAGACAGCAGAGAACTGAGCAGACACGGCCTTTACATAGGGTTCTGGAGCAGAGATTTCCAGAGTGTGGATTGGTGGGATTTCAAGTCTTGATCTGGGGTTGGGGTCGGGGGAAGCCCAGGGATTGGTTTTCCTGTTCATGGAGCCTGTCCAGGCTTTCCTGTTCATGGATTTGTTAGTTCTCCTGCTCAGGGATTGGTGGGTTTTAGTGGGAAGCTCAGGGCTTGGTCAGTTTTTCTACTCAGGGATTGGTGGATTTTTGCCCAGACTTTTCATCCCAAATTAACATAATCTGGGATGAGTCCTACTGAGGGGCTGGAGATGGCAGTTACAGAGGTCTGGGGGTAGGGATGGGCTGCTGGAGTTTTCTCAGGTAGAAGTCTGGCTACTTTTATGTCTTGAGGGGTTATAAAGATTACAAGGTGTCCAAATTTACAGAGTGCACTGTGAAGGCAGTAGGCTGAAGCAGGAAAGGTTGTCATTATCATGGACAGCTTCCATAGTGGCAGCAGCGAGCTTTCAGGTGCAGGAAACATGTCTGGTCTCATAGAGCAGTCAGCTGAAGCAGGCATCGTCACCATGGACAGGTCCTGCTGAGGCACTGACAGGTGCTGCCATTTTGTCTCCTGTCTCCACAGCCTTGGGGTGGGAAGGGAGGGACTGACTGCCCTGAGGCAGGAAGGAGGGGCAGTGAGCCACTTCAAGTTTTAGTGGCCTGTTGCTCAAGGGCTAAACATAGCTCTTGGAGGTGGTGGTGGTGCAGTGGGTCGAAGGGCTGGGGGGCAGGCAGGCAGTGGGCTCCCCACAGCTTGGGGAAGGTTGCCTATCACATGGCTGGGTGCTGGTGGGTGGGCAACTGAAGCTCAGAGGAAGCAGCAGGCCATCACAGCTTGGGGACAATCCACAGCGCTTTGGGAACGGACCAACATAGCTTGGGGATGGGCTGTGCTGTAGCTTGGGGATGGACCACCACTGCCCAGGGCAGACTACTATTGCTGCCCCAGGCCAAGCTTGAACAGGGCACCATGGCTTTCACTTTGGCAGGGGTAGGAGATGGGGTGGTGTCAGGCTCAGTGCCATCCCTATGGCCTTCCATTGGGGTGCCACTGTAGTGATAAAAGCCTTATACAAGTAAGGCTAGAATGGGCATAGTGTAGGAGAAATCTATCTATCTATCTATCTATCTATCTATCTATCTATCTACTTATCAACCTACCTACTTATCTACCTATCCATCCATTTTAACTATACTGACCCAGAAAGCAAATGAAATTCAAAACTATCACCAGGATGTCATCTGGAGACTGCATGGGGGCTCCTCCTAGCAAATGGCCATCCCTAAAACAGCCTGTTTGATGCCAGAATTTTATCATGGGCACGTAAGTTCTGTTTCCCATTAAACAAAGGGTTTAACCATCACTTTAAAACACCATCACACATCATCTCAGTGTGAGTGAGCTTGTATGTGCTTCAGGGTGAGGATGAGGAGAGCAGGAAGAGGCACAGAGGGAGGAATGATAAACCAAGACATTCTACTGGAACAGTCCAGCTTGTGAGCCAGGTTAGGGGAACAGAAGGTTCGAGGGTCCTGAGGCGGGAACTGAAGGAACATTCTTGATATCAGTGTGGGGCCTGGGGTGCAAAGGAGAAACCGAGCCATGGGACCCAACTGACATGGCAGGTGTGTCCCAGCTGCCTTCATTTATCTAATACCCAGCTAAGTGGGTCACACTAGGATGAAGCACCTGTAAGCCAAACAACAGTGGTTTTTCTGGTAAAGCAGGGCACATTAGCATCTAGGCCAATCTGGATGTGTGGTCATCCACCCTGGTAACCTCTGTGAGACCCCATGCAGGATGATGAAAAAAAGTCCTCTGCCCAAACTCCAGGCAGCAAGAAGCACACAAGGACATTATGACTGCAAATGCCCTGAGAACACCATTTTACTTTCCCAGGTGCTTTTCTAAGTATGCGGGTATTTTGCTAAGTATGCAGGTGCTTTGCTAAATACTGTATGTTACTGTTTTAATTGGGCCCCATAGTTGCTGATAATAAAATGGATGCATTGTAAACACACATTGCTGTATATGTTTATATCACACATATAAGATGAGTACAGGCCCTCTCCTCTATGTGACACACCTGACTGAGCCTTTCAGAGCTAAAAATGATCCTCCAAGGGACTCTGCCCAGCATGGAACATGGCTCCCTTATACCATACAGTCTACTGTTGTCTTTCTAACAAGGACAGCAAGGACTGCAGGGTTATAACAGGCAGCCTTAGTTAGTTTCTCCATGTCTTTTATTAAAAAAAAAAACCCAAAAAACTAAAATTGACTTTGTGTGCATTTGTGTGCATGCATGCCACAGTGTGTGTGTGTGTGTGTGTGTGTGTGTGTGTTGTCAGAGGACAGCTTACAGGAGTCAATACTCTTCTTATACCATGCAGGGTCCAGGATCAAACACAAGTCATAAAGCTTAGCAGCAAGCTCCCTTGCCCACTGAGTCACATTGCCAGCCCCTACTGTCCTTTAATTTTCAAATGGAAATAATAATAGTCCCTACCTCAAAGTGATAATAGATGAAAAGTGTTAACCTGGTTAACCTGGTAGTAACCTAGTGGTCACATGGTTTTACACACACACACCAACTTAAAAATTACAAAACCTGTAGCCCACACCAGCATTGTCACTACTATTATCACTCCCTCGGGGGCTCATGTTCACATTTTTCTTCTGTCTTGTACTGGGTAAAGAGGGCTTGCATCTAACCAAAAGGAATGCATCCTACTAGTGTCAGTTTCTCATCTGGTCTGCTGAGATAATGGGAGCAACCACACATTGCGGAACACTACATGTGCAGTACATTATTATCTGGGATGCTGAAGGCACCCTGAGAGGCATGTTTTATTATCTCCATTTTTACAGACTAGGCAGTTGGGGCTTCAAGAGACACAAATGACAGCAGGCCACGAAGCGGAAGAAGTCCCGAGTCAGAATACTCACTCAGGTCTGGGTGTCCCTACTCCTGGACACCAGAGTTAGTGCTCACCAGGGCATACTCCTGAACTCCATCTGTAGGACACCCACAAGTGGAGGGCCTAGAAATCTTCCCATGGGGAATGGAGAGATGAATCAGAGGTTAAACACACTCGCTGTTCTTGAAGAGGACCTGGGTTCAATTCCCAGCACCCACAAACCACCTGTAACTCTACCACCAGGGGATCTGCTGCCACCTTTTGGCCTCCTAGAGTACCACACTTACATGTGCACATCCCCACACACAGATGCACAGGAATAGGCATAGACAAGGGTGTGTGTGTGTATGTGTGTGTACACAGTCTTAGACACACACATAAACACAGATTTAGATACACACACACACACACACACACACACACACACACACACACACACAAATAACAAAAGATAAAGCTTAAGAAAAGAAAGAGCCACGAGGCCTGCAGAGTTCTCTCAATGATGAGGCTGGACAGGCCATGTGCCAGGCTGTGTGCTGGGCCATGGAGGATGGGAATCACAGAGGACACAGACAGAGGAGTCGGGAGAGGGACTCAAGTCTAAGGACCCTAGAGTCATCCTCTCCAGAAACAAGCCCTCCTCCCACCTATGTGACCCTTACCTGTCAAATTCGAAGTGGAAGAGTTGCACTGTGTAACTTGCTGGTTGAGAGAATTCAAAGATACAACTTCTATAAAGTGTTTAGTGCAGAGCTCAAAAATCAGTATTTGTGACGACAACCATTAATAGTGTTGCATCATGGGTACTGACTGTTCTTCAGAGGCAGCACTCAGCTTGCACAGGGCAGTCCCTGAGGCTGGCGCAGGTGTCCCCACTGCAGTCCTGTTCACTCACATGGCCACTAGCCCCAGGTCACCTCCCACCTAGACCTGCTCACTTCCTGAAGGCTTATGCTATCAAGACACCACCTTTCACCATTTGTGTCAGGGCTTTCTTCGTCTGTATGCTTTCTGTTTAATGTTTTAGAAAGTTAGATTTTAAAAGAAGGAGGGGGCTGCTTAAGTCAAGTATGGCCCATCAGCCTGATGGCATATTAAGCAGTCATTAAAGGGGTAATTAGGGAGGCAGGGTAGCAACATGGAAAATGCTTATGGATGCACATGAAATGGAAAAGCCAGTAAGAAAGTTGGATTATTCAGTGATTGCCACCTGTCGGAACCACATAGCTATGAACAGCCACCCAGGGGCTTGGCAGCATGCTTCTTGCTTCTTTCATTTTTGTTCTATTGTTTTTACAAAAAAACTACATTAGAAAAACAAGAGTGGCATTTGGAAAGAAGCAGAGCTCTGCGGTCTTGGTCCTTATCTGTGAGAGGGACAGACATTGTGCTCCTAAAGAGCTCGCTGGCTGCTGGCTGCTGTGTGCATATCTGGTCAGGACTGGAGGGAGGTGGATTGCTTTTTCTAAGTAGAGTTTATGTTCTCCTTCGCCCCCACTCCCTGCCAATACTGATGGTCCTAGCTCTCAGAAGGGTGCTATTTGAGTCAGTATTTCTTCTGGTTTCTGGGTGGAGAGCAAAGGCAGGCAGGTGAGTTAGGAAAAGGCATTCGGAGGGGAGCCATGTCTTCCTCCCGCCCCACCTCTTGTGTGAGCCTTAGATGAGGAGAAAAGAAGAGAGAACAGACCGACCATGAATAAGGAGCTGGAGACAGAGACTCAAAAGCACACACATGCCAAGTGGGGTGGGGCTTCTGGGATCCTGCTTCCTTATGTTACCCTTCCCTTTCTTCCCTTCTTCCTTCACCTTTTTTTCTTCTCTCTCTCCTCCCTTGCTGTTCCTTCCTCTCTCCTCCCCGCTTTCTCTCCTCCCTTTCTTTCCTGTTCCCTCCATCCTTCTCTCTCTTTCCTTTCCTCCGCGGAAGAGCAGTCTCTGCTCTCAAGGAGTCTAATGTGGAAGTCAGTCTTAACAGGTCTGCAGGGAAAACTCCACATGACGAGCCAAGGAGAGTAATTAACAGCCCAGAGCAGTCAGAGGTTCCACAGTGGGAATATGAGAAGCCACCAGAGACAGAGCCACTTCATGGGAGGGGAAGGGTGCCCAGTGAAGGGAGCCCCTCTGGGGCAAGGAGCTGTTGGAGGGTGGAGCTCATGTCTCTCTAGCCACGGCCCTGTCTTGCCTGGGTTCTGTGCCCCGCAGGGATGCTGTTAGCTAGCATGTTCCCCTGGCCTTCCTCTGGGGTCCTTGATCCTACAACTTCTCTTCTCACCTCAATACTTCTCTCACGTCTTGAAGCTTATCACAGGCCTTGTGAAGTCATGTGACTTTTTCCTGGGTTTTGTGCACATCAGAGTCAGGAGACACTCTGCGCAGCCAGCCTGGGATTAACTCAGCTTCCAGGGAGACTAGTTGGAAATAGAAGGCAACCTTAGGTGGAATCACCTGACTGGGCACATTACTATCATTCCAAAGAGAAGGAACTGTAGCCCAGAAAGGGGGAACCAGTGATTTATTCAAAGTCATGGACCGACTTGGCTGAATTCACTGCGTCTGTTCCTAATGCCAGCATCCCACACAAGCAAGGTTCTTTCCCCCAGTGTCTGGTCTTGCTGTTCTCCTCCCATGAGTTGGTACTTCCCTTATGACCTTGAGAGTTGCATTTTCCTTGGACTGCAATATTTCTAGGAAGCTCCAGGGCATCAGGGCAAACCCCATCTTTTGGGATTGCTCTGGGGAACCGCTTCTGTGTCTCAAGGTGGCATGACCTTCAGGCTTCAAGGTCACATGGTCATCTGCTCTCTGTCCTTAGCTCTTTCCTCTCTCAGAAGAAATTGGTTTAAATAAGGCATCATCAACTCAATGGCTGCCTAGGACCAGTTCTCCTGTACACTGGCCTTGTCTTGGCTTTTTGTTTCTGGCCACCTCATGGGAGTGGTAGTGGTGGTGGTGATGGTGGTAGTGATGGTGGTGGTGATGGGGGTAGTAGTGATGATGGTGGTAGTGGTGATGATGGTGGTGGTAGTGATGGTGGTGGTGGTGATGGTGGTGGTGGTAGTGATAGTGGTGGTGGTGGTGATGGTGGTGGTGGTGGTGGTGGTGATGGTGGTGGTGATGATGGTGGTGGTGGTGGTGATGGTGGTGGTGGTGGTGGTGGTGGGTGGTGGTGGTGGTGGTGGTGATGATGGTGGAGGTAGTGATGGTGGTGGTGGTGATGATGGTGGTGGTAGTGATAGTGGTGGTGGTGGTGATGGTGGTGGTGGTGGTGATGGTGGTGGTGGTGATGGTGGTGGTGGTGGTGATGGTGGTGGTGGTGGTGGTGGTGGTGGTGGTGATGATGGTGGTGGTAGTGATGGTGGTGGTGGTGATGATGGTGGTGGTAGTGATAGTGGTGGTGGTGGTGATGGTGGTGGTGGTGGTGATAGTGGTGGTGGTGGTGATGGTGGTGGTGGTGGTGGTGGTGGTGGTGGTGGTGGTGATGGTGGTGGTGATGATGGTGGTGGTGGTGGTGGTGATGGTGGTGGTGGTGGTGGTGGTGGTGGTGGTGGTGATGGTGGTGGTGGTGATGGTGGTGGTGGTGGTGATGGTGGTGGTGGTGGTGGTGGTGGTGGTGGTGGTGGTGGTGATGATGGTGGTGGTAGTGATGGTGGTGGTGGTGATGATGGTGGTGGTAGTGATAGTGGTGGTGGTGGTGATGGTGGTGGTGGTGGTGATAGTGGTGGTGGTGGTGATGGTGGTGGTGGTGGTGGTGGTGGTGGTGGTGGTGATGGTGGTGGTGATGATGGTGGTGGTGGTGGTGGTGATGGTGGTGGTGGTGGTGGTGGTGGGTGGTGGTGGTGGTGGTGGTGGTGATGATGGTGGTGGTAGTGATGGTGGTGGTGGTGATGGTGGTGGTGGTGGTGATGGTGGTGGTGGTGGTGATGGTGGTGATGGTGGTGGTTGTGATGGTGATGGTGGTGGTGGTGGTGATGGTGGTGGTGGTGGTGATGGTGGTGGTGATGATGGTGGTTGTGATGGTGATGGTAGTGGTGGTGGTGGTGGTGGTGGTGATGGTGGTGGTGGTGGTGATGGTGGTGGTGATGATGGTGGTTGTGATGGTGATGGTGGTGGGTGGGTGGTGGTGATGGTGGTGTGTGGGTGGTGGTGGTGGTGGTGGAAATGAAGAAGGTCTGAACTCGGTGACTTGGTACCTCCAGGCTTTGGCTTGTGGGTCTCTGTTTTCATGAGCCTGGGGACTAGTTACTCCAAGATGACCTGTCTTCTTCGGTTTCCAAATGTTCAAAGCATACATACCTGACAAGGACCTGGGGACATGCCTCTGGTCAGAACTTGAAAGCTGATGTGGAAACCTGGCTGTGAGGGAAACACGTCAACTTGGACTACAAAGAACTCCATGGCCTGCTGCTATTTGCTTTTCTGTTTTTCTAGCTATAAATCCGTTCTCTTGCTCTGCCATTTACGTGCTTTTGAGAGGCCATTATCTTGTCAACATTGTTCTACGGCACTGACATTATCTCTTAATTACACAATTACTTTGTTATGTACTGTAGACCTAGTAATAAAATATTTGAAGTGTTTGAGCACAGGCCGTGTTTTTAAAATACGATTTGACTCAAACCATCTTCTAAAAGTCACCCGCACAGACAGAAGAGACGTCTCACTGTTTCTGTCCCCCATTGAGACTGAAGTTCTGAGAGAAGAGGCCTGCTCTCTGTCACAGACAGCTATAAGAATAGCTTCTGCAACCATGGAAGCCTCTGTTAGACTACACAGCATCTAAGAGTGAGGTTGGCGGTGTGGTCCAAGTCTGATGACTACCTGAGTCTTGAGTTTCTCCTTGTCTGTGAAGATGTGACCTGGACTTTCTTCTGCCCCATCTTACCCACCAGGCCTGTCGAGGTCAGACAGTGCACTCAGTAAGGGAATCCACAGGATCTGGCTTGCTCTAAGCATGGTCCCACTTCTCATAGGCATTTTGTGATTTTAGGATCATGATGCAGCCATATGGTCTAAATCTCTCCTCTACATGGAAGAGTTGTGTCTCTTATAAATATCTATCTATCTATCTGTCTGTCTACCTGTCTATCTCTCTATCTACTATGTTTATTATGATGATGATGATCATTATCATTATTGTTATATTTCAGTGTATGTTGCAGTATATGCTCATGTGTGCACATACCTGTTATGGCATTTAATTTCACTCCATCTCCCTCATCCAGCTAGTTGTTTTGGCCACTATTGTATAATTCCTATTGGTTTAGATTTCCTTTTAAAAGCAGTTGCTTCTAAATTTTGTATACATCTGAGCAGTTCTAAAATATTTTCAGAAGTTTATTTTTGTAATTTATGTGTGTGTATGTCACTGTGTGGGTTTGTACATGTGTGGCTGCAGTGGAGGCACAGGTGGTATACAGGTGGCCACTAGAAGAGGGTGTCAGGGCCACTGGAGCTGGAGTGATAGGTGACCGAGGCTGCCAGATGTGGGTGTTGGGAACCAAACTAGGAACGTTAGGTCCTCTGCAAGAGCAGTGAGTCTTCTAACTGTTGATCCAGCGGTACCACCATTGCTATTTCAAGGGATATTATTTTGGATAATAAGTGATAAGCTTATATGAATTATTGCTTTGAAAAGTAATACGTTTAGTAAAAAAATATACAAAGAAACTTGGTGCGGCATGTGACTCATTTCTACTCTTTTGCCTCCTACCTTGGCTGCTCCTGGCATGGTTCTACAGACGGACTTGGTGACAGATCCACAGTACGGCTAAGGAGAAGGTTTTTTTTTTTTAATTGCAGGTGTGTGTGTGTGTGTGTGTGTGTGAGAGAGAGAGAGAGAGAGAGAGAGAGAGAGAGAGAGAGAGAGAGAGAAGTAGACTGAATTGTGCAGCAGACTGGATTTGGCCAAGAGAGAAGCAGGAGCAGAGCAGAGAGATCGGGAGCGATGGCTAGCAGAAGAGGCAGGAGAGGAGTGTGGACGTGGAGTAGGGTTCCAAGGCTGAGTAGCTGGGGGAGGGGAGCCCATTGGGTGGAGACAAGAGGAGCGAGGATGCTAGCTTGGACTCTGAAACGTGTAACAGGTACTTGTGATACTAATGGCGCCTGGAGGCCAGCATGTGCTTTGGGATATTAATAGGCTCCTTTTGTTAGAGGGGAACTAGCTTCTCAAGTTCCAAAGGATTGCTGGCTTTTGCCTAACTGCCGGAATTTTGGGAAATGGAGTTTCCTATGGACGTGACCACTGACCACTACCGGGATTTCTTGTGTATCATTTCAGGAATATTATACGCATGTTAAAACTTATTTACATTTTATTTACTCTCTATGCTACCTGTCGTTAACACTAAATAAATTGTATGTTTGCCCTTCAACTTGTGTTTTAAAATTAGATACAATTTTAAAACCACTGTTTTGGTTTTGTGCATTTTTCTTGGAGTGGTAAACTAGTAACTCTGAGTAGAGTGAAAAACTAATGGGGTTATTATATTTCCCCCCAAAACCCATTAAAATAGTAGAGATGTAGGCTAAAACATAAATTATAGCATAATAATAAAAATATTCAAATAAGGCAAAAGAAGCCAGGAACTGGGGAAGAGATAAAAAGAAAAGAAAGGAAAAAAAAAAAACCCCGTGGGGAACAAAAATGTGATAAAATGGTAGACCTCACTGCCAGGCATGTGCACGCCTGGCATCCAGGTAGTTGGAGAATGAGATGCCAGTGAACAATTTCCCCCAGGATGGGCCTACTCTAAGGATCAGGTCTCACTTCTCATAGACATTTGGTGATTTCAGGAATATAATACATTCACATGGCTGTAAACCCCTTCCCTTTGTTAAAGAGCTGTACTTCTAAAGAGTATCTATCTATCTATCTATCTATCTATCTATCTATCTATCTATCTATCTATCATGTATCTACCTATCTATCTATTATATATCTATTATCTATCTGTCTCTCATCAATCTACCACTATATTTCAAGGTCAGCCTCAGCTAGATAGCAAGTTTAAGGCTAACTTGGGTTGAAAGTACCCCTGTATCAACATGGTTAGATGAACAAAAATATGTCAACCTATCACTCAGCCTTTAAAGTGAAGGCAATTCTGATATATACACGATATGGATGAAAATCAAGGGCATTGTGCTAAGTGATACCAGCCAGTCACCAAAAGGCAAACAATGTATAGTTTTAGTTCTCTAAAGTACACGGAGTGTGTGTCATGTCACAGAGCATTCTTTAGCACCAGAAAAAGACAATGGTGGCTATAAAAGTGGAAAGACAAACAGGTTACAGTGTGGGCAGGGCAAAATGGATGTGATGATATTTCACATTCACAGAGTTTTAGTTTTCAAGTTGGAAAAGTTCAGAGATTCACTGTGTAGCAACCTGAACCTATTAACCCCATTAAATGCTCAGAAATGATTACAATGATGAGAGGCATGCTGTGTGACTTTTATCTCAATGGGAAAAATGAGAACAAAAAAAAATTTAAATGACTACAATAATATCAGGCCAAGTAGACTCAAAATCAGGGAAAGTGATGGAGAAAAAGAATGTTCCAGAACAATACAAGTATATGTTCACTTGGAGACACAACTACCTTAAACATGTGTGAACCCAACAGTAGATAGCAAAATGCACACAGCAAAAGTGGATTGAGTTAGAAGCTGGAAAATGCAGGATTGTAGTTGCAGACTTTAACAACCATCTCTTCAAAATTTTTACAGACATGCACGTGTTTGCATGCGCGCGCACGCACACACACACACACACACACACACACACACACACACACACACACACAAACCCCCAGAAATAGTATAGGATATCTAAGCATCCTGGCTACCAACACGACCTAATGAAAAATTCTAGGATGGTTCACATCAGAACACATACCATTTAAAAAAGTGATATTCTCTGTGCCTTACCTTGTTTTCTTTCTTTATGCAATTGCTTTTCTCTTCATTCCTTACTCCCTTCTCCCTTTCCCTTCTACTTCTTTTCCACTTATCTATTTTCTTTTACTGTGCTCTCTTAATCCTTTTTTTTTTTTTAAATCTTGCCCTTTAATGGGCATATACCCTATATAGCACTAATATCACAAAATGGGGCCTTTTGTTGTAAATTTAAGAGCAAATAAATAGAATGTTTCTTTCTAAATGTAAACTAAAAAGTTCTGTGTGAGATTATTGTCATAGCTCCTTTTCTTTACTGCTGTGATAAAAATATCCCGAGAGAAGCAAGTCAAAGGAGAAAAGGCTTGTTTCGGTTTACATTTCCAGGAAAAACGTTGTTCATCATGGTGAGGGAGATACGGCAACAGTCAGGGAAGGCGGGAGCTGGTTGGTCACAGTACATGCACACTCAGGAAGCAGAGAATGGACAGGAAGTAGGGTGGAACTATGAAACCTCAAGTCCCACCCTCTGTGGCTCACTTCTTCCACCAGAGTTCTGCCTCCCTCCAGGTTTTATAATCTTTCAAAACAGCGCCACCAAGTGGGAAGCAAGTGTACCTAGTGAGCCTAGAGGGGACATTTCTTATTCAAACACAGCCTCTTTTTGTAAAACAGGTTCCAGGGGTTTCTTCCCCTGGGCTCCGTTCTGGATGTCTGCTGTAAATTGCTTTGGGAATTCACAACAAGATCACTGGGGACTACATTTCCTGGGAAAGAAGGCTTCCTGGGGAAGGCAAAATTAGGATTTGAATAAAGCTTTGATTGGTGGAATGGCTGTTGCAGAAGGGCCATTTCAGCCCATCTCTCTAAGAACGCATGGTAAATTAGCTGGCTGTCCATGTGATATCAAAGAGAGGGTCATGCACACACTTTGCCTTCTTTGTCGTGTCTTTCATAGCCTCTTATTTACCCATCAGCAGCTCTTCCCTGCCCTTCTCAGAGGCAGGTTCTCTGTCCTGGGACTCTCCATCTCACCAGAATAGCCTAATAGCTTGTCATCTCTCCTGTCACCAACAAGCACATTGGTGCTGATTTTGTGGGGCCTTTGGCTTTGTCTCATCAACTTTGGATGGGGACCTCTTCCTGTTTCTTGGTCTCTCTGGGCTAGTGTGCGCGAGAAGCTGCTTATGCTGCCTGAAGAAAGTGTGCAAGTGTCTGCACATGAGCCTAGGTAGTCCTGCTGTGTGTGCCTGTGTGTGTTGGAAGGTCTGGAGGTGTGTGTGTGTGTGTGTGTGTGTGTGTGTGTGTGTGTGTGTGTGTGTGTATTCTTGAGGCTCAATGTTCAGCCAGATTTTCAGAATAGTCAAGTTCTAGGCTAGTGAGAGACCCTGTCTCGAAAGGCAAAGTGGGAAGATCCTGAGTAATAACACTAAGCTTGTCCTCTGACCCTGACAGGCATCCCCTATATGCCCCTCCCAATAAACTTTTTGTGAAAATTTTGGCCTTTTATAACACTGAATTAAATTTCATATGCTGCTGAATTAATTGTACCCATTTTTTGAGAGAACAGGAGATAGGGAGATATTGGTTAAACTGTTTCAAGATTCTGGACTCTATCCTAGGCCTCTGTGGCTGCAATGAACAATAATGAACTCTACGTTTTAAAATTGCCAAAAGGATAGTCTTTTGATAGTCGCACCATCAAAAAATAAGCCAGTGAGACAATGATTTAACCATTTCATGATGGATTCACATATCAAAAAAAAAAATCACATCAACACCAATAAATATGGAAAATCATTATTTGTCAATTAAAAAGAAATTTTAAGTTGGGTGTGGCGTATACACCTGTAATTCCAGCACCAGGAAGGTGGAGCCAAGAGAGTCATGAGTTCAAGGTCATCTTTGGCTACAAATTGAATTCAAGGCCAGTCTGGGCTACAAGAGACTCTAAGTAAAAAAAAAAACACAAGTAAATAAATAATAAAATTTAAAAAGTGCAAAAAACCTAATTTCTTATACATGGCGATTTTTTTCCTTTTCCATTTCTTTTTAATGTGGCTATGTAGAAATATTTTTTGAAGTAATATTTTCTACTTAAGGTTTTCATTTATTATGCAATGCATATAGACTATATCCAGCTGCCATCATCTCCCTGCAGATGCCCTCACTTAACCTGCTTCCCAAACTCCCATCCTCTTTTCAGCAACCTGTATTAATAACCCCACTGAGTCCAATGTGCTGTTTTTCTGCACATAAGGGTAGGGCCATCTCCTGGAGCTTGGGCGAACTACCCGAGGCCACCTTCCCCCCCCCCCCCCGCCCCCCAGAAAATGACTCCATCAACTGCCAATGGCCCTCCCCCATCCAGGTTGGGAACTGGACTGATTTGATCTGGTTAAGGTAAGCACAGCTGCTGTGAGTTCATGGGTGCATCAGCCACTCCATGTCCAGGAGGCTCTCGTTGTCTGCCAGGTCTTGGCAGCACTTTCCCAGGTGTGGGAATTCTGTTGTCCCTAGACCCATAATGTGATGGAGAGGCAGGCCCTATGGGTGATGCCCGGGTTCCAGGAGCAGAGTTCCTGTGAATGGACAGATACCTTTCTTGATAAGGTGAACTCGCACTTTTGATGGAACTGGATCAGACTCAAGAATGGGGGTGGGGAGCGGGACAGGAGACTCACCCACTCTCACATCTTCACTTTTCCTTATGCGGTTGGCATGGGTTGAAGCAATGTGAAAGTCTCCTTAACTGGAGGCCCTGGTCCTCGGGGAGGGGGAGTCTCCACTGCTCTCCCTCCCTTTCTCCCTCCCTGCCTCCCTCAACCCTCTGCTCCCAAACCTTTGAGATTCAGTACATTTTACATTCACAGCTCATGTCAGTTTGTAGCTGCTGCCTCAAGGGCTCAGCAGCACAGCTGGTATGTGGGCCCCCACAGTGGGCAACAGCTCTCAGACCTCTTAGGCGGATCCCAGGATGCCATACTCTTTTCTCCACTAAGACAAATCACAGGCTTCCCCTTTCTCATTCCAATGTGGTCTCCACAGGCCCAGAAGCTGTGGAGGTTTCTCATTCCACCCCATGGAGTCCTCCAAGGCTCCACAGTGAAGGAGGGGTGAGTGTGAGAACGGAGTAGTCTCAGTGGGGGAGGACACACTCTAGCCACAGGCATTGTGGCCCATGGGTGCCGTGTTGAGTCTCTGCAGATGAGCTTATCAAATGCTGGCTAACCCAACCCCCACCAAAGGGTACACGGCTTAAAGACAGCACCGAGAGAAGGCCACAGGCTGCAGATGGCACCTGTGGTTACAATTGCCAGGGACAAGGAAAAGGCTAAGCTGACATTTTCTACTCCTGGGACAAGCTCTCATAGCTGTGTGGTGAGATTAAGAGAACAGCCATGGACTCACTCTCGGTGTTTCAGAACAACCGGGAAGCCGCCTACAGTGTGGCTATGTACCGCTATCATGAACTGAGACCTTCACCCTGAGGATGGTTCATGGCTGGAGGTAGTAGCATGGGCTATTTCAAAAAAAATTTCACGTGTCTTTTTTTTTTTTTAATCACACAAGCAACAAATTGATCCCACAGTACATTGCCCTAGTTAGCTTTAACCATAAATTTGACACAGCCCAGGAGAAGCCTCATCTGAGGAACTTCTGAGGTCATATTGTACTGTGTAAATATCTCTAAGAGAGTGTGTTGATTATTTAGCTGATGTAGGCGGGCCCAGCCCACAGTGGGCAGCACCATTCCCTGTGCAGGTGGCCTTGAAATGCATACAGGAGCTAGCTAAGCGTGAAACCTGTAAGCAAGCCAGAAAGCAGCATGTGTCCATGGTTTTTGCTTCAAGTTCATGCTTGAGGCCCTGCCCTGACTTCCTTCAGTGATGAACTGTGACCTGGAAGCACAAGCTGAACAACCTTTTCTTCCCCAAGCTGCTTTTGGTCAGAGCAGTTAATCACAGTAACAGAATGAAACCAGAACACACAGGAACACAATCTTGAGACACATATGGATTATAAACAATTAGCTGGGTCAGATCATCCCGTTCTCAAAACCCTATGACAGTCCCCCATCCTACTGATAGTGACCCCCAAACTCTGTGATGGCTATCAGACTCCACTCCAAGCCTGTCCTACTGTTTCCTGTCCCTGTTGCCTTACTCTGGGCTCCAGCCACACTAGCCTTCTTGCTGTTTATTCTTTCACCGTAGCCACACCAACCTCATTCTATTTTACACATTTTTAACTTTTTCATAAGCAGAATTATATACTGTGTTGATTCTGCTATTTTTCTGGGTCAGCTATGATTCACTCATTTTCAGCACTATATAGTGTTCCTGTATTTAGCTAGATTTTATCGTAAAATAATCTCTCTCGGTGTTGTTTCCAGTTTTTCTTTTTATGTTTTTCTCAAACCAGATTATCATGAGCATTTTGGACAGGTGCCCTGGGGCTCATGTGCTGTGTGTGGCTGTTAAGTGTGCATGCTGTCTCCAGGTCTTTTTATTCTCAGTTTCTTAATATTTGCTTTTGCATAAGCATGAACCCTTCTCCTCATTGCAGGCTCCCATAATCTGTCTGTCTGTTTGTCTGCCTGCCAGTCTGTCTATTTATCTATCTATCTATCTATCTATCTATCTATCTATCTATCTATCTATCTATCTATACATATATATATATACACACACACATATACATATATGTATGTATATATATCCTCATGATGCAGGTACATGTGCACATATATGTATATTTGTGTATACTAAGGTCAGAGGTCAACCTTGGGTGTCATTTCTCACGAACCACCCACCTTGTTTTTGAGACAAAGCTTTCCATTGATTTTGAACTTGCTGAAGAGTCTGGGATGGCTCCATGTCCTTGGTGCTGGCATAACAAGCACACACCAATATGTCTGACTTTATTTTTATGCACATTCTGTGGACTGAAGTCAGGTCCTCATGCTTGTAAGAAAGCACTTCATCAACCTACTCATAACTTCAGCCCTTCACTGTTTTCTTTAGGCCAAACTCCTGATATTTTAAGAACAACTTGCACAGGACCCCCCTTAGCTGTCTTCCCTCCAATTCTCATCCCTATTAGATGATCCGTACCAGATGTCTCTCCCTCGGCAGTCCCCCAGTGATCTTTCTCTTAGTTAAACTAGCTCTCTGCGTGTACTCAGACCAGCTATTCAACATGCCATATCCTGGGAAGCTTACTAACAACAGAAGTTTATTTCTCATAGGTTGGAAAGCTGAGAACTTCAAGAGGTCAAGGTGCTGGCAGATATGTCTCCTGGGCTCCATTTCTGGCTCACAGATGGTACCTCTGGCCTTCACATGACAGAAGGAGAAAGCAGTTGCTCCTGGGCTTTCTTGAAAGGGCATAAATCCCACTTGGGAGGGCTTGTCCTGAGCCTTTCCTAATATCATCCACTGGGAATTATGACAGCAACACATTGTTTTGATTAGCTTTAAATGTTGGTTAGACTCAACCTGAGAAGACAGTCTTAATGAGGAATTCTTTTACATCTGGTTGTCCTATGAGCATGTTCCTGGAAAATTGTCTTGATTGATACTTGATGTGAGAAAACTCAGTCCATTGTTGGTGACATCATTTCCTAAGCAGGGGTGGGGGTGGGGTCCTGAAGTGTATGTGAGAGATGAAAGCTGGATGAGAGCAAGAAGCACAGATCCATGCATGCACTCTCCCTGCTCTCGGCTGTGGATGAAGTGCTTCCCACAATAATGGACAATTACCTGAAATTATGAGTTCACTATTTCTTTCCTATGTTGCTTTGGTCAATGGAACAGATTTTTAGGATGTACGAATGATCAGATGACAGCATCTTCCTAACCCCATGCTGCTGGATGAAGGTGAGCTCTCCACCTGCTCTATGATGCAATGACTCCGCCGCCCCCCGCCCCCCCAGACCCCCAGACCCAACCCTAGAGTCCTCGCTAGCTGTCACACCTGCTTTCATCTACCCATCATTCACTTCTTGGTTAGCCTGCTCCCAGCACTCTCTAGTTGGATTCCATTTACTACAATAACTATAAGATCTAGGTGCCGTGGAAGGCACAAATGTAATGTGGGCATGAAAAGAGTAAGAAATGGGCTGGCAAGATGGTTCAGCTGGAGTAGATGCATGCCAAGCCCCACAACCCGAATTCAATTGTCAGAACCCAGAAGGAAGAAGGAGAGAGCCAGCTTTTTAAGGTTGTCTTCTGAGTTCTATACTGTGCCATGGCACACGTGCACCCTCTCCTCCCACAAGATAGTTATTTAAAGAGCAAATGTTGTTTCCATAGATGCTAAGTGGAAGGCTCCAGGGAGACGCAGAGAAAAACAGATGCGTGAAGGAGGCTGGCCAGGCTGGTGTCAAGGAAATGCTACTGTTGGCCCCACTGTGGTGCAGCCTCCAGGCTGAACTGAGGGGCAGAGATCATGGTAACCTCCATCTCTGTGCCTTGCATTTGCAGTCTAAGGCCTGAGGCATGGTAGAAGCTAAAGAATATATGTTGATCACAAACAAGCCACACAAACAAATGAATCATGAAAACAAATGGCCAGAAACGGAGTGAGGGCAAAACAACCTGTAAAAATCTGGAAGGTTTTAACAAACACCCTTGAGTTCACATTCTGGTTAAAGCAAAGGAGACAAGTTGCGGTCCATAGACAGTAGGTGTGGTTTATGAATCAGGAGTCCCAAGCTGGAAGGGTGGCTTTGTCTCTTCAGGCAACAAGAGAACTAACACACATGCAGTAGTTTATTATTATTTCATTTAAAAAATTTTCATGTATATGGGTGTTTCATGTACATGCATGTCTGTGCATCCTGTGCATGCAGTGCCTGAGGAGGCCAGAAGAGGGCATCGGATCTCCAGCAGGGAGTGACAGCTATTTGTGGGCTGTGACCTGGGTGCTGGGAGCCAAGCCTGGCTCCGTAGAAAAGCAAATACCACTTAACCACCGAGCCACCTCCAGCCTTGACTTGTGGTCTTCCACTGCTGCTTTGGGAGTTAAACACTTTGTTAGTGAAGACACAGCCAGGACAACTAGGTCAAAACTCCTCTGAATGAGAGACAGGGTCATATTAAAAAGTAATTCATGATCAAGTCATGCCATTTATTTGTCTGGGAAATGAAAAAAGGGGTTGTGTTTTTGTTGTTGTTGTTGTTGTTTTTGATTACTAGGTCATACTTTGTGTTGTAGAGAATACATTGTTCGGTCACTGCTGTAACTTTCATACTTCAGTCTTAAGGTCTTCCTATGTGAGTTATAGTGAACAGGTGCTTTTGAGAGTCAAGACTCATAGGAGTTTGATTTGCTTCATTTTGACCTAAAAAAAATCTTCTCCAGTTGTTATTTCTCTAGTATTTCCAACTTCAATTTCAAAACAAAGACACTGACAGAAATCAGACTGCTGTTGAGTTACATGTATGATACAAATGATGTTATTTGTGTTATACTCTCATCTGTCATTGTCCTCTCTATGCAAACAAAGTCTTTATTGTTCCCACTTCAAAGCATGCAGGACTTAAGAAAGTGCAGTAATTTAAAAACACAATTTTCTTAACTTGTTTTGTATTACCAATACCTATTGCCTATATTGCTTTAATTTGTAGCTATCAGCTTAACATTAGTGTGTCTGACAAAGAAAAAAAACCATAGGAGTTTTATAAAAAGATTTAAGGGATGTAGGTCAGTAGAATGCTCTTTTTAAAAAAGAATTATTTTCCTTTTCATTTATGTATATGTGTGTATGTCTGTGTGTGGTTATGTGCACATGAGTGCAATTGCCCATTGAGGCCAGAAGAGGGCATCAGATGCCTTGGAGCTGGAGTTACAGGTGGCTGTGAGCCATCCAACACCGGTGCTGGGAACCAAACTCAGAGTTTCTACAGGAGCAAGAAGTGACCTTAGCCACTGAGTCATCTCTGTAGCCTGGGTCAGGAGAACTCTAACTAGAACATAATGGTGTGCTTAGTGCTGGGGTTAGATTGCTGACGTAGCATATCTGAGGCCTGGGTTGGATCTCCAGTACCACCTAAGATGGGGTGGTGGAGGCACACAATCCCAGCCACTGTAATGGTGGAGGCTGAAGGATCAAGATTTCAGGCTCTCTCAGCCTCAGTCAGCCCACCCAGGGCCCACCCAGACTACAGGAGACCCTGTCTCTAAACAACAAGAGAAAAAAGAGCTCACCCAACACATTCATTCTTTCAACAAACACAAACAGAACAGCCATCATATGCCAGGTGTGGCCCCAGGAGCTGGGATTTCGACAATACTGAGATAAAATGGTTGCCTTCACAGGTCTTGCTCTGGTACGGGGAGAGTTTGCCCGTCTGTACCCACCCCTAAAAACAAAGGTAAGCAAGAGAGGGAATGATGCCACTGGCTCCTAACAGAGGAGAGCTAAACAAGATGCCACTTTAGGTCATGGACAGATGATCCCAGGCTGGGTGGAGGTCAGAACCTGAAGCCAAAAATTCTTGCTGCTACTCTGTCCTCAGTGACCTTTGGTCCTTTGCTTTAGATGGCTGGGACGGGTCCTGAGCAGGAAAATATGAATCATTTTATACTTTCCTAATAGCAGGGCTGTACACACAGTAGGTCATTGGGTGCTTCTGAGACTTTCCCTGAGTGTGGGTTTTCTGGAAACCAGGCTGGGAGCTGCAGGGTGAGTTGGCAGCTGTGGGCGACCTGGTCAGGGTCAACAGGATCATATGGCCTTGTTTAGATGCTTGGGATTTTATTTTAGAGGCCGCGTCACTTGGCTCTGTGTGTTGCGAAGCTTCTTTCCACTGCCTCAGTACTCGCATTGCTGCAGCTCTGGGCATGGCATCCTCCTGATGTCTGAGTGTCGCTTCAGGGCAGAAGGAAGGCTGGATTCTGCTTCTGCACTCCTCCTACCTTTGTGCAAAGGCCACACGGTGCCATCAGACGGAATAGCCTTTGTGTCCTTTCAACTTGAAAAGTTCCTATTTTAGTAATTATTTATTATTTTATGCACATTGCGCTCTCTCTCTCTCTCTCTCTCTCTCTCTCTCTCTCTCTCTCTCTCTCTCTCTCTCTCTCTCTCACACACACACACACACACACACGCACACACACACACGTCTGTGGACCATGTGCATGCCTGATACTAGCAGAGGCCGGAAGACAGAGCTGGATCCCTTGAAACTGGAGTTACAGACAGTTGTGAGCCGCCGCACAGGTTCTGGGAAATGGAGCTGCAGCCTCAGCAGGAGCTGCAGACAGCGCTCTGACTCTGAGTCTTAGCCTTCTCTTCACTCGCTCCCTCTCTTGAGAGCTCTCCGCCACCCAAGATTTTGGCAGCTGGGCTGCAGCTCCTCCAACTGTCTCTTCCTTCCCACTCGTTTCTCCTTTTCTTCTCTCTTCTGTTTCCCCCTCCTTTCTTCTCCCCAGTCTCTCCCCTTCTCTCCCACCCCTCTTCTTTCACTCCTCTGTCTATCCCCTCGGCCCTCTTTTTTCTCCTCTCCCCTCTGTTTTACTCCCGTTCATGTCCTACTCTCTCTTTTCTTTCTCCCTTTCCTCCCTCCCGTCCCTGCTCTCTCTAGCCCCCTTCCTTACTCTTTCCCTTTCACTCCTCTTCCCTCTCCTCAACTGGTTCTCTTTTTATCTCCCTTCAATTGAACAGAGCCTTCCGGTCCATAACAATGATCACAGACACAAAGCATCACAGGTGTGTTGGACATGGCCCACAAACAAGGTGCTTTCAGTGTTAGTGCTGGGGCTTCCTCTGCCAGGAAGATCTTCCTCATGCCCTTACTTCCCTTCTCTGGGTCCTTTAAGAGTCTCTGTAGCTGTTTCTTGCTCTCTGGGGTATTGTCATTGGTCTTTATTGGTAGCAAGACACAAAATGACTCAGACTGGCGCATCCAGGCTGGGGGTGTGGATAAACATGGCAAGAATAAAGCCAGGTGATAAGGGGTTGAGCTTCTGGACCCCCAGAAGAAAATCCAGCAATCTGCTTCTTGACAATAGACTCAACGTCTTATTTGATGTGATGAACACATCAAGGACCCCTTCAGGGAGAGGAGATTTAGTTAACAAACAGCTCTGGGAAAGATTTCAATTCATACTGACACACAACTGGCTGCCATCAGTTAGACAGAGCACAGATCTTCAATGGGAGTGAATGTTGAACTAATGCATGATTTCATGCCCAATGGCTAGAGATGGGAAGAAGACAGGCAAGAAGGCTTTGTCATTTGCTAGAGACCCTGAATATCCTATCAATTCCCCTAGGGGCTCCAAGTGACCTCCATAGCCTCAGTTCCCACAACGTAGAGCTTGTGTGTGACCTGTTGAAAGACCCCCTTCCTGACCCCCAGTCCTCCATGGTGAAAAAGAGTCCTTGAGACATTTTCTGACTTGAAGCCAATGTGAGAGGGGAAAGACCTTTGCAGCAGTCTTGGCTTCGAGTCCAGGCCCAGGGTGGACCCCTCTTTACCATTCAGAGAGAAATTTCTTTGTACCTCACTCTAAATCTTTCCCAACAGGTTCTATTAGGTTCTGTTCTCCAGGAATGGCTTTGTCAACCTCGGCTCCTGTAACCTTGTTCTTCTTATATAGAAGAAGTGGAACTTCCTCTGCACCCCTACTCTCATTGCCCAAGTTCCAGGAGCCCACTGATCTAGTCCCTTAGGAATAAGCCAAGGATCAGGGAAGCCAATCTCTGCTGTCCTCTGTCTCCCTGAGATGGCAAGATGGTTACCCTAGCTCCCAACAGCATTGGAAGATCAAAGACAGGAGCAAGGCACATAGGAACCTTTATTTCTCCTTTTGGTGGTGAAGGATGTCTTTCCAAGGAGTGCTCAGCAGACTTCTCTTTATAGTTCATTGACAGTACTTGGGTCACATGACCCTAAGCCTATTCGAAGACCAACCATAGACAATGGGTGTGGGACAGCACCTCTGTCTGCCTTGGTCCAGTGATGGTGCGTGGTTAATTAAAGAGCATTAGCATCTCTTAGGAGCTTAGACCCTAGAGCCAGACAGCACAAATCACAGTGTTTATGCTCATAAGTAGGTATGTGCATGTAAGTGAATCCTGTCAAACACAGACAAAAAGGGGGAGCTTTTCTCCTAAATCTGTGAGGACAGTTGGGACATCAGTCGACCTTCTTCTGCAGGAATCCTGAAGCTCAGAAGAGACCTGTTCAGAGCTGCCATCAAGGAAGAAGTACATAAGTACGCGAGACAGGTGAAATAGTCCCAGGAAAACAGAACCACAAGCGAAAGGGTCAAGTCTGTATCTCTGAGCATCACATGGGTCACCAGCAGGCTCTGTTTTGGATGGGAGCTTTGGTAGTGTTCAAGGCCAGCATCCAGATTCACTTGGTTGCTCTACAAAAAGCTATTGCTTAAGACTTAGCTTGCCATGGGAATTTCTGGACAGCTCTGTGGGACTCACACCTAGTGGAAGGTAAGAACTGAGTAAGGAGGATAGAGCCCCAAGGACCACCATTTATTTTATTTATTTTTTTTTTTTTTTATGTTTTGAGTTGTGATTTTTATCTTTTTTTATTAATTTATTCATATTACATCTCGATTGTTAGCCCTTCCCTTGTTTCCTCCTATTCCTCTCTCCCTCCCACTTCCCCCCTTCTCCCCTCCCCTATGTCTGTGATTGAGGGAGACCTCCTCCCCTATATATGCTCTTAGAATATCGAGTCTCTTCTTGGTAACTTGCTATCCTTCCTCTGAGTGCCTCCAGGCCTCCCCATCCAGGGGACGTGGTCAGAAAAGGGGCACCAGAGTTTGTGTGAGAGTCAGATCTCACTCTCCATTCAACAGTGGAGAATATCCTGTTTGTCGGCTAAGTCTTGGTAGGGGTTCGAAGTTTACTGCCTATATTCTCCTTGGCTGGTGCCTTAGTTTGAGGAGGACCCCAGGACCCAGATCCACCTGTCATAAAGTTCTTCTTGTAGGTTAAGGACCATTTAAAGGCAGGCAGGGGCAGAGGGCAGCTGGGGGAGAGCCAGGGGAGCCGTGTGCAGAGGCATGGACACTTAAAGAGACCAGGGTACAGTAGATGTACGCTCCTTTGCTGAGTTGAGTAATTTGCTAGTGTGCACAAAGCTTTGGTTCCATTCCACTCACAATCTGTATTATAACAGCAGTCAAAAGAGTGGCCCAGAATCCAGTGAGCCCAACTGGACTCAGTAGCCTTAAAGAGTTCTGTATTAGTTATTCTTCTATAGCTGGAACAGAACACCGTGACCAAGGCAACTTCCATAAGGAAGAGTTCATTTAGCCTTACAGCTTAAGCGGGGCAGTTTACCATGGTGGTGAAACATGGCAGCAGGTGGCTGAAGCTGAAGGCCGAGGCATCACATCTTCAACTGCAAGCACGAGGCACAGAGAATATACTGGAAGTAAGGAGAGGTTAAGAACTCTCAAAGTCCACCCCCAGCGATGTACTTCCTCCAGACTGTACCATCTGCCCTTACAGTGCCATCAACTGGGGGCCACGTGTTCAGATAGCTGCGTCTACGAAGGCCATTTCCTGGTTAAACCATAACACGTTCTACATTTCTTGTTTATCTTAGAGGAGTGGCAGTGGTATATACTACTTACTGTATTCAGTAAGTTGGAGAGGGCTGATTCCACGAAGCTGTCCTCTGATGTCCATACATGTCGTGGAAAGACAGGAGAGTGTCTTGTGTGATGTCTACGCACAGAAGGCAAAGGCTGGCATAGTGTGCAGTGCTTGGTGAGTGCTTGTGGAATATTTATGATTTGTGCTTCCTTGTGGTGTGAGGAAGGCCATTCCTATCGTCCCGGAGAACAGAGGATGAAGGTATTTCCTGGCCAGACAAGAAATTTACTATGGGAAGTGGAGTGGAGAGCAGAATTGGAGGGTCTTACCCCATTCCTAGAGCCAAGAAAATGCTGCTGGCCCTGGGGAAAGAAGAGATGACAGGGCACATGGCAGTGACACAGGCCCATAGGCCCCAGACACTCCTGTAACCTTCCTCCCTGTCTATAAAATGGTGACAGTACGACGACAGTACTCAGAAGCAACCTTTCCCCTCTGAGGCCTAGGATCTCAGGGCTGAGAGCAGCCCAGGGCACCTGGCACCACCTTCCCATAATACTCCTCTGCTGCCTCCCACAGGTCACTTCCAGGATGGTCAGCCCCTCCATCCCTTCTTTTAAGGTGCAAATGACCTTGCCCTAGTCCCTTCTGGCTCACAGACCCACTGTAGTCTGTGATGTCCAAGGCTGCACTGGGGCATTTCCAACAAGTGTTCCTGCCCCCCACCACAGGCAGGGAAGCTGTTTTACCATGTAGGGAGTGGAGCTGCAAGACAACGAACTCTCTGTCAATCATGGCTCAGGAAGGAGGAGCCAGAACCCGGTCCTAGGACGTCCAGCTTAGGCCTGTTTGTGGAATAAAGGACTTATGCGCTGCACTCTGGATTTCTTCCTACTGCTGGTTTGCTGACTGTATATAAAGATCAACTCCACCCACTCCCCTTTTTATAGTGCTGGGAAATGATCTGCCTTCCCCCCAATCTCCCTTGTAAGCATCCCGAAGGCCATAACCCTGAGCCCTCATAGACACCCTCAACCAGTTCTCACCTCTCTCTGATACCCTGGTTTGGGGAAATGAAGCTGTTTATAGCTTGTCTCAAAGCATCCCTTGGGGCTCCCAGAAGTCAGCATTTTAGGTGATGAACTCCAAGCCTGCCCCACCCCGCCCCCGCTGATATCCCAGCCCTGTTTTCTCTAACCACTTGCAACAGGTGAAAATATGTCCACTAGACCCCATCAAGGAGCAGGGAGAAGTTCCTAGAATTGATTCCATTCTCAGGTAAAGTGAATCCCGTGGCATTTGAAGAGGGGAAACTTAATTTGATAGTTTATATTCTGCATAGGACTCAAGTCAACATCTGCCTACTGCCACAGCTGTCTGTGTGACAGAGAAGAAATATGGTGTAAGGTGATGGGGTCCAAGGGGATGCCAGGACCCTGAGGACTCAGGGTGGCTGGCTTGTTGTAGGCAAAGGCTGAGCTGGGCACAGACAATTCTGTTCTTCATCCTTTTCTGGTCTCTGCAGTACAAGGGTAAATTGGAATAAGTGACTGTCGAGCCCTCCTGCTCGGTGTCTCCCACTGGGGAGCTCAATGGAGGGGACTAAAGAAACGGGGTCTGAAACCTACAGGTAACCCCATCCCAGTTCCATGTAGGGCCTTGGGCCATGGCTAAGAGGATGTCAAGGAACTGCAAGCTGGGTCCACCCTGTCTAGGGCACAGTGAGGCCAAATGGACCCCACTGGGTATTAATAGTTGCTGCTTTCCTTGCCTTTTTGAGGCAGGGTTTTCTATGTAGCCCAAGCTAGCTTTGAACTTGTGATCCTCCTGCCTCCACTCCCTGAGTGCTGGGGTTACAGGTACGCCCCACCATGTCTGGTATCAGGACAGAGAAGTCTCCATAGTTGTTGCAGGCTTCTGAATCTCTCACTGAGTCTGGGACTCCAGTTGGCTAGGCAGAAGTCCCTCTCATAGGAAGGTGAGGCTGTCCAGGATCATCCTATATCTGAGGAAGTGCCCACACTGTCTCCCTTGTTGTCACTCCCCAACAAAAGCTTACATTGGGGCAGGACCCATGAAAGCACCTGGACTTGTTTCCTGAGAGATAATAAATTTACTCTTAGCTCCAATGTGACCCTTGGCTTCCTTCCCCTTGGAGCTCAGCTCAAGGGGCGGGATGCAGACTCTTAGTCGGGGATCGTGCAAGCTCAGGGGTTGTGGTGGTAAGTGGTTATTATGCCATCTCTTCACTGGTTCTTGCTTTGATTTAGCATCCACAATAGGAAATGACTGAGGCAGGGGCTATAGATGCAATGAAGGACCTGGGGCCTGTTGCACACATGTATGCCTGTATGCATGCATGTGTATGTGTGAGTGTTTTGTGTGTGTGTGTGTGTGTGTGTGTGTGTGTGTGTGTGTGTGTGTGTGCTGCCTTAATCACAAAACAGGACTGAAGGACCAGCTCCTGGCCCACTTGCCTTATCTTGAATGTTATAATTGGCCAGTAGAGATTTGAATGAAACATCCTCCCACCGGCTCATCTGTCTGAACATGTTGTCTTCAGTTGTTGACACTATTTGGAGATATTAGGGAACCTTTGGGAAGACCAGCCCTGCTGGAGTATGTCACTTGGGGTGGGCCTTGAGGACTTACAGTCATTCACTTCCTGTTCTTATTGTCTGTTTCCTGTGTGTAGATGAAATGGGGTCAGCTAGCTTCCTGGCCCTGGCACCATGCTCTCCGTGTTTGTTGCCGTGCCTCTCTGACTCTATCTCTCTGGAACTGTAAGTTTTTCCTTATGTTGCTTTTGATCATGATATGTTATCACAGCAATAGGATCCTAGTTCTTTGCACCCTGGACATCACAGTGACTAATATTTTCTTAGTTAGCGTTACTGTTGCTATGGTGAAACACCATGACCAAAAGCAATTAGGGGAGAAAAGGATTTATTTATTTATTTACTTTTACTTCCACATTGTAGTCCATTATTGAAGGAAGCTGTAACAGGAACCTGGAGGTAGGAGCTGATGCAGAAGCCATGGAGGGTGCTGCCTACTGGCTTGCTCCCCATGGCTTGCTCAGTTTGCTTTCTTACAGAACCCAGGACCCCCAGACCTCCAGTCCAGGGCTGGCCCCACCCACAATGACTACCCGCCTCCCCATCAATCACTAAGTAAGAAAATGTCCTCCAGGCTTGCCTACAGCCAGGTCTTACCGAGACATTTTCTCAACCAAGGTTCCCTCCTTTCAGATGTGTCAAGTTGGCGTAAAACTAAGCAGCACAAATACACCCTGGCCTGAGCTCCAGGCTTTTTGTCTCTCACTGTGTTGTGACCAGACGTCTAATACTCCCCTTAGCCATGACTTCATCACCACCATGCAGTTTGTCCACTGAAACGGTATCTGTCAGGCATTTGTCACAGTGATAGCAAAGCAACAAAGGCATCCTCGGCCATTCTCTTTATCATGTGCCTTCCTTCTCTTTCCTCAGGACTTTCTTTGCACCTGCAGGGCCATTCGTCCAGGGACCATTTCATTTTCCCTATCCCTGACCATATTCAAATGTTACCTTTTTACAACTTCTTTGACTATCACACCTAAAACCAGACCTTCTGTCACACCCACTCTAACCTCGGTGCCTGGGAGGAAGCAAGCAGCGGGTACTTTGTAAGTATCCGTCGGGTGACTGAACCTTGGTAGCTGTGAGCCCCTTAGGACCACAGCACAGTGTTATGGCAGGATGGAGCTCTGAACTGGAAGCTATTTGCTCGACTGTTCTCTGGGTGACTGAGAGGCATCTGCGGTCCTGGGACCTGAGGTGAAGGAGAGGGAGTGGGGGGCAAGCAGGTGATCATGCCCGGCCCCACTGCTTTATTCTAGGCCCTCTTAGCTGAGCCCCTATCGCATTCCCAGTTCCCCTTTACGCTTCATTCATTTCTGTCCCTGTCAGGTCTTGCACAGAACGAGTGAATAATGGCAGGCCCTTAATTAGACTGACAGCCGAGTCACTGCTGTCCCTCGTCGTCAGAGCAGGGAGTCAAAGGTCTGGCCCCCAATCCCAGCAGGCACGTGCAGCATCTTCTCCACACTCTTGCTCCATCTAGCAGTTATTTCACGCAGAGCAATTTGCTTCCCAGGATCCTGGGCTGTGAGAAAGAACCAAGAATCGGGGGTATCTTCCCTGGGACCTTGTATAAGATTGAAGACCCTTTTCTGTGACGGTAGCCTGTGAGTGGTGAATGCCGATCCAGGAGCCTAGGTTTGCAAGTGGTTTCACCTCCCTGGTGTCAATTTTCTCCTCCATAAACCCTCAGAGTTGAATGAGATCAGTAGGTTTTACATGATGTTTACAGTGCCCAGAGGAATAAGAGTGACATGGGCTGGATTTTACATGACACTAGAGAGAACAAGACACAAACATCTCCTGGGAGAGCTTTGCTTTGAGAATACAAGGTCCAATGTAGAAGCTCAGATATACACTCTTACACACTATTCACTGGACCAAAGATGAACTTTTCTTTCACTTTGCAACTAAATAAAGCAACTGCCCATGCTTTGGAGATGGCTGCCGATAGACCATTTCACAGCTCACCTCATAGGCCACCTGATCACAGAAACACCCTTGTTCAACCTTCAAAAAAAAAAATGTTTTTATGTGTATATCTACATGTGAGTGCAAGTGCCTTAGAGGCCAGAAGAGGGTGCCAGATCTCCTGAAGGCAGTTGTGAGCTGTTGGACATGGGTGCTGGGAACTGAACCCTGGCCCTCTGGCAGAGCAGAAAGTGTTCTTAACACGTGAGCCATCTCTCTGTTCACCATGAAAGGGTGAGCTTCTGAGAAGGGAGCCTTCAGCAGTAACGGTTCTCACTTCCTGTTTTCCACTCTGTCATGAGTAACTGTTAAGAAAGCCATCCTGTAATCCCAGCACTGGGGTATGGAGATAGGAGGAGAACTGGGCTATCCTCAGTGACATAGCAAGTTTGAGGCTAGCCTTGGCTATATGAGATACCGTCTTAGAAAATAAACTCTCGTCAGGCATGTTGGTGCACACTTACAATCCCAGCACTCAAGGAGGCAAAGGCAGGTGGATCTCTGTGAGTTTGAGGTCAACCTCATCTACAAAGGGAGTCCAGGACAGTCAAGGCACAGAGAAACCCTATCTTGAAAAACCAAAAGAAAGAAACAAAGGAAGGGGAAGGAAGGAAACCGAC